>NC_069500.1:207836939-208150272 GCF_027579735.1 Bombina bombina
GCTCAGCCTATCATCACACCGGAGCTCACTGTATGATTAAAAGAAGTGAGTCTGCAGGACAGAGTTAAATCTGACCTGCATCTCATCAGTACTGACTTTGACACCTATGATTTATTTTTTAAGTAAAAATCCTTACATTACTGTATTTTTATTTATTACTGCAAGTCTGATATTGTTTTTAGATACCTTTTTGTTCTTCAGAATGACATCACAATATTTATTCTGCATGTCTATTTGTCTCAAAGCCTTTATACTGCATGTCTATGTGTCTCAAAGCCTTTATACTGCATGTCTATGTGTCTCAAAGCCTTTATACTGCATGTCTATGTGGTCCACTGCCTTTATACTGCATGTCTATGTGTCTCAAAGCCTTTATACTGCATGTCTATGTGTCTCAAAGCCTTTATACTGCATGTCTATGTGTCTCAAAGCCTTTATACTGCATGTCTATGTGTCTCAAAGCCTTTATACTACATGTCTATGTGTCTCAAAGCCTTTATACTGCATGTCTATGTGTCTCAAAGCCTTTATACTGCATGTCTATGTGTCTCAAAGCCTTTATTCTGCATGTCTATGTGTCTCAAAGCCTTTATACTGCATGTCTATGTGTCTCAAAGCCTTTATACTGCATGTCTATGTGGTCCACTGCCTTTATACTGCATGTCTATGTGTCTCAAAGCCTTTATACTGCATGTCTATGTGTCTCAAAGCCTTTATACTGCATGTCTATGTGTCTCAAAGCCTTTATTCTGCATGTCTATGTGTCTCAAAGCCTTTATACTGCATGTCTATTTGTCTCAAAGCCTTTATACTGCATGTCTATGTGTCTCAAAGCCTTTATACTGCATGTCTATGTGTCTCAAAGCCTTTATACTGCATGTCTATGTGTCTCAAAGCCTTTATACTGCATGTCTATGTGGTCCACTGCCTTTATACTGCATGTCTATGTGTCTCAAAGCCTTTATACTGCATGTCTATGTGGTCCACTGCCTTTAGACCTGCAATCAATTGATTTGTGACTTTTCATCTTGAATCTCAAATGTCTGATCACTTTGTCTTAAACTATGCACACATTTATTTGTGCATTTTTAGTACATCATCAAATATTTTACTGCCATTAGTTTCAGCCAGTGAACAAGGGTGATTGTCTGGAAATGTCCTACCATTTGCTACTTACTAATCTGTTAAAGATACCTCCAGAAATCAGGTAACACTTGGTCAGAATCAGCATAATAATATAATAATATCCGTACCTGTTTCATCATCCAAATTCTGGAAGTTGCTTAGAGATTTGTGTGAAAACTGGGTCCACAAGAAATGACAATTTTTTTTTTTTTTAAATCAGGGCAGTATTATAATTACAACTTATATCTTTCTGCAGCACTACTTTACTGTTACTTTTGGCCATGATGGGCAGAAACCTTTGGAGTTGCGTTGTGAGGAAGAACCTGACCGAGATGAGTGGGTAGAAGCAATTCATCAAGCAAGGTAAACTTCATATTAAAATTATGGTTACCTTTATTTTTGAATAGTTATGATGTAATGAATAACACTTGTGCATGACCGCAGGCTCTGTTTTATAGAGAAAAGCGCGCTTATACGCTAGAATAGGGTTCTAACTATATTTCTCCAACATAGGTGTGTCCGGTCCACGGCGTCATCCTTACTTGTGGGATATTCTCTTCCCCAACAGGAAATGGCAAAGAGCCCAGCAAAGCTGGTCACATGATCCCTCCTAGGCTCCGCCTACCCCAGTCATTCTCTTTGCCGTTGTACAGGCAACATCTCCACGGAGATGGCTTAGAGTTTTTTAGTGTTTAACTGTAGTTTTTCATTATTCAATCAAGAGTTTGTTATTTTCAAATAGTGCTGGTACGTACTATTTACTCAGAAACAGAAAAGAGATGAAGAATTCTGTTTGTATGAGGAAAATGATTTTAGCAACCGTAACTAAAATCCACGGCTGTTCCACACAGGACTGTTGAGAGCATTAACTTCAGTTGGGGGAACAGTTTGCAGTCCTTTGCTGCTTGAGGTATGACACATTCTAACAAGACGATGTAATGCTGGAAGCTGTCATTTTCCCTATGGGATCCGGTAAGCCATGTTTATTACGATTGTAAATAAGGGCTTCACAAGGGCTTATTTAGACTGTAGACATTTTTTGGGCTAAATCGATTGATATTAACACTTATTTAGCCTTGAGGAATCATTTATTCTGGGTATTTTGATATAATTATATCGGCAGGCACTGTTTTAGACACCTTATTCTTTAGGGGCTTTCCCAAAGCATAGGCAGAGTCTCATTTTCGCGCCGGTGTTGCGCACTTGTTTTTGAGAGGCATGGCATGCAGTCGCATGTGAGAGGAGCTCTGATACTGATAAAGGACTTCTGAAGGCATCATTTGGTATCGTATTCCCCTTGGGTTTGGTTGGGTCTCAGCAAAGCAGATACCAGGGACTGTAAAGGGGTTAAAGCTTAAAACGGCTCCGGTTCCGTTATTTTAAGGGTTAAAGCTTCCAAAATTGGTGTGCAATATTTTCAAGGCTTTAAGACACTGTGGTGAAAGTTTGGTGAATTTTGAACAATTCCTTCATGTTTTTTCGCAATTGCAGTAATAAAGTGTGTTCAGTTTAAAATTTAAAGTGACAGTAACGGTTTAATTTCAAAACGTTTTTTGTACTTTCTTATCAAGTTTATGCCTGTTTAACATGTCTGAACTACCAGATAGACTGTGTTCTGAATGTGGGGAAGCCAGAATTCCTATTCATTTAAATAAATGTGATTTATGTGATAATGACAATGATGCCCAAGATGATTCCTCAAGTGAGGGGAGTAAGCATGGTACTGCATCATTCCCTCCTTCGTCTACACGAGTCTTGCCCACTCAGGAGGCCCCTAGTACATCTAGCGCGCCAATACTCCTTACTATGCAACAATTAACGGCTGTAATGGATAATTCTGTCAAAAACATTTTAGCCAAAATGAACCCTTGTCAGCGTAAGCGTGGATGCTCTGTTTTAGTTACTGAAGAGCATGACGACGCTGATATTAATATCTCTGAAGGGCCCCTAACCCAATCTGAGGGAGCCAGGGAGGTTTTGTCTGAGGGAGAAATTACTGATTTAGGGAACATTTCTCAGCAGGCTGAATCTGATGTGATTACTTTTAAATTTAAATTGGAACATCTCCGCATTTTGCTTAAGGAGGTATTATCCACTCTGGATGATTGTGAAAATTTGGTCATCCCAGAGAAACTATGTAAAATGGACAAGTTCCTAGAGGTGCCGGGGCTCCCAGAAGCTTTTCCTATACCCAAGCGGGTGGCGGACATTGTTAATAAAGAATGGGAAAGGCCCGGTATTCCTTTCGTCCCTCCCCCCATATTTAAAAAATTGTTTCCTATGGTCGACCCCAGAAAGGACTTATGGCAGTCAGTCCCCAAGGTCGAGGGAGCGGTTTCTACTTTAAACAAACGCACCACTATTCCCATAGAGGATAGTTGTGCTTTCAAAGATCCTATGGATAAGAAATTAGAAGGTTTGCTTAAAAAGATGTTTGTTCAGCAGGGTTACCTTCTACAACCCATTTCATGCATTGTCCCTGTCACTACAGCCGCATATTTCTGGTTTGATGAACTGATTAAGGTGCTCGATAGTGACTCTCCTCCTTATGAGGAGATTATGGACAGAGTCAATGCTCTCAAATTGGCTAATTCTTTCACTCTAGACGCCTCTTTGCAATTGGCTAAGTTAGCGGCTAAGAATTCTGGGTTTGCTATTGTGGCGCGCAGAGCGCTTTGGTTGAAATCTTGGTCGGCTGATGCGTCTTCCAAGAACAAGCTACTAAACATTCCTTTCAAGGGGAAAACGCTGTTTGGTCCTGACTTGAAAGAGATTATCTCTGATATCACTGGGGGTAAGGGCCATGCCCTTCCTCAGGATCGGCCTTTCAAGGCAAAAAATAGACCTAATTTTCGTCCCTTTCGTAAAAACGGACCAGCCCAAGGTGCTACGTCCTCTAAGCAAGAGGGTAATACTTCTCAGGCCAAGCCAGCTTGGAGACCAATGCAAGGCTGGAACAAGGGAAAGCAGGCAAAGAAACCTGCCACTGCTACCAAGACAGCATGAAATATCGGCCCCCGATCCGGGACCGGATCTGGTGGGGGGCAGACTCTCTCTCTTCGCTCAGGCTTGGGCAAGAGATGTTCTGGATCCTTGGGCGCTAGAAATAGTCTCCCAGGGTTATCTTCTGGAATTCAAGGGACCTTCCCCAAGGGGAAGGTTCCACAGGTCTCAGTTGTCTTCAGACCACATAAAAAGACAGGCGTTCTTACATTGTGTAGAAGACCTGTTAAAAATGGGAGTGATTCATCCTGTTCCATTGAGGGAACAAGGGATGGGGTTCTACTCCAATCTGTTCATAGTTCCCAAAAAAGAGGGAACGTTCAGACCAATCCTAGATCTCAAGATCTTAAACAAATTTCTCAAGGTCCCATCTTTCAAGATGGAAACCATTCGAACTATCCTTCCTTCCATCCAGGAAGGTCAATTCATGACCACGGTGGATTTAAAGGATGCGTATCTACATATTCCTATCCACAAGGAACATCATCGGTTCCTACGGTTTGCATTCCTGGACAAACATTACCAGTTCGTGGCGCTTCCTTTCGGATTAGCCACTGCTCCAAGGATTTTCACAAAGGTACTAGGGTCCCTTCTAGCTGTGCTAAGACCAAGGGGCATTGCAGTTGTACCTTACCTGGACGACATTCTGATTCAAGCGTCGTCCCTCCCTCGAGCAAAGGCTCACACGGACATCGTCCTGGCCTTTCTCAGATCGCACGGCTGGAAAGTGAACGTGGAAAAGAGTTCTCTTTCCCCGTCAACAAGGGTTCCCTTCTTGGGAACAATTATAGACTCCTCAGAAATGAGGATTTTTCTAACAGAGGCCAGAAAGACAAAGCTTCTGGACTCTTGTCGAATACTTCATTCCGTTCCTCTTCCTTCCGTAGCTCAGTGCATGGAAGTGATCGGGTTGATGGTAGCGACAATGGACATAGTTCCTTTTGCGCGCATTCATCTAAGACCATTACAACTGTGCATGCTCAGTCAGTGGAATGGGGACTATACAGACTTGTCTCCAAAGATACAAGTAAATCAGAGGACCAGAGACTCACTCCGTTGGTGGCTGTCCCTGGACAACCTGTCACGAGGGATGACATTCCACAGACCAGAGTGGGTCATTGTCACGACCGACGCCAGTCTGATGGGCTGGGGCGCGGTCTGGGGATCCCTGAAAGCTCAGGGTCTTTGGTCTCGGGAAGAATCTCTTCTACCGATAAATATTCTGGAACTGAGAGCGATATTCAATGCTCTCAAGGCTTGGCCTCAGCTAGCGAGGACCAAGTTCATACGGTTTCAATCAGACAACATGACGACTGTTGCGTACATCAACCATCAGGGGGGAACAAGGAGTTCCCTAGCGATGGAAGAAGTGACCAAGATTATTCTATGGGCGGAGTCTCACTCCTGCCACCTGTCTGCTATCCACATCCCGGGAGTGGAAAATTGGGAAGCGGATTTTCTGAGTCGTCAGACATTGCATCCGGGGGAGTGGGAACTCCATCCGGAAATCTTTGCCCAAGTCACTCAACTTTGGGGCATTCCAGACATGGATCTGATGGCCTCTCGTCAGAACTTCAAAGTTCCTTGCTACGGGTCCAGATCCAGGGATCCCAAGGCGGCTCTAGTGGATGCACTAGTAGCACCTTGGACCTTCAAACTAGCTTATGTGTTCCCGCCGTTTCCTCTCATCCCCAGGCTGGTAGCCAGGATCAATCAGGAGAGGGCGTCGGTGATCTTGATAGCTCCTGCGTGGCCACGCAGGACTTGGTATGCAGATCTGGTGAATATGTCATCGGCTCCACCTTGGAAGCTACCTTTGAGACGAGACCTTCTTGTTCAGGGTCCGTTCGAACATCCGAATCTGGTTTCACTCCAGCTGACTGCTTGGAGATTGAACGCTTGATTTTATCGAAGCGAGGTTTCTCAGATTCTGTTATCGATACTCTTGTTCAGGCCAGAAAGCCTGTAACTAGAAAGATTTACCACAAAATTTGGAAAAAATATATCTGTTGGTGTGAATCTAAAGGATTCCCTTGGGACAAGGTTAAGATTCCTAGGATTCTATCCTTCCTTCAAGAAGGATTGGAAAAAGGATTATCGGCAAGTTCCCTGAAGGGACAGATTTCTGCCTTGTCGGTGTTACTTCACAAAAAACTGGCAGCTGTGCCAGATGTTCAAGCCTTTGTTCAGGCTCTGGTTAGAATCAAGCCTGTTTACAAACCTTTGACTCCTCCTTGGAGTCTCAATCTAGTTCTTTCAGTTCTTCAGGGGGTTCCGTTTGAACCCTTACATTCCGTTGATATTAAGTTATTATCTTGGAAAGTTTTGTTTTTAGTTGCAATTTCTTCTGCTAGAAGAGTTTCAGAATTATCTGCTCTGCAGTGTTCTCCTCCTTATCTGGTGTTCCATGCAGATAAGGTGGTTTTACGTACTAAACCTGGTTTCCTTCCAAAAGTTGTTTCTAACAAAAACATTAACCAGGAGATTATCGTACCTTCTCTGTGTCCGAAACCAGTTTCAAAGAAGGAACGCTTGTTGCACAATTTGGATGTTGTTCGCGCTCTAAAATTCTATTTAGATGCTACAAAGGATTTTAGACAAACATCTTCCCTGTTTGTTGTTTATTCAGGTAAAAGGAGAGGTCAAAAAGCAACTTCTACCTCTCTCTCTTTTTGGATTAAAAGCATCATCAGATTGGCTTACGAGACTGCCGGACGGCAGCCTCCCGAAAGAATCACGGCTCATTCCACTAGGGCTGTGGCTTCCACATGGGCCTTCAAGAACGAGGCTTCTGTTGATCAGATATGTAGGGCAGCGACTTGGTCTTCACTGCACACTTTTACCAAATTTTACAAGTTTGATACTTTTGCTTCTTCTGAGGCTATTTTTGGGAGAAAGGTTTTGCAAGCCGTGGTGCCTTCCATTTAGGTGACCTGATTTGCTCCCTCCCTTCATCCGTGTCCTAAAGCTTTGGTATTGGTTCCCACAAGTAAGGATGACGCCGTGGACCGGACACACCTATGTTGGAGAAAACAGAATTTATGTTTACCTGATAAATTTCTTTCTCCAACGGTGTGTCCGGTCCACGGCCCGCCCTGGTTTTTTAATCAGGTCTGATAATTTATTTTCTTTAACTACAGTCACCACGGTACCATATGGTTTCTCCTATGCTATTATTCCTCCTTAACGTCGGTCGAATGACTGGGGTAGGCGGAGCCTAGGAGGGATCATGTGACCAGCTTTGCTGGGCTCTTTGCCATTTCCTGTTGGGGAAGAGAATATCCCACAAGTAAGGATGACGCCGTGGACCGGACACACCGTTGGAGAAAGAAATTTATCAGGTAAACATAAATTCTGTTTTTTGTTGTTACTGGGTTAAAACTTAGTATCATGTTACTCAAATGATGAATCAATAGAAAGTGATTCAGCATATTTACAAATGGAACTAGAAAATCTCAACTTAACATGTCTAAAAAACAAATATTGTACCTTACAATGTCACTTTATTACTCTCCTCAATTAAAAGAAGTTTTCTATAACATCTTGCAAGATTATAGTAACATTTTACAAGGTTACAGTAAAAGAAAGTGTAAACTCTACACTGATGATTCTGATTGGGTTTTTTTCTTCTCACCATGCAGATGACAGTTAAAGGGACATAAAACCCAAATTGTTTCTTTTATGATTCGGATAGAGCATACAATTACAAAATTCAGAGAGTTCCTGTCTGTTCACAGATCACTTACTTTGGTGAGCTGAAATTTTTTTTAGGTAAAATATCTTTTTTACATAGAGATCTTCATGTAAAATATCTTGCTCTAACCTAAGCCAATACTTTCCAGGTGAAACCCCTTCTTGTGCGGGCATGGGCAGGTAACAGACCACACTCTCTGTACCTATAACTTGCCTGTCTACCTTCCCTACTCCATTCTTAGACCTGTCTATCATAGGCTATTCAGGTCTGGGTTCACTCTCTGGCATTTGATAAGGTGGAGGTGGAGGCTGCTTACAGCTTTTTATTCCCACCAAGCTGCTTACATTATCCATGCTTACTGGTCTATGCTAGTGGTAGGAGGCATGCTTCAGGACAAAATCTTTCATTGGGCACCTCAATGTTTCCCTGGCTAACATTATGTGACCTGGTGTTGTAACTTGTATTTTAAGGGTAAAATAATGCAGTCGTGGGTGTGTAATATTCAAAGCACTCCCTTCCATCTTGGATACACCTTTTCTGCCATTTCAGTCTTGGCAGCTTTTCAGTGGTGAGAAATTTTAAGGTGACAAATCTAGAGAATGTACAGTGAAACTTAGTTTACATATGATACTTACATACATACTTTAAAGTATTACTACACCAAAACCATTTCCTTCTTAATATGAGGAGAGTCCACGGCTTCATTCCTTACTTGAACCTGGCCACCAGGAGGAGGCAAAGACACCCCAGCCAGAGGCTTAAATACCTCCCCCACTTCTCTCACCCCCAGTCATTCCTTGCCTTTCGTCACAGGAGGTTGGAAGAGAAGTGTCAGAAGATACGGAGTAGTTCCTTATGAAGGGTAGCTACCCTTCGGAATAGGACTGGAGTTTTAGGTAGTCTGGAGATGCAGGGAGAGTCTTTCTGCGAACCCATCCAGACTTGTATTAACAGCTCCTAAGCAATCAGTGTAGACGAGTTTCACTGCCTGCTTTTTTCACTCAAATCCATGTCAGGAGCGATGCTACAAGATGTTGGAACGTACAGGTTTTATTTTCAATGTGATTTGGCTGTGCAGCCTGTTCGGCTTGGCACGCTTTTAGCTGCAGCAGGGGCGGTCCTGAGTGGCGCACCTCGTGACCGGGTGTGGGTCACACTGTTCTTCTCTTCTTCGTGACCGTGTGGTTTACCGGAGACGAAGCGGTTTTTCTGTTGGGCCTGGGTCATAGGAGGTAGTGAGTGCCCCAGCCATTGGAAGTATAAAGGTGGATGGCGCTATCTCCACTCTTGGTAAGCGTACTACTATCCCGCTTGAGGATAATTCGTCGTTTAAGGAGCCCATGGATAAGAAGCTGGAAACTTTATTAATAAAAATGTTTCAGCATACAGGATATTTGTTTCAACCGGCGGCTGCTGTCACTGGGGTTGCTGGAGCGGCTACCTACTGGTTTGAATCCTTATCTGAGTTGATCAAGGTGGAGGGTCCCCTCAACGAGATCCAGGAAAGAATTAAGGCCTTACGGGTAGCTAATTCTTTTATTTGTGATGCAAGTATGCAGATTATTTGCCTGAATGCCAAGGCTTCAGGTTTTTCTGTGGGGCGCTTTGGCTGAAGTCTTGGTCTGCGGCCATGACTTTGAAATCTAGACTTCTTTCCCTCCCATCTTATGGATGGAAGATAAACTTAGAAAGGAGTTCTCTTATTCCCAGCACCAGGGTATAATTCCTTGGTACGATAATAGACTTCATATCCATTTTATATTTGTTACAGACCAGAGACGTTACAAGCTAACTTCCAATTGTCTTGCCCTCCAGACCTCCTTAAGGCCCTCTGTGGCTCAGTGTATGGAGGTAATTGGACATCATTCCTTTTGCCAGATTCCATCTCAGACCTCTTCAGCTGTGCATGCTGAGACAGTGGAATGGCGATCATTCGGATCTGTCTCAACAGATTTCTCTGGACAACCGGTCGAGAGAATCGCTCTCCTGGTGGCTCTGTCCAGATCACCTGTCCCAAGGGAAATTCTTCTTGAGACCATCCTGGGAGTAAGTGACTACGGATGCGAGCCTCACAGGATGGGGAGCTGTTTGGGGTGCCAGGAAGGCACAGGGCCTGTGGACTCGAGAGGAATCCCTCCTCCCGATCAACATTCTGAATTTTCGAGTGATCTTAAATACTTTGAAGGTTTGGCTTCTTCTGGGTTCAGCCCAGTTTATCAGATTTCAATTGGACAACATAACCTCGGTGGCTTACATCAACCATCAGGGGGGTACGAGGAGCTCCCTAGCAATTAGGGAAGTATCTCAAATTCTGGAGTGGGCAGAGGCCCACAACTGCTCGCTGTCAGTGATTCACATTCCGGGTGTGGACAACTGGGAAGCAGATTTTCTCAGCAGACAATCCTTTCATCCGGAGGAATGGTCTCTCCATCCCAAGGTGTTTGCAGAGATTTGCAACATATGGGGGACGCCGGAGATAGATCTCATGGCGTCCCAGCTCAATTCCAAGCTACCCAGATATGGGTCGCGGATCCAGGGATCCTCATGCGGAGCTAATAGATGCATTAGCAGTGCCTTGGAGGTTCAGTCTGATCTACATTTGTCTGCCGTTACCACTTCTCCCTCGTGTAGTGGCCCGCATCAAACAGGAGCAAGCATCAGTGATTCTAATTGCTCCATCGTGGCCGCGGAGGAGGTGGTTCGTGGATCTGGTGGGGATGTCCTCATCTCCGCCATGGAGGTTACCTTGTCGCAGGGATCTGCTGGTACAAGGTCCTTTTGTTCATCAAAATCTAGATTCTCTGAGGCTAACTGCGTGGAGATTGAACGCTTAGTCCTAGCCAAGAGAGGTTTCTTGGAGAGAGTTATTGATACTCTCATTTAACCTCGTAAGCTGGCTACTCGCCGCATCTATCATAAGGTGTGGAGGACCTATTTATTCTGGTGTGAAGAGCGTGGATTCCCTTGGCTTAAGGTCAGGGTTTCCAGAATTTTTTCCTTTCTCCAGGATGTTCTGGAGAAGGGTATTTCTGCTAACTCCCTTAAGGGACATTAAACCCAAAACATTTCTTTTATGATTCAGATAGAGGACACAATTTTTAAAAAAGTTTCCAATTTACTTCTATTATCAAAATTCTAGGTAGGTAGCGTGCACATGCCTAAAGCACTACACGACAGGAAATAGTTCTGCCATCTAGTGCCCCTGCTAATGTATAACATTGTTGCAAAACTGCTGCTATATAGTGCTGCAGACACGTGCACATTCTTGAGCTTACATTTCTGCTTTTCCACAAAGGATAACAAGAAAACTAAGAAAATTTGATAATAGAAGTAAATTAGAAAGTTCTATCTAAATCATGAAAGAAAAAAATTGGGTTTTATGTTCCTTTAAGGGACAATTTTCGGCCCTATCCATTTTACTGCACAAGAGGCTCGCTGAGCTTCCAGATGTCGAGTCTTTTGTTCAGGCTCTGACTAGAATCAAGCGCACCTTCTGGGAGTTTGAATCTGGTTCTTAAGGTTTTGCAGAAGGCTCTGTTTGAGCCTATGCATGTAGTTGACATTAAATTACTGTCTTGGAAGGTTATTTTTCTACTGGCTATTGCCTCGGTTCGCAGAGTATCTGAGATGGCTCCCTTGCAATGTGAGCCCCCTTACCTAGTGCTCCATGCTGATAAGGCTGTTCTTCGTACTGGCTTAGGTTTTCTTCCTAAGGTTGTTTCAGATCGTAACATCAATCAGGAGATTGTGGTTCCTTCCTTGACGCCTAATCGTTGATATTCGAAGGAGCGGTTACTTGCTAATTTGGATGTGGTTCAGGCCTTGAAGTTCTATCTACAAGCTACAAAGGAGTTTAGACAGACTTCTTCCTTGTTTGTTATCTATTCTGGGAAGCGTAAGGGGCAGAGAGCCTTGTCTACTTCCTTGTCCTTTTGGTTGCAGAGCATTACTCGCTTAGCTTATGAGACAGCGGAACATAAGCCTCCTCAGAGGATTAGTGCTCATTCAACTAGAGTTGTGGCTTCCTCTTGGGCCTTCAAGAATGAGGCCTCTATGGATCAGATTTGTAGGGCGGCTACCTGGTCCTCCTTACATACCTTTTAAAAATTTCACAAGTTTGACGTTTTTGCTTCGGCTGAAGTAGCTTTTGGGAGAAGGGTTTTGCAGCTTGTGATGCCCTCAGAATAGGGCCCGCCTCTCTTTTTACCCTCCCGTTCATTCAGTGTAATCTAGAGCTTGGGTATATGTTTCCCACAAGTAAGGAATGAAGCCGTGGGCTCTCCTCAAATTAAGAAGGAAAACATAAATTATGCTTACCAGATAATTTCCTTTCCTTCTGTATGAGGAGAGTCCACGCCCCTGCCCGTCGTTTCCGTTGGGCGGACCTAAATTTTTGTTTTGTTTTTCTGGCACCATTTATACCCTCATATTTCTCCTACTGTTCCTTGTTCCCTCGGCAGAATGACTGGGGGATGAGGGAAGTGGGGGAGGTATTTAAGCCTTTGGCTGGGGTGTCTTTGCCTCCTCCTGGTGGCCAGCTTCAGTATTTCCCACAAGTAAGGAATGAAGCCGCGCACTCTCCTCATACAGAAGGAAAGGAAATTATCTGGTAAGCATAATTTATGTTTTTTGTTTTCCTGAACTCAGTCTATGTTGTGTAAACCCACTTAGAATACACCCCCCCCTCCATTGAGATCGCAGCTAAGGGGCGATGTGGGTGGACTTTTGCTGAAACTGCTATCCCTATTAGTTCCTATGGGAGACACATTGTCACGCGTTGGAACAGAGAGGTTCAGCCCACTTTTTTGTAATATATTGCCAGACCCAGGGGCTGTGAGACTGGCCAGCCAGAAAGGCCATTTTTTTGTCAGTCTGACGATTTTTTGAATATTGAGGCCTCTGTCTTACATCCCAGAAACCTTTTGTTATCTAATAACTGTGTGCTTTGTAACAAGCCTGCTGAGTTTATTAGTAATATTAGACACATATTAGGAGAGCAACCATCTACTTCCTCTGATCCATATGGGCAATTTATCAAGCTCTTCGGGCAGGCTTTCGCCTGCCTACGACTTCAGGCTCTCACAAGAGAACCTGCACGCCGTATTTAGCAAGCATCGGTCATCAGACTGCTTCCCTACCCTTACGCCACATCTTAGGTGGTGAATTTCAATCTCCCCAGTCTAGTCCGACCGGGGGAGATTGACAGCTCCTGCCCGCGCATGATTGGCTGTGCGCAGGCAGGGGGTGTTAATGCATGCAAGCGCAAAATGTACAATGCTGAATTCCGCCAGGGGAATTCAGCCCACCAGAGGCGAGCTGTGGTGGACAGTGGCGAATATGTGTGCCCCTGTCCGCCTCGGCTTGATAAATCGCGCCCATAGTTTGCTAAATCTACAGTTTCTGCTGGATTTCCAGTATCCAACACTATTACACAACTGTTTTTGTCTGAATTAGATAAATCTGAAAAAAAAAATTAATTTGCCTGATAAAATACAAAAATTATATTCCTTACCTAAGTGTTTTGCAAGGTTATGTGATGGTGTAATGCACCTACTTTTACACACATATCTAGGAAGATTGTGTTTCCTTCTGATGACTGATGAATTGCGTGATATGGTTAAGAAGATGTTATCTAGTCTTAAAAAAAATATCTGCTTCAAGGTGCTATATTTCAGCCCATTTTATCCCCGTTTTCAGCTACTAGGGCTATAGAGTGTTGGCTGATATCTCATTAGCAATCATCTAATTCTAATGATTTTGAAACCTCTTTTATTTCAGATCTGCACCAATGATTGAATTTCTATTCTGAGATTATGCATTTTTATTACCTCTATAGGCAAGATTACAAGTTGTGTGGCAAATTGGTAATTTTATTTAATTGTCTATAATTTATAATGCGACGTAAGGAGTTATCCTTGCTTTTGACAAAAAAAATACCAGTTCCAGCTGGTGAGGTAGATGGTCTAAGTTGTTTGTTCAAATTCAGGTTGTGATAGTGGGAAAATATGACCAAATGGTACAGTGCTCCCTGGGAGTAGTTCAATAGGGCAGTCGTATGGTCTATGTGGGGGGAGAACTTGTGCATTATTTGCATCAAATACGTCATGGAAATCTGAGTAATGAGTGGGAAGACCGTCAACTGACAGGTGTAGTATGTTAGAAGGGGAATAACAAGTTTTATTACAGTATTCTGAACATAGTTGTACTGAGAGGTTATCCCAATGGGATGTTGGTTGAGCCAAGTTATTCCTAATACTAATAGAAACATAGGGAAAGGAATGACGTAAAAAGGTGATTAGTTCAGTATGTCCTGTCGTGGTGATGGTCATTATGGGTATTGTCTCATGTGTTATGGGTCCCGTAGTGATAGGGGTACCGTCAATTAATCAAACAGAGACAGGATTTTATAAGTGTTTCTTATTATTGAGGTATTGAGGTTAACAATACTTAAATCTATGAAATTCCCATATGCTCCAGTATCGATAATTGCTTCAATATTCAGGCGTTGTTAATCCCACTGTTAAATTAAAGGCAAAGATAAGTAAGTGGAATTTGAAGTACAGGTGGTTAAACAATCTAAAGATCTAGAAAGCTTACCAGTCTTGTTTGCGGAGAGTTGGGCAGTCTTTTATTTAGTGATCCTTAGAAGCGCAAAACATACACAATTTGAGTTGGAGTCTCATATTCTTCTCTTCTGATGTTAGAGGACCCCTCAATATTTCAATTTCCATTGGTTGGTCAAAATAGGGGGACGAAGAATCATTGCAGGTTGTGGATGGCAGATGTCTTCTTGTGATGTTATCTGACATATTTCTTTCATGTCTTCTCTCACGCAGATGACAGTCTATACTTATGAGTAAACCTCAAGTGTAACTGGGAGCTCTAAATGAGCCAGTTTGTCTTTTAGACTCTCAGATAAGCCCAAGCGGGAACCTCATTCCAGAGTGAGTCCTTAGACCACCACCTTTTGAACTCTGCAATGTAATCTTCGACAGGTCTATTGCCCTGTTTAAGGTTACGGAGTGCATTTTCAGCTCTTATTTGTTCACATGGATCTTCATACAATACGGACATAGCCTTCAGAAAGGCCTCTAGAGAATCTAGAATGGAATCCTGGGTCTCAAAAAATGTATCGGCCCATGCTCTGGGCTCTCCTCTCAGATATGAGATTACAGTTAATACTTTTTGTCGTTAAGTGGAGTAGGTCTAAGGCTTTAGGGCAGCTGAAATGAGCTCTATCTCCTGATAATTTTTCAGGAGGTGAAACTTGGGGTTCAAGAGTGGTGTCTGCTGGAGTTACCTTCATTGCAATAACTTCCTTTAGATAAGATCTGAGGTTTTGGTTTTCAATCTGAACCTCTCTAAATCCCTGGCTTAAATCATCTACCTTTTGGTTAAGAGAGAATAGAGCCTTGGCAAGTTCAGCTGGGTCCACTTGCATTTTAATGGGCTTGGTAATATGTCAGATTCTCCTAAAAAGTAAATTTGTGTTATAGTGGATAACTCAGCTGCTGAACTGTAGGCATTGATAATTCTTAATCTAAAGTAAATTAATGTATCTGTTACTGGTACATAGTAACGATTCTTACTTACTATCGGCTAGATTACAAGTTTTGCGTTATGAGGAAAAAAGCAGCGTTATGGGTTATAACGCTGCTTTTTCACTACCGCTGCTATTACGAGTCTTGTAGGTACAGCTGTCCCGCACACTTTTTTGGCCTTAACGCAAATTAACTTCTGCAATTTGTGTAAAGTCTTTTTTCATTGAGACTTCCATAGCGCCGGTATTACAAGCTTTTTCTGGGAGGCCAAAAAGTACAGCCTATCCCGCAAGATTCGTAACGCACTCTAAAGTCAGTAGTTATGAGTTTTACACTACAAAGCTGTAGCATAAAACTCATAACTAAAGTGCTAGAAAGTACACTAACACCCATAAACTACCTATTAACCCCTAAACTGAGGCCCTCCCGCATTGCAAACACTAAAATAAACATATTAACACCTAAACCGCCACACTCCCGCCTCGCAAACATTAGTTAAATATTATTACCCCTAATCTGCCGCCCCTAACATCGCCGCCACCTACCTAAATTTATTAACCCCTAATCTGCCGTCCCCAACGTCGCTGCCACTATACTAAATTTATTAACCCCTAAACCTAAGTCTAACCCTAACCCTAACACCCCCTAACTTAAATATAATTAAAATACATCTAAATAAAATTTACTATCATTAACTAAATAATTCCCATTTAAAACTAAATACTTACCTGTAAAATAAACACTAAGCTTGCTACAATATAACTAATAGTTACATTGTAGCTAGCTTAGGGTTTATTTTTATTTTACAGGCAAGTTTGTATTTATTTTAACTAGGTAGACTAGTTAGTAAATAGTTATTTACTATTTACTACTAACTACCTAGTTAAAATAAATACAAATGTACCTGTAAAATAAAACCTAACCTGCCTTACACTACAACCTAAAATTACACTACAAATAAATAAATTAAATTAATTAAATACAATTACCTAAATTACCAACAAAACCCCCCACTTAATTACACAAAATAAAAACAAATTATCAGATATTTAAACGAATTACACCTAATCTAATAGCCCTATCAAAATAAAAAAAGCCACCCAAAATAAAAAAAAACCCTAGCCTAAACTAAGCTACCAATAGCGCTTAAAGGGGCCTTTTGCGGGCCATTGCCCCAAAGAAATCAGCTCTTTTACCTGTAAAAATACAAACAACCCCCCCAACAGTAAAACCCACCACCCACACAACTAACCCCCCAAATAAAATCCTACGTAAAAAACCTAAGCTCCCCATTATTTGGATGGGCATTGCCCTTAAAAGGGCATTTAGCTCTATTGCTGCCCAAGCCCTAATCTAAAACTAAAACCCACCCAATAAACCCTTAAAAAAACCTAACACTAACCCCCGAAGATCCACTTACAGTTTTGAAGACCGGAAATCCATCCTAAACGAAGCCGGGAGAAGTCCTCAGCGAAGCGGCAAGAAGTCCTCAACGAAGCTGGGAAAAGTCTTCATCCAAGCTGGCAGAAGTGGTCCTCCAGACGGGCAGAAGTCTTCATCCAGACGGCATCTTCTATCTTTATCCATCCGGCGAGGAGCGGGTCCATCTTCAAGACATCCGGCACGGAGCATTCTCTTCTTCCGATGACTAACAACGAATGAAGGTTCCTTTAAATGACGTCATCCAAGATGGCGTCCCTTTAATTCCGATTGGCTGATAGATGTAATCAGCCAATAGGATTGAACTTCAATCCTATTGGCTGTTCCAATCAGCCAATAGAATGCAAGCTCAATCCTATTGGCTGATTGCATTAGCCAATAGGATTTTTTCACCTTTAATTCTGATTGGCTGATAGAATTCTATCAGCCAATCGGAATTAAAGGGACGCCATCTTGGATGACATTATTTAAAGGAACCTTCATTCGTTGTAAGTCGTCGGAAGAAGAGGATGCTCCGCGCCGGATGTCTTGAAGATGGACCCGCTCCTCGCCGGATGGATGAAGATAGAAGATGCCGTCTGGATGAAGACTTCTGCCCGTCTGGAAGACCACTTCTGCCGGCTTGGATGAAGACTTCTCCTGGCTTTGTTGAGGACTTCTTGCCGCTTCGCTGAGGACTTCTCCCGGCTTAGTTTAGGATGGATGTCCGGTCTTCAAAACTGTAAGTGGATCTTCGGGGGTTAGTGTTGTTTTTTTTTTTAAGGGTTTATTGGGTGTTTTTTAGTTTTAGATTAGGGTTTGGGCAGCAATAGAGCTAAATGCACTTTTAAGGGCAATGCCAATCCAAATGCCCTTTTCAGGGCAATGGGGAGCTTAGATTTTTTAGGTAGGATTTTATTTTGGGGGTTGGTTGTGTGGGTGGTGGGTTTTACTGTTGGGGGGGTTGTTTGTCTTTTTTTTTACAGGTAAAAGAGCTGATTTCTTTGGGGCAATGCCCCGCAAAAGGCCCTTTTAAGGGCTATTGGTAGTTTAGTTTAGGCTAGGGTTTTTTTTTTATTTTGGGGGGCTTTTTTATTTTGATAGGGCTATTGATTAGGTGTAATTAGATTAAATATCTGATAATTTTGTTTTTTATTTTGTGTACTTAAGTGTTTGTTTTTTTGGTAATTTAGGTAATTGTATTTAATTAATTTATTTAATTGTAGTGTAATGTTAGGTTGTAGTGTAAGGCAGGTTATGTTTTATTTTACAGGTAAATTTGTATTTATTTTAACTAGTTAATAACTATTTAGTAACTATTCTACCTAGTTAAAATAAATATAAATTTACCTGTAAAATAAAAATAAACCCTAAGCTAGCTACAATATAACTATTAGTTCTATAGTAGCAAGTTTAGAGTTTATTTTACAGGTAAGTATTTAGTTTTAAATAGGAATAATTTAGTTAATGATAGGAATTTTTATTTAGATTTATTTTAATTATATTTAAGTCAGGGGGTGTTAGGGTTAGACTTAGGTTTAGGGGTTAATAAATGTAGGTAGGTTGCGGCGATGTTATGGGCGGCAGATTAGGGGTCAATAATAATTAACTAGTGTTTGCGATGCAGGAGTGCGGCGGTTTAGGGGTTAATATGTTTATTATAGTAGCGGCGATGTCCGGAGCGGCAGATTAGGGGTTAATAAGTGTAGGTAGGTGTCGGCGACGTTGGGGGCAGCAGATTAGGGGTTAATAAGTATAATGTAGGTGGCGGCGATGTTGGGGTCAGCATATTAGGGGTTAATAAGTATAATGTAGGTGTCGGCGATGTCGGCGATGGCAGATTAGAGGTTAATAAGTGTAAGATTAGGGGTGTTTAGACTCAGGGTTCATGTTAGAGTGTTAGGTGTAAACATAAATTTAGTTTCCCCATAGGAATCAATGGGGCTGCGTTACGGAGCTTTACGCTGCTTTATTGCAGGTGTTAGGCTTTTTTTCAGCCAGCTCTCCCCATTGATGTCTATGGGGAAATTGTGCACGAGCACGTAAAACAAGCTTACCGCTGACTTAAGCAGCGCTGGTATTGGAGTGCGGTATGGAGTACAATTTTGCTCTACGCTCACTTTTTGCCTAATAACACCGGGTTTATGAAAACCTGTAATACCAGCGCTGTAGGTAAGTGAGCGGTGACAATAACATGCAAGTTAGCACCGCACCCCTCATACCGCAAAACTCGTAATCTAGCCGTATGTTATGTAAATGAATATGTTAATATATATCAGGTCAGGTTTAAACATAATAACTTGGTATATAAGAGTGACCAGCATATACTATTAGGTTATAAACTGTACTGACAATAGAAATGAATAAGGTACCTTAATATACAGGATAAGATTAATAGTGTTAAGAGTACTCACTACGTAAGAAGATGTGGCCAAATGCAGGTAAGTCAAGGAAGTAGTAACCACTGAGAGGTTGTTAGTCCTGTTCCGGATAACTGCAAAAATCTATTCTGTTGTGGTTGCGGTAGCAAACCGTGGTGAGAGAGCTGTGTCTGCAGCTGATGTCAGTGCAATCTCTCAGTTCAATGCGTGTTAGGAGTGATCAGCGTGAGAGCCTCAGGACACAGCATCGCTAAGTGCGTGCAGGAGAATAGTTTTGACAGGCAGGGACAAGCGGTAGCTCGTATGAGCTGAGGAAAAGGAAACCTTTACAACGGAGGTATGAGTTTAGGGTTCACAGGAATACAGCGGAGGCAGTGACAGAACTTTACCAAGCAAGGTGGCAATTTTGAGGCACTATTTTATAGGTAGTGGAAGGAAGGACACACCCACTACAGGTGTGGTTTCATGACACATAGCTATATCTGAATATCCGGCACAGGATCCAGTAGTGATTCAGTTTCTTCAAGCATTATCTCATATAATCCTTTGTCTAGAACTCATGTTCCTTCATGGGATCTGTTGCTTGTGTTGGGTGCTTTCATGAAATCTCCCTTTTTAGCCATTGAAATTTGTCTCCCTTTGGTATTTAACTCTGAAGACTGTGTACCTAATGGCTATCACTTATGCAGGGCGTGTTTCCGAATTACAGCCACTTTCAGTGGAAGAGCCTTTTCATCAGAATAAGGTGGCTCTCCTAACTCTTCCAGATTTTTTTTACCAAACGGGTGTTAGATTTTTACATTTTTCATGAATATTTTATCATAATTTTGTGCTGAAAAAAAAAAATTGGTGGATAATTAATCACATTGAATGGGGTACATCGAAAAAATACTATTTCTCTTGTAAGGTGTATCCAGTCCACGGATTCATCCTTTACTTGTGGGATATTCTCCTTCCTAACAGGAAGTGGCAAAGAGAGCATACAGCAGAGCTGTCCATATAGCTCCCCTTCTAGCTCCACCCCCCAGTCATTCTCTTTGCCGGCTCTAAGCAACAGGGTCCCTCTCGGAAGGGTAAAGTGAATGTGGTGTTAGATTTGTAGTTTTGGTTTTCTACAAGCAAAAGTTTGTTATTTTAAATGGTACCGGTGTGTACTATTTACTCTCTAGCAGAAAGGAGATGAAGATTTCTGCTGAGAGGAAGATGATTTTAGCATGTTGTAACTAAAATCCACTGCTGTTCCCACAAAGGACTGAGGAGTACAAGAAAACTTCAGTTGGGAACGGTTTGCAGGTTAGGCTGCAATAAGGTATGTTCATTTATTTCTAGACAAGACTGTGATAATGCTAGAAAAAGACTGATAAAATCCCCATGAGGGAAGGGTAAGCTTTATTCAGAGACTAAGTATGGAATTGCAAGCTTACATAACAGGGGTAATTTATGCTGGTTGACACTATTTTATGGCAAACGGTTTTTACTGATAAATATCGTTTTTTTAGACACTTTGAAGGTTCCTTTGGGCTTCTTTCAGGGGTTGTTACCCACATGGCTATTATTAAAACACTTAGGAGTGTTTCTTTAGGCCTCACAGCACCGGAGTAAGGTGGCCTAATTTTGCGCCTCAGATGCGCAGTTAGATTGACTAGATCTTCAGGCGGTTTTCACATGGAGGGTCCTGCTGCAGTTTGAGGGCCTATAAGAAGATTTTTCTCCACAAATCTGGTTCCTAAGGGCAGGTAGGGCCACAGCAGAGCTGTGGCAAGGTGCTGAAGTTGTTTTTAACCGTTTGTTAGCTTACTATTGATCCGGTTTGGGCATTAAGGGGTTAATCATTTTGGTTGCTAGTTGTGCAATCTTACCAATGCTTTAGGTACATACTGTGAAATTTTCGAAAAGTTTGCTGCATTTTTCACTGTTTTGGAAAATTGTGTGCCTTTTTTATCTCTTAAAGGCACAGTAACGTTTTTTGCAAAGTGTGTTTTTTACTTGATTAAAGTGATTTCTAAGCCTGTTTGTCTTACTACTAGTCTGTTAAACATATCTGACAACAAGGAAAATCCTTGTTCAATGTGTTTAGAAGCCATGGTGGAACCCCCTCTCAGAATGTGTCCAACTTGTACTGATATGTCTATACACTTTAAAGAACATATTGTTGCACTTAAAAATGTGGCCCAAGATGATTCTCAGACAGAAGGTAATGAGGTTAGCCCGTTAACTTCTCCCCAAGGGTCACAACCAGTTACGCCCGCTCAAGCGACGCCTAGCACCTCTAGTGCGTCTAAATCTTTTACCTTGCAAGATTTAGCGGCAGTTATGAATAATACCCTCTCAGTGTTTTTATCTAAACTGCCTGTGTTACCTGCAAAGCGTGATAGCTCTGTTTTAAGAACAGATTCTGAGCATTCTGACGCTTTGGTAGCCGTATCCGATATACACTCACAACGCTCTGAAATGGGGGCGAGGGAGGTGCTATCTGAGGGAGAAATTTCCGATTCGGGAAAGGTTGCTCCTCAGACAGACTCAGATACGTTGGCTTTTAAGTTTAAACTAGAACACCTCCGCTTATTGCTCAGGGAGGTATTAGTTACTCTGGATGACTGCGACCCTTTGGTGGTTCCAGAGAATTTGTGTAAAATGGACAAGTACCTAGAAGTTCCTGTTTACACTGATGTGTTCCCGGTCCCTAAGAGGATTGCGGATATAGTAACTAGGGAGTGGGATAGACCAGGTATTCCGTTTGTTCCCCCTCCTGTTTTTAATAAGATGTTCCCCATATCTGACCCCAATGCGGGACTCGTGGCAGACGGTCCCTAAGGTGGAGGGGGCTGTTTATTCACTTGCTAAACGCACAACCATACCAATTGAGGACAGTTGTGCTTTTAAAGACCCTATGGATAAAAAATTAGAGGGTTTACTTAAGAAAATTTTTGTTCAACAAGGTTTTCTTCTCCAACCTATTGTGTGCATTATTCCTGTAACTACTGCAGCTGCTTTCTGGTTCGAGGCGCTGGAAGATGCGCTCCAGACGGAGACCTCATATGAGGACATTATGGACAGAATTAAGGCTCTTAAGCTGGCTAATTCTTTTATCACAGATGCCGTTTTCCAACTAGCTAAGTTAGCGGCAAAGAATTCAGGTTTCGCCATTTTGGCGCGCAGGGCGCTATGGCTAAAGTCCTGGTCGGCCAATGTGTCGTCAAAATCCAAACTACTGAACATCCCTTTCAAAGGAAAGACCCTTTTCGGGCCTGAAGTGAAAGAGATTATCTCAGAAATCACTGGGGGAAAAGGCCATGCTCTCCCTCAGGACAAGTCCTTTAAGACAAAGAACAAACAAAATAATTTTCGTTCCTTTCGGAATTTCAGGAGCGGTCTCGCTTCATCCTCCCCTGCTGCAAAGCAAGAGGGTAACACTTCACAACCCAGGGCAGCCTGGAAGCCTTACCAGGGCTGGAACAAGGGTAAACAGGCCAAGAAGCCTGCAGCTGCTTCCAAGACAGCATGAAGGGGTAGCCCCCGATCCGGGACCGGATCTAGTAGGGGGCAGACTCTCTCTCTTCGCTCAGACCTGGGCAAGAAATGTACACGATCCTTGGGCCTTAGAGATTGTATCCCAGGGATATCTTCTAGAATTCAAGGACTCTCCTCCAAGGGGACCGTTCCACATTTCTCGTCTGTCTACAGACCAGACAAAGAAAGAGGCGTTCTTATGCTGTGTAGAAGACCTACATACAATGGGAGTGATTCACCCAGTTCCAATTGTGGAACAAGGGCTGGGTTTTTACTCAAACCTGTTTGTGGTTCCCAAAAAAGAAGGAACTTTCAGACCAATCCTGGATCTCAAAATTCTAAACAAATTCCTCAGAGTTCCATCATTCAAGATGGAGACCATTCGGACAATCTTACCAATGATCCAGGAGTGTCAATATATGACTACCGTGGATCTAAAGGATGCATATCTGCACATTCCTATCCACAAAGATCATCACCAGTTTCTCAGGTTCGCCTTTCTGGACAAGCATTATCAGTTTGTGGCCCTTCCTTTCGGGTTGGCCACTGCTCCCAGAATTTTCACAAAGGTGCTAGGGTCCCTCCTGACGGTTCTAAGACCGCGGGGCATAACAGTGGCGCCTTATCTAGACGACATCTTAATTCAGGCATCGACTTTCCAAAGAGCCAAGTCTCACACGGAAATTGTATTGGCCTTTCTGAGGTCTCACGGGTGGAAGGTGAACATCAAAAAGAGTTCTCTCTCCCCCTCACAAGAGTTTCCTTCCTGGGAACTCTATTAGACTCGGTAGAAATGAAAATATTTCTGACGGAGGTCAGAAAGTTAAAACTCTTAACCACTTGCCGAGCTCTTCATTCCATTCCTCGGCCATCTGTAGCTCAGTGCATGGAGACAATCGGACTAATGGTAGCGGCAATGGACATAGTCCCTTTTGCTCAGATACACCTCAGACCACTGCAACTATGCATGCTCAAACAGTGGAATGGGGATTATGCAGATTTGTCTCCTCAAATACAGTTGGACCAGGGGACCAGAGATTCTCTTCTCTGGTGGTTGTCTCAGGATCACCTGTCTCAGGGAATGTGTTTCCGCAGACCAGAGTGGATCATCGTAACGACCGACGCCATTCTGTTGGGCTGGGGTGCAGTCTGGGACTCCCTGAAAGCTCAGGGCTTATGGTCTCGGGAAGAAGCTCTTCTCCCGATAAACATTCTGGAACTGAGGGCGATATTCAACGCTCTTCAGGCATGGCCTCAGCTAGCTGCGGCCAAATTCATCAGATTTCAGTCGGACAACATCACGACTGGAGCTTACATCGACCATCAAGGGGGAACAAGGAGTCCCCTAGCAATGATGGAAGTAACCAAAATAATCAGGTGGGCGGAGGTTCACTCTTGCCACCTCTCAGCAATTCACATCCCAGGAGTAGACTTTTCACCCGGGGGAGTGGGTATTTGCCCAGCTGACTCAGCTATGGGGCACTCCAGAATTGGATCTGATGGCGTCCCGTCAGAATGCCAAACTTCCTCTTTATGGGTCCAGATCCCGGGATCCCCAGGTGGTGCTGATAGATGCTCTAGCAGCGCCTTGGTCCTTCAATCTGGCCTATGTGTTTTCACCGTTTCCTCTCCTTCCTTGTCTGGTTGCCAGAATCAAGCAGGAGAGGGTGTCGGTGATTCTAATAGCGCCTGCGTGGCCACGCAGGACCTGGTATTCAGACCTAGTGGACATGTCATCCGTTCCACCATGGACTCTGCCAATGAGGCAGGACCTTCTACTACAAGGTCCTTTCAAACATCCAAATCTAATTTCTCTGCGTCTGACTGCTTGGAGAATGAATGCCTAATTCTATCAAAGCGTGGTTTCTCTGAGTCGGTTATCGATACCCTGATTCAGGCTAGAAAGCCTGTCACCAGGAAAATCTACCATAATATTTGGCGAAAATATCTCTCTTGGTGCGAATCCAAGGGTTACTCATGGAGTAAGATTAGGATTCCCAGGATATTGTCTTTTCTCCAAGATGGATTGGAGAAAGGATTGTCAGCTAGTTCCTTAAAAGGACAGATATCTGCTTTGTCTATTCTTTTACACAAACGTCTGGCGGAGGTACCAGATGTTCAAGCGTTTACTCAGGCTTTAGTTAGAATCAAGCCTGTTTATAGACCTGTGGCTCCGCCATGGAGTCTGAATTTAGTTCTTTCAGTTCTGCAAGGGGTTTTGTTTGAACCTTTACATTCCATAGATATTAAGCTTTTATCTTGGAAAGTTTTGTTTTTGGTAGCTATCTCTTCTGCTCGAAGAGTTTCAGAGTTATCTGCTTTACAGTGTGATTCACCTTACCTGGTTTTCCATGCAGATAAGGTAGTTTTGCATACCAAACCTGGTTTTCTTCCTAAGGTTGTGTCTAATAAGAATATTAACCAGGAAATTGTTGTTCCTTCTCTGTGTCCTAATCCTTCTTCGAAGAAGGAACGTCTGTTACACAATCTTGATGTGGTTCGTGCTTTAAAGTTCTATTTACAAGCAACTAAGATTTCAGACAAACAACTTCACTGTTTGTTATCTATTCTGGTAAGAGGAGAGGTCAGAAGGCGACTGCTACCTCTCTTTCCTTTTGGCTGAAAAGCATCATCCGTTTGGCCTATGAGACTGCTGGCCAGCAGCCTCCTGAAACAATTACTGCTCATTCTACCAGAGCAGTGGCTTCCACATGGGCTTTTAAAAATGAGGCTTCTGTTGAACAGATTTGTAAGGCAGCGACTTGGTCTTCGCTGCATACTTTTTCCAAATTTTACAAATTCGATACTTTTGCTTCTTGGGAGGCTATTTTTGGGAGAAAGGTTTTACAAGCAGTGGTGCCTTCTGTTTAAGGTACCTGTCTTGTTCCCTCCCTTCATCTGTGTCCTAAAGCTTTGGTATTGGTATCCCACAAGTAAAGGATGAATCCGTGGACTGGATACACCTTACAAGAGAAAACAGAATTTATGCTTACCTGATAAATTACTTTCTCTTGTGGTGTATCCAGTCCACGGCCCGCCCTGGTTATTAAGTCAGGTAGATGTTTTGTTTAAACTACAGTCACCACTGCACCCTATGGTTTCTCCTTTTTCTTCCTAACCTTCGGTCGAATGACTGGGGGGTGGAGCTAGAGGGGGAGCTATATGGACAGCTCTGCTGTGTGCTCTCTTTGCCACTTCCTGTTAGGAAGGAGAATATCCCACAAGTAAAGGATTAATCCGTGGACTGGATACACCACAAGAGAAAGTAATTTATCAGGTAAGCATAAATTCTGTTTTCTTCCTGGATTGTCCAGTGCATCACAAAGGTTTATCAACTTAAGAAGCTTCAAGTTCCGGAGGGGCTCAGGGCTTACTCTGCTAAAGCAGTATCTATATCCTGTGCACATGTGAATGATACATCAGTGCCTTATATCTACCCAGCAGTTGTATGGAAAACACCTCACACGTTTCTGAATCATTACAAACTGGATATTTTGCACTCCTCTTCTGCAAGATTTGGCAGAAAATTTCTCAATTCTGTATTAACTAAATACAATGTTGCACACTCTATGTATTTGAGTTTTTGGTGTATAATTTTTACCCTATATTTTACTGCTTTGTACACGTTTCACCTGGTAAGTATTGGCTAAGGTTAATGCAAGATAATTAGAAATGAAAAACAGAAATTTCTATATGTTGACCTATATCCTAGAAAATACTTACCAGGGTTCCCACCTTTATTGTGTCATTCTATGATGAGCAAACTAAGAATGGGGTAGATAAGGTATGCAGCCAAGGGGTGTGGTGTATTTCCTGTCCATGCTCACAACAGGGAGGGGGTCTCACGTGGTGAGTATTGTTTAGGTTATAGGCCAAGATATAGTGGGTGTTAGTAAGCGGGTAACCATTTACATAGAGGTAAAGACATGGCTGGAATGTTTTTCATCAGTTATACACTTACATATCTGCAAATGTACCTAGCCAGGTATAGGGGGCAATCTGCTTAATTTGTTTACTAAGAGGTGTAAGTATTCTTGTTTTTGTGTAGTTAGATATAGCAGTTCTCTGTGTAGTGTAACAATGCTCTTGATGTTTATCCGTTCATAACAGTTTGCATATATTTACACATGATTTCAGATCTGTGCAGGAGATGTGTGCGCCTCTTTGCGATCCACTGTTTCTCACTTGAGCACAGTATGCTTGAATAATTATAAATATATTGTTTGTATAATTTTATATATATATATATATATATATATATATCAAACAGAAAAATATATATTATGCCACCGTGAACGTTTTCGGGGTGTTATCCCCTTCCTCAGACATTTAAGTGAATCAACAGACTTACCCCAATCCCACAGAGATATATAACACATGAGGATGCCGGTCTCCAAGCTCTCCCAGGTAGAAACACGACCCTTACGATGACGTCATCATCCCTGGCAACCTGGATCCGGTCCAATATCTTAAAAATAAAGTGTAATAAAACAAGTGAAATATGCAGAAAACAGAATGAAGGCCGAAACATTGGGAACCCTTTTCCAATAAATGGATATACACTTTCAAAGAATATGATTCCTGAGTTATGATTTCAAAGCATTTATAAATCTGGAAACTCTGGACCACTATATGGATAAGTGTGCTGTCTTGCATGGATTACTATATACAGTATATATATATATATATATATATACAGGGAGTGCAGAATTATTAGGCAAATGAGTATTTTGACCACATCATCCTCTTTATGCATGTTATCTTACTCCAAGCTGTATAGGCTCAAAAGCCTACTACCAATTAAGCATATTAGGTGATGTGCATCTCTGTAATGAGAAGGGGTGTGGTCTAATGACATCAACACCCTATATCAGGTGTGCATAATTATTAGGCAACTTCCTTTCCTTTGGCAAAATGGGTCAAAAGAAGGACTTGACAGGCTCAGAAAAGTCAAAAATAGTGAGATATCTTGCAGAGGGATGCAGCACTCTTAAAATTGCAAAGCTTCTGAAGCGTGATCATCGAACAATCAAGCGTTTCATTCAAAATAGTCAACAGGGTCGCAAGAAGCGTGTGGAAAAACCAAGGCGCAAAATAACTGCCCATGAACTGAGAAAAGTCAAGCGTGCAGCTGCCAAGATGCCACTTGCCACCAGTTTGGCCATATTTCAGAGCTGCAACATCACTGGAGTGCCCAAAAGCACAAGGTGTGCAATACTCAGAGACATGGCCAAGGTAAGAAAGGCTGAAAGACGACCACCACTGAACAAGACACACAAGCTGAAACGTCAAGACTGGGCCAAGAAATATCTCAAGACTGATTTTTCTAAGGTTTTATGGACTGATGAAATGAGAGTGAGTCTTGATGGGCCAGATGGATGGGCCCGTGGCTGGATTGGTAAAGGGCAGAGAGCTCCAGTCCGACTCAGACGCCAGCAAGGTGGAGGTGGAGTACTGGTTTGGGCTGGTATCATCAAAGATGAGCTTGTGGGGCCTTTTCGGGTTGAGAATGGAGTCAAGCTCAACTCCCAGTCCTACTGCCAGTTTCTGGAAGACACCTTCTTCAAGCAGTGGTACAGGAAGAAGTCTGCATCCTTCAAGAAAAACATGATTTTCATGCAGGACAATGCTCCATCACATGCGTCCAAGTACTCCACAGCGTGGCTGGCAAGAAAGGGTATAAAAGAAGAAAATCTAATGACATGGCCTCCTTGTTCACCTGATCTGAACCCCATTGAGAACCTGTGGTCCATCATCAAATGTGAGATTTACAAGGAGGGAAAACAGTACACCTCTCTGAACAGTGTCTGGGAGGCTGTGGTTGCTGCTGCACGCAATGTTGATGGTGAACAGATCAAAACACTGACAGAATCCATGGATGGAAGGCTTTTGAGTGTCCTTGCAAAGAAAGGTGGCTATATTGGTCACTGATTTGTTTTTGTTTTGTTTTTGAATGTCAGAAATGTATATTTGTGAATGTTGAGATGTTATATTGGTTTCACTGGTAAAAATAAATAATTGAAATGGGTATATATTTGTTTTTTGTTAAGTTGCCTAATAATTATGCACAGTAATAGTCACCTGCACACACAGATATCCCCCTAAAATAGCTAAAACTAAAAACAAACTAAAAACTACTTCCAAAAATATTCAGCTTTGATATTAATGAGTTTTTTGGGTTCATTGAGAACATGGTTGTTGTTCAATAATAAAATTAATCCTCAAAAATACAACTTGCCTAATAAATCTGCACTCCCTGTATATATATAAACAAAAGCAGAGACCGCACTCATAGGTCTTATTTTTCACCACCACTGTGGACTTTATTCAATCTGTAACGTTTCGGGGTTTCCCCCTTTGTCAAACAGTGGTGGTGAAAAATAAGACCTATGAGTGCGGTCTCTGCTTTTGTTTATATTATCCTTATGTACTGCACCTAGGCATCATATGTACAACGTGAGTGCTTGGTGACCACAATTTGCTTATATATATATATATATATATATATATATATATATATATATATATATATATATAATCAATGTAAATATTTGCATAGGAAATTCGATGTGCTAATTTCCTATGCAAATATTTACATTGTTTGGAGAGAAGTTTGGAACCTTTGTTATAAAGGGCTTCAAAAGTTATCTGCCTAAGTGTTTTGTCTCTTATAATTAATTTTTACTTTGAGTAATTGTATTTGAGATTTATAACTGAACACTTAAGGAGCAGTGCGTAAGCATATGGGAGACTATATTTACAAATTGGACTATACCTGCTTAGTCAGCAAGTTAGTACCAAAAAGAAGAGATGCTTTTATACACTGTTACTGTATTATGTAAGTTATTTCTGTTGATTACTGGAACTTGGAGCACTGAGATAACAAAAATAAAATATAACCTTTATTGATAAAATTAAAAAGACAGCATAAAGTATGTGTGTATGCTGGCCTAAGAAAAGTTAAAAACACTCTGTTGGTTATTCAGTGTTCAGCATTATCCAATACTAAATATATAGAGCACTTAGAAATAAAGTGTTAAGACACAGAATATATTATAGTTGTATAAATATCTATTAATTTACTGTGGGTCTATGTGGCCTTATGACTGGCCAATCACATAGATTACCACTTAGAAATATTAGTGCGATATATCTTTAATAATATACCTCTGTGATTTGTTGTTGTTAATTTACTAAGGTTATGGCTCTTAACTTTTAACAACTCTTGATCAACAATATGTGGCACAGCTTTTTGTTTGAGTATCTGCTGTGTAAGTATATATGTATCACCTTGTATGCCTACATAAGATGACAGAATACTTTAAGATAATACTGGTAGTATATATTTATATCGCTCCAGGTATTGTAGGTTTTTAGATTGTAAGTGACTTACAGTACAAGGCTAATATATTGATATTATTTTGGCATATCTATCAGTGTTGTTAGGCTTAAATCTAAATATATGAGTGTCGGCAACTGCAGGTGGATTGCAAACCATGTGCTGATATTTAATTTAGTTTTTCTGCACTTGTAAATGCTGCAGCTAATTATATACAGCGGTTTCCATTGAGCTTCATAAAAGGTAATGAAATTTGAGAAAAGCTTGCAATGTGTGTATCAAATAAATGCTTTTATTAAATTCAGCTGATAACAGCCTTATGCAGTGTGAATATTTATAATATATCTCACTGCCAATACTTTAATCATGAGATAATGTTACCAAATGTCAACTTCTAATAACCAATGTGATGTATCAGATATATTGTAGCATATGTTTGTGCAGGATAGCCGGAAAGTTAATGTGCATATATAGTTCAATCCACTCTGTAGTGGTTAAATAAACACATTTCTTTAACATGGATTCCTCATGCCTTTATGATTATAAAACATATGTTTTGCACCTTTAAAACTAATAAATTAGCTAGTACTTGCTGCTGTTATACCTAACAAGCCATTTAACTAGTATTGCTCACACAAGTTTGAGCTGGGATCTTAGTATTCTTACAAGTAAAAGTTAGTTCAGCATTAACCAAATTGTTCTATAGATACACCAACAGTTAAGCAATCATTAGAGCTGAGGTAAATAACCTAAACTATTGTTTGTGCCTGTTAGGAGCCTAAACCGCGAAGTGCTTTTTTAGATAAAGTTATATATGCTAAAGTTTTCTATGTAATTTTGTCAACAAGAGAGGCAATTAAAAAGAGGACCCCTGACGCAGCGTTTCACTAACGCATCCTCAGAGGGGTTGCGCGGGCCCGCATACATCCGGGGATATAAGGATTTCAAATTTCCCACCTCTAGAATCTGATTGGTCTAGAGTGGTAATACCGATTGGAGGAGCTTGTGTCAATCACTAGATTTGTGATGTCACTATGCTTGCCGTGAAAATAACGTGTTAATGTCATGGTTACAATGTAACTGAGGCGTTATTATTCGATAGTATCAAGCAAACATTATTATGTTAGACAATAATTGGACTTTCTGATACGAATTTTGGACTAGACTCATATGTCTAATAATACAGGCACATCTTGATTGTTGTTAGCATGATAATATCGCAAACTACATCTGAAATGTTTATTCAGGCTGAGTATAAAGACATGTTAAATTACATATTATGGTGAACATATTGACTATACAAGTTATTAAAGTTTGAGTGTGAAATTAGTGACATAAGGATTGAATGTATGTGCAAACAAAATAGTATTGTGCTTATAAAGATAAATACGGTGCTGAAACTAAATGGGTGAACTAGTGAGTGAGATGAAAAGTAAAAACTGCTAATGTGAAAAGGATTTATAAAAAATGTGAAAATTTATTTTTGGAATAATGATACTTCAAAAATATTTCTTGGTGATGCCTAATCCTGTAAAAAAAATTTTTATTATTAAACGAAATCTGCTTAGTTTAAGTGTTATATTTTTTGTCATTGTAAACTAAACTATTAAACTTATATTGAATAGTGAAAATTAGGGTGCATTTACGTTTTTTTTATAGAAGTGGGGTGAAGAAATAAGGTGCAATAACAATTAGGGTAAGTGCCTTATTACTTCATAGATATTATATAATATAGTGTGCTAGGTACGGGTATGAACATGTGAAGAAGGAAAAAAAAATAAAAAATAAAAATATTTTTTTTTTAGGTTATTATCATAATTACGTGTATGATAATACTATGTATTTAAAGAACATATGTATTTGAGCCTAGTATGTCTAATCTTATTGGTATTCAGATTGTATGGTATAATTTAGAAATAGCCACAAATGGTTATTCCAGATATACATGATAGTTGTTATTATCATTGTGTCCATGAGGTTTTACACAGTTCAATAAGTGTATCCACCTACACTCCATCTTAAGTAAAGTTTGCTCTAAGTTGCCTCCTCTTATGCCTAAAGTGGCCTTTTGTAGTACTGAAAATTTAAGTAAGGAGTCATTGCTGTTATGTTTATGATAGAAGTGCCTAGCTACACTGGTTATTAGTTTATTTTTCTCCATGTCCTTATGAGCATTTTTAATGTTCCTGCTATGTTCCATTATTCTTGTTCTTACTTGACGTGTCGTCATTCCGACATAGAACAGTTTAATCTAAAACAAATTAGATAGAGGGCGCCACATGGTGCAGATCATATGAGATAAATATAACACAGCGATATAATAATAAGAATCCTACTCACAAATTGCGGCGCACATAAAGTGCAGAAAAAACAGTCCGGAACCACACGTCGTCCGGTCGACCACAATGGATGGGTTTACCCAAGTGGAGGTCCTCGTCTCACCAGGGAGAGTCCAGGGAAGTCCAAGAAGGAGGAATGGGTATGGAACTGTGCACCAAAGTTCCAGCCAAATGCTCGGGAGTGACCAAGATAGGTTCCCCAGGCCCAAGCCCAAGGATAAAAAGAGATGATCGGCAGCAAATAAAGGTTAAAATATGCAAAGTTTAATTGCAAAATTAAAAGCAACAGTATTAAAAACAACAGCAACGCGTTTCTCAGTGATACACACTGTTTCATCAGGCTATAGAACAGTTTACATGGGCACTGGAGAACATAAACAACTCCTACTGTAGTACAGGAGAAATGATCAGGTAATACATGTTTGTGTGCATATTTGTCATCGATGTCTTTGATTTTCCACACCTTAGAACATGTGCTACATGTACCACATGGAAACATTCCTTTTGACTGGCGAGTTCTTTTTGGCATATGAGTATAGTGACTGTTGTGACCAGTGTGTCTTTCAGGTTTTTCGGTCTTCTAAATCCAATTGAGACTCTTTCCCCAATCTGGGTTGCTAGTAGGGGATCATTCTTTAGAATATGCCAGTGATCATTTATAATGGTTGTTATCTGTTTTATTTGAGGATTGTATGTAGTAATTAATCTTGGTTTGTTATCCATTTTTCTCTGACGTGGTTGTAATAACCGTTGTCGATCTTCTTGTAAGGCCTGTGTTTTAGCTTTTTTTTTTTTTAAATTCTTTTTATTGAAGAGACACAGGAACAAGACAACGTACACATATGCACTTGAGGTAAGATTACAGAGAATGAGTTACAATCAGAGTTCTAGATTAAGTGCTACATTCTAAGCATCAATATACAGTGGTCACATACTTTTGAGAAAAATGAAAGCTATTTATGTACTAAGAGATACATATAGCTTGTTCAGGCATTTTCTTATGTTGCACCTGTGTCCCTAAATTTTCACTAAACTAAACAAAAACAAAACTAAACCCTAAATAAAACAAAAACCAAACCAAAACCAACCCCCTTTTCCCTCCAAGAACATGGATATATATATATATATTGCACCCTGTGGAGTAAATTGATAGTATATTCTCATAAGTAAAGGTTCAGTGTCATTATGAATGGTGATATTGCGCAGGTTTTGGACACTTCGAAATACACCACAGCCCGTGTCTTGTGGATCAGGAGATGAGATCTAAAGAGTGTGGGCAGTGAGGGTAAGGCAGTGAGGATCATTCTTTAACCAGGAGCTTTGTGTTAGATCAAAGGGAATTTTGCTGGGGCTAGAAAAATAAAGAGATAAAAAGATAATATTCTGGGGGCTATAGGGATAATACAGCTGGAGGTTTACCCCTGTAGTTATGCAGTGGGAGACATCAAAAGAGGTATTACTTCTGAGTTTGTATAGGGAAAAGAAACTTTTTGCAGATTTAAATACATAGATATACTCAAAGTGGGATATTGACGGCTCAGCTTGTACTTTGTATTGTCAGCAGTATAAATGGCTGCTACAGGTGGATTGAGCCTATTCATGCAGCAGTCAAGTGAATATTATTCTGCTGCCATAGAAGCTAGAAGGGGGGGCTCCCTGCCCAGCTATGAACAATGTTGTAGCCCCGTCAAACAAAGCTATGCATGGTAGATAGACTAGCAAATTATCCATAGTTTCAGTCCCATCCTATGCTGTTGCAAATAAACAAATGTAGTGAACAAATGTAGTAAACAGACAGTGAATAAAGTCTAACCGGATTAAGAAGTAATGGTAAACAGTCTCCAATATAGATCCAACATCAGTGTTAATCTAAGTGTTAAATGTTAATCCACCAAGTGGCGAGGTTATTTCAACACACAACTCTCACCCGACCCTTGTAACACATAGAATGGTTCCGGTAGATATACATCTAACTGTCGCCTGTGTGAGGCGCTCTAAAATACCAACAGCAGCAATGACGGACATTTTGGTGAAAAAAGAAACAACCAAGGGCTGTGTTTTATGTGGTTTTACCTATTATGGATGAATGCTGGAGCTCCAGTCTGGATCAGAGTGTATTTGTGGTATAACACTAAAGTACATGCAGAATTAATATGAGTAGCAATTAAAATATCATAATACATAACATATTCAAGGTTAGGTGGTCTATTAGCTAAGAGGGAAGGACCGATAGATCTCAATTTTATAACAGTAGGGCAACAAATAAATAAAATAAAACAGCACAAATAGAACAGCAATTACAGAATCAGAATGTGAGTCCCGCTGATAGCGTTGAGGGGGGAGGGGGAAGGCCACCAGATCCAACCGTTATCCAGATTCAGACAGTCTGACATACCTACATTGTGTGTTAGAGTGATTTAGCAAACATTTTCAACACACAAAACACTATGTATTATCCAGCGTGATATATCTGGATAACCTGTTAGTCCCATCGATCTAACCGACACCTACTTTGCCCAAGTCCAGTGATCGACCATACAGGTCTGACAATTCTTTAGGATGGAGCACAAGGCAGCGTGGAGAAGGCAGCTCCCCTGACAGAAAAAGCTGTGAGCGCTGAAGGGAGTGTTCAAATGTGTTCTCCCCTGTTATAGTAGCAGACAGACATAGTGAGATTAGCTTGTTGTGCTGCTGTTCCCAGTGATGATCTTGCAGCGGATCAGTAAGACAGGCTTGTAGTGAGACAAGACCGCTCCCTCTCTTACACCCGTTTAGCATGCAGGCATAGTCGGGAGCTGTTCTGCAGGAGGGCTCAGTTGTCATCGGCACCTTCACACAGGCTGATGATACATTAACGTTAGTTGGACTCTTGTCCTCCAAGATGAGGTTCCCTGCTTGTAGTAGAAGTGGCGTCTCAGTGTGTGAGTTTAGGGGAGTCAAACCCTCCATTATATAGTGTGGCAGAGGTGCTGCAGTCGGATCGGAATCAGTAGCACTTGTGATATCAGTCACAGTGGGCCTTTGCGAGTGAGTGGGTAATGAGTGTCCCAGGTTGCGTGCAGAAGAGCCGATTTGCTGAGTTTCCATTATTTTGGTGGGGCAGGACCTTCCAGCGGCTCTGACCATGTTATACAGTCTCTCATAACTCTGGGATAAACGGTCCAATGCGGGCATAAAGGCTGCAAGTAACTGTGTGGTAATACAATCTGACTCCATAATTTGAAGATCAGTAGGCGGGAGGTCAATATATACAAAGTCCCTCGTGGGTTCTATTTTAGAAAAATGCCTTCCGGGGTAGAAGAGAATAGTTTTCTTCTATCTGCTTAAGGTTCCCGGACACTTAAACTGTCAAGGGAGATACAGATGGCTTAGAATGATGGCGATCTGGTAAAGGTTAGAAGAGGATTTCTTCAGAGCCACAAAAGTTTGCAGCCATCTTCTGGATCCACCCACCGGAAGTCCGTTTTAGCTTTTTTTATGGACCTTTTACTGTAGCCTCTGTCTTGGAGCCTATTGGACAATTTAGATGCCTCTTGTTTAAATGTACTTAAATCAGAACAATTTCTTCTCAGCCTTGTGAATTCTCCTTTTGGAATGGCCTTAAGGGTACAAGGGGCATGGGCACTGGTATGTTATAATAGGGTTTTGGTAGCCGTTTTCTTTCTGTATATAGTTGTACTCACTCTGCCTTCAAGATCTACTTGTATTTGTAGATCCAAGAAGTTGACTGATTGTTGACTGTATTCATATGTGAGTTTGATGTTTAACATGTTATTATTTAAGACATTCATGAACTCCAATAATATTGATTCTGGGCCATCCCAGATAAACAGGATGTCATCTATATACCGAATCCAACAGGGGATATACTGCATATATCTGTCATTGTCACTTGTAAATACTGTTAGATTCTCCCACCACCCTAAGAACAAATTTGCATACGTAGGTGCGCATGCTGTACCCATTGCGGTACCCTGTGTTTGCAGAAAGAAGCGATCTTTGAATGTGAAATAGTTGTGATGAAGCACAAAATGTAATAGATCTTTGATAAACTGATTATGATCATGATTATCTTTTTCATTTGTGCTCAAATAATAAGAGATTGCTTGTTCTCCCAAATGATGTTTTATGTTAGTGTATAATGATTCCACATCTGCTGTTACAATGAAAGAATTAGGGGATAATATCATGTTGTTTAGTTTTTGCAACACCTCCATAGTGTCCTTAACGTACGAAGGTAACGTGTACAGATACTCTCTCAGTCGCTGGTCTATATACTGACTTGGTTTTTCAGTAAGACTGCCATTGCCTGACACTATAGGCCGGCCTGGGGGTTTTTGAATATCTTTATGTACTTTTGGGATCATATAGAATGTGGCCGTGGTTGGATGTTGTTGAGATAAGAACTGTTTCTCAGTATTATTGATGATTTTATCCTTATAAGCCTTATCTATGATCTTATTGTACTTTTCACTATACATGGCAGTAGGATTGCCAAATAGTTTTTTATAGCAATGCACATTGTCTAGTTGTTTGGTGGCTTCTTCCAGATACATGTTTTTATCCCATAAAACTATGTTGCCACCTTTATCCGATGGCTTTATGATGGTATCATGCCATGTGTGGATTTCTTTTAATGCTTTTTGTTCTTGTCTTGTGAGATTGGGGCTTGTTTTAAAGTCAGGTAATTTCTCTATTTTATCACAAACTATTTCATTGAACACTTGAATCTGAGGTGATAAATAGTTAGGAGGAATGTATTTAGATTTATTCTTGATTTGCTGTCTCCAGTCCGTTTCTGGGGATGTAATTTCTGAATTGTCATTTAACAAGTCTTGTAGATCTTGTAATGCCAGTTGATCTGTGATTGTCCAATCATCTCCAAGTTCTTTTTTAGCATATCATTTTTTCAACAGAAGCTTTCTAGTATACAGATTAATATCTTTAACAACTTCAAATTTGTTTAATTTGTTTGTAGGACAGAAGCTAAGGCCTTTTGATAAGACAGAGATGTGGGCCTGATCTAGAACATGGTCTGTTAAGTTTACAATTTTCAAGTTCCCATCCTGATCTTTGAGAATGGACTTGGCTGTCTCCTTCTTGTCTCCCTTTGAGGAGTTGTTTGTGGTTTGCGCTTGTTGGGTCTTGATTCTTGTATTGGGTTGCTGCCCGGTACTGTGCGCTGCCTGTCCGTTGTTATACCTAAAAAAGAGGAAGGGCCAGTAGATGTTGAAGGAGCTGATGGGTCATTATGAATTAAGGCTTGTGTTTGTAACCTTGTATACAATCTAGGTTGGATGTTAATTTCACTGTTAATGCTTTCTATAGAAGTGTCAGAATCAGATATTTCACTTTCGCTGTCATTTTGTGGAGTTGTATTTTGATACTTATTATTATTACGTGGGCGAGTGTTGTATCTTTTCTGCCATTTATACACTCTTTTGTTTAGATAGTCACTTTGATCTCTTTGGTATTTTAGTTTTTTTGTTTGTATAAGTTCATTTTCTAATTTGTCTAACTCCGATTGATATTGTGTATAGAGACTTGTGAATTTCTCTAAGTTTTCAAAAAATTTTAAATTGTCATTGTAAGTTTTTATTTCTGCTTCCAAGGAGGCTACTTCATCTTCATCTGCTTCTATTAGGATTTGTATTAATGTGAATGAACAAGTTGTTAAAGCCTTTTCCCATCTTTCAATGTGTTCTGTTTTTTTTAGATCAAACCCTGGGAACATTTTGATACGTAATCCTCTAGGGATCATTTTGTCTTGTAGATATTTTTGAAAAAAATGTAAGTTCCACCATCTCTTTGTATGTTTGTATAGTGTCTTATGTGACTGGCATAATAAATCATTAATTTGATCTTCACCTACATTTTGAGGTGGTATATTTGATGTATTGAAAATTGAATTTAAATCTTGCAATCTTTTTTGTTGTCTTAATAATAAATCATTATGTAGACTCATTGTGATAGCTCTCAGTAATAGGTTCACTTGGAAACCTAGTATTAATCACTAGGTGAAAAGTACAAATTTGTTTGGAGAGAAGTTTGGAACCTTTGTTATAAAGGGCTTCAAAAGTTATCTGCCTAAGTGTTTTGTCTCTTATAATTAATTTTTACTTTGAGTAATTGTATTTGAGATTTATAACTGAACACTTAAGGAGCAGTGCGTAAGCATATGGGAGACTATATTTACAAAATTGGACTATACTTGCTTAGTCAGCAAGTTAACTTGCTGACTAAGCAGGTATAGTCCAGTTTTGTAAATATTTACATTGATTTAATTTTGAGGCATGGAGGATTTTAATTTCAGTTTTTTATCTCCCCCCATAATTTTAATGAATTGTTATATATATATATATATATATATATATATATATATATATACATGATATATTTTGCTTTTTGAATATGCAATGTTTGATGTGTTGCCATGATAACCCATTTAATGGGTTCTTCACGTGGGGAGGAGGGGACATACACTATATATTTGTTTGACACATATATTTAAATGGTGTGAAGATGGAGAGGCATGCTTATCTATCTATCTATCTATCTATCTATCTATCTATCTATCTATCTATCCATCTAACTGTCTGCAGCTGAAATTCTTCATTACATTGTAAAGGATATGCATATAAATTAAATGGCCTCCAAAAATTTACAGTTGCCATTTCATTAGCAAAATTTGCATTGTATTGCAGTCCACGGACGCACTCCTTAAAATGAGCTCTTGCACTTATCATATATCAGTTTGTGAATGCCATGGAATGAGCTCCAGCCCTCAGGGCGAGTGGAAAAACTATTAGTGTATTGCATAATTAAACATATAAGGGGAAATTACATTTTGAGTTTAGTATCCATTTATATGTTGTATTTTCTAGTATATATTCTAGCGTGTGTGGATATTTGATACATTTATAAGGGGTTTTCATCCCCACCCCCTACATTTGGCATTGTTAATAGTAAATTATAAATATTCATGCACAGAGGTACATTAAATAGTCATTCCTGTTCCCTACTTCCTGTGCTGAGCTTGGCTAAATGTAAATTAAGATTACTGACTGTTACTTAGGTGAAATATCTTGTGCCTGATTTCATTAAATTCTGATCTGGGACACAGACCTTACAGTGAAAGGCAGAAGCCTATATTTATTATTTACTAAGAATATTGAAGCAATTAAAATGATGGTTAAATGCATTAAACCTGATGGGATCATTACCAATGTCTTCAGTTTCAAAGTAGGAAGCTTCTTATTGGAAGTAAGCCTGTGTGTTACATTTAACCAGTTAATTAGAGTGTCAGATGTTGCTACCCAGTGATTTTTGTAGTTTGCTGTAAGATTAATGTTAAGGAACATAAGTCAAAATTAAAATCTCATGGTGCAGATACATCATGCAATTTTAATAAATGAACTTCTGTTATAAATATGACTATATTCTGTTGGTATAATTTGTTGGAAAATATACCTAGGTATGCTTGGGAGCAGCAATACACTACTAGGAGCTTAACTGGTGATTTGTGGCTACACACACACATGCCTCTTGTTATTGGTTCACCAGATGTGTTAATTTCCAGTAGTTCAGTGCTTATCTGGAGCTGACTTTAACTATGTGTTTAACTCATTTGCAAAGATAAAACACATATTTATATGCAAACAATGGTCCAGTAACAAAATGCTCTAACATACATGTCTTTTTATAGGGATAGTAAACCCATAAATTTTAAAACATGTTACTGTGCACGTTCAGAATTTGTCTGCTTTTCTTAATTTAACTCTCATAATGATGGATATTTTTTCCACTGCCTCAGAGTCAGAGAGGTTGGAGTGCATTCTGCAGACTTCAGAAGTTATATCTGTCCCAAACTGGTCACAGCAAAGTAGATAAACGTTCTCAAGAGTTTTTTCAGGAGATATGTCCCTGGATTTTGTAGTAATACAAATGTTGCTAACAAATGACAATTTATATACTTTTAAAACATTTATTTTGTAGTAGATATTGTATATAAAAAAAATATATAAAATGTGTATAGTTAAAACATACTTTACCATCCCTTAAAGGGACATTCCAGCCAAAATTGGAATCCACATGGATGCATTTCAGTTTTGAATAGAAGCATTTTTTAATATTCATGTAATAGCAAACATGCTTCTATTAAAACTTATAGCTGTTTCAAAAGTGTATTTAAGTATGTACTGTGCATCAGCATTTTAAACAGAGCACTTACTCAGAGAGCTTAGGGTGCTTATAACCATTTGGAAATGACTCAATTTGTTAATTGCTGACATTATTACACGCCCTACTGGCACTCTGAGAAGCTGCAGTATTTAAAATGCTGACTTACTGAAAATATCTAGATATGCTTCACATGCACGTATTGCAAATATTCAAAGATTTAAGTCATCTATGTGCATTTAAATTTTGACCAGAATGTCCCTTTAAACCTTGGTTTTCTAACTATGGCCTAGATTTGGAGTTTGGCGGTAGCCGTGAAAACCAGCGTTAGAGGCTCCTAACGCTGGTTTTAGGCTACCTCCGGTATTTGGAGTCACTCAAAAAAGGGTCTAACGCTCACTTTTCAGCCGCGACTTTTCCATACCGCAGATCCCCTTACGTCAATTGCGTATCCTATCTTTTCAATGGGATTTTTCTAACTCCGGTATTTAGAGTCGTGTCTGAAGTGAGCGTTAGAAATCTAACGACAAAACTCCAGCCGCAGAAAAAAGTCAGTAGTTAAGAGCTTTCTGGGCTAACGCCGGTTCATAAAGCTCTTAACTACTGTACTCTAAAGTACACTAACACCCATAAACTACCTATGTACCCCTAAACCGAGGCCCCCCACATCGCCGCCACTCGATTTAATTTTTTTAACCCCTAATCTGCCGACCGCCACCTACGTTATCCTTATGTACCCCTAATCTGCTGCCCCTAACACCGCCAACCCCTATATTATATTTATTAACCCCTAACCTGCCCCCAACAACGTCGCAGCCAGCTACCTACAATAATTAACCCCTAATCTGCCGACCGCAAAGCGCCGCTACTTAAGTTATCCTTATGTACTCCTAATCTGCTGCCCCTAACACCGCCGACCCCTATATTATATTTATTAACCCCTAATCTGCCGAGCAGACCGCACCGCTACTATAATTAAGTTATTAACCCCTAATCCGCCTCACTAACCCTATAATAAATAGTATTAACCCCTAATCTGCCCTCCCTAACATCGCCGACACCTAACTTCAATTATTAACCCCTAATCTGCCGACCGGAGCTCACCGCTATTCTAATAAATGTATTAACCCCTAAAGCTAAGTCTAACCCTAACACTAACACCCCCCTAACTTAAATATAATTTAAATCTAACGAAATTAATTAACTCTTATTAAATACATTATTCCTATTTAAAGCTAAATACTTACCTGTAAAATAAATCCTAATATAGCTACAATATAAATTAAAATTATATTATAGCTATTTTAGGATTAATATTTATTTTACAGGTAACTTTGTATTTATTTTAACCAGGTACAATAGCTATTAAATAGTTAAGAACTATTTAATAGCTAAAATAGTTAAAATAATTACAAAATTACCTGTAAAATAAATCCTAAGATAAGTTACAATTAAACCTAACACTATACTATCATTAAATTAATTAAATAAAATACCTACAATTACCTACAATTAAACCTAACACTACACTATCAATACATTAATTAAATACAATACCTACAAATAACTACAATGAAATAAACTAACTAAAGCACAAAAAATAAAAAAGAACTAAGTTACAAAAAATAAAAAAATATTTACAAACATACGAAAAATATTACAACAATTTTAAACTAATTACACCTACTCTAAGCCCCCTAATAAAATAACAAAGACCCCCAAAATAAAAAATGCCCTACCCTATTCTAAATTACTAAAGTTCAAAGCTCTTTTACCTTACCAGCTCTGAACAGGGCCCTTTGCGGGGCATGCCCCAAGAAGTTCAGCTCTTTTGCCTGTAAAAAAAACATACAATACCCCCCCCCCAACATTACAACCCACCACCCACATACCCCTAATCTAACCCAAACCCCCATTAAATAAACCTAACACTAAGCCCCTGAAGATCATCCTACCTTGTCTTCACCTCACCGGGTATCACCGATCGGTCCTGGCTCCAAAATCTTCATCCAACCCAAGCGGGGGCTGGCGATCCATCATCCGGTGGCTGAAGAGGTCCAGAAGAGGCTCCAAAGTCTTCATCCTATCCGGGAAGAAGAGTAGATCCGGACCGGCAACCATCATCTTCCAAGCGGCATCTTCTATCTTCATCCGATGAGGACCGACTCCATCCTGAAGACCTCCACCGCGGACCCATCTTCATCCGGCGACGTCCAACTGAAGAATGACGGTTCCTTTAAGGGACGTCATCCAAGATGGCGTCCCTCGAATTCCGATTGACTGATAGGATTCTATCAGCCAATCGGAATTAAGGTAGGAATATTCTGATTGGCTGATGGAATCAGCCAATCAGAATCAAGTTCAATCCGATTGGCTGATCCAATCAGCCAATCAGATTGAGCTCGCATTCTATTGGCTGTTCCGATCAGCCAATAGAATGCGAGCTCAATCTGATTGGCTGATTGGATCAGCCAATCGGATTGATCTTGATTCTGATTGGCTGATTCCATCAGCCAATCAGAATATTCCTACCTTAATTCCGATTGGCTGATAGAATCCTATCAGTCAATCGGAATTCGAGGGACGCCATCTTGGATGACGTCCCTTAAAGGAACCGTCATTCTTCAGTTGGACGTCGCCGGATGAAGATGGGTCCGCGGTGGAGGTCTTCAGGATGGAGCCGGTCCTCATCGGATGAAGATAGAAGATGCCGCTTGGAAGATGATGGTTGCCGGTCCGGATCTACTCTTCTTCCCGGATAGGATGAAGACTTTGGAGCCTCTTCTGGACCTCTTCAGCCACCGGATGATGGATCGTCAGCCCCCGCTTGGGTTGGATGAAGATTTTGGAGCCAGGACCGATCGGTGATACCCGGTGAGGTGAAGACAAGGTAGGATGATCTTCAGGGCAGGGGCGTATTACTGCATAGGCCAACGAGGCCCGTGCCTAGGGCGGCAGATTTTGTGGGGCGGCACTTCTCTGTTGCACTAAATATGTTCCTGCCTGGATTAAAGGAAAAAAAAAAAATCACATTTGCGCGGTGGTCACGTGACCGGCTTTTTTGCCATGTCACGTGACGTTTTTGACAAGCTGCCCACCCGCCCGCCTTCCTGTCTAGCAAGCCGCAACACAAGAACTTTGTTATCAGTGGTGAGGAGCCTAAGGACTGGAGGGGGCTGAACTGGCTTAACTCAGGTAGGGAAGGGCAGGGCAGCCACAGCCAAAAGCATTAGTTCACACGCTGACAGAGTCAGAGAACTCAGTGACACTTCAGTGTATTTTCTGTAGCTGTGTACACTGTACAGTCAGTGTGGCTTCCAGGCTTCGCCTTCATCTAATGCCGCCCTCCTCCTCTGCTATTTTATTACCTGCGGTGCCCTGTACAGTTACACAGTGTGTGCTTGTGTATACTGTGTGTAGCGAGCCTGTAATAAAATAGCAGAGGAGGAGGGCGGCATTAGAGGAACTAAGTCTCAAGTTACCCGCTCATTTTAAAAGCATTTTTTTTTCTTCTTAATGTGGCTGCCGCTGGGCAGTATATTAGGCATGCAAACTGAGCTTATTAAAAAGGCAGGGGGAAATAAGGCTCAGTAAATTTTGCCATGCTCACTGAAATGAAAAGAAAAAAATACTTCCTTTTTAATAAGCTCCGTTTGCATGCCTAATATAATGCCCCACTGCCCAGCCACATTAAGAAGCAAAAAAAATGCTTTTGAAATGCCGGTATGTGCACTAAAGACTCCGACTCCTACTCCTGAGGTAAAATCAGGCTGTGGAGTGGAGAAGTGCAGGGATGACAGCTGGAGAATGTCTGCTCTCCCAGACTCCCACGGAACTCAGTGAAAGCAGCGGAAGTTGGGCTGTCACATAGTTGCCAACAGTCCCTGTATTTTGTTGTATGTCCCTGGATTTTTTTTTGTCCCTGGAAATGTCCCTGAAAATCTCCTTTGCACATTATTTGTTGTAGTTGTAGATATAGTGTATTATTTAAATATAATTCATTCCTAAAGTAATATTATTATCGGAAAAGAAAGGTAGAAAGGTGCGCTAGGCCAAACTGATAACCATACACCCCCTTAAAAGACAAAATCCCTGCAGTTGTCTAAAATGAAGTGAAAGATAAAATAGTAATAAGGGAGGCGCTCAAAGCCAAAGGTATCAACACTAAAACAAATTTAATAAAAACATATAAATAAACAGTGGTACATATATAAAGGGACGTCTCCCCAAACTTAATTAAAGCTATAATCCTAAAAAGTCTAAAATGACTGATAAAACTTCCACAGGTCTAAAAAACAAACATTAATAATCAGCAGTTCTTATGTGGTTCGTTGCGATTAATACAAATGTTAATGTCTTTTCTCCATATAAAACCGAATCAGTAGTCAGCGTTCCGTTATTTAAAAATACCACCAAGCTGCCTTAAAGAGTAAAGCCGTTGCTGCCAAATGTAGTGTCTAGAAAAAGTAAATTCGAAATCCAAAGCTCTCTTACTGTGTAAGATATCTCTATGCCAAAACCATTAAGCCGTGTACTTTACCAGATATAGATTCGTCAGGTGAAGGTCTTTCCCCCTCGCCCGGTCCTCACCTCGAGCGGGGCTGACTGCAACTTTTGGCGTCTGACGTCACAGAAAGGTGTTCCGGCTAGAGGAAGAGGCCGATTCCTGCGCTCCCTTCTATGCGCTGTGATCACGGTCCTCTTTGATGAGCCCTGCACTTAGTGCTGATAGCACGCAGGGGACTGGATAACAGGGTGATGTGATAGATATCCAAAACTGTATTCCCAAACACAGAGGCTTTGCTCCTTGTGAGAAAGAAAATGTCCCAATAGTATAATCCGGGTTATTAAATGAGATTCCAAAGATATGATTAGTTGTCAAAAAGGTGATAACAACAACACTGCCAACACATACGACGTGTTTCGCCCTCCTATGGGCTTTATCAAGATAGTGGTGGCAAGTGTGAGTGACCTTATTTAAAGGGATAACTTTCAGTCTGATTGGTGGTGGTTTTAATTGGCAAATTAACAAATTAGCTTAAGGTGGTATTTGGCTTTAATGACAGTTTCTTTTTTAAGGTGGTATTTCTCTCTTCTTATCCTTAAATGAAATAGAACAATCTTACTCATAAAAAGGCACTTTCAGTTGTGGACCTTAATTATTTTAAATTATATTTCTAAATTATATCTCCAGAGCAAAGAATTAAATGTGTATAGTCAATATTTTAATCATTAAACGTGATATGTAAATTACAGGTTGGATCACATAACTAATAATTATCTAACAAGCTCTACATAATGTGTATACCATAGAGTGTGCTAACAGATTAAATAACTTAAGTCCCATAGTAAAGTGCATGGTAGTGCTTAATCTTAAAAGTGAATATAAAGAACTTAAAACCGTATATAACCCAAAAGATTCTTTTATCCTTCAAATAAAAAGGGGGAAAGATCTAATTCGAAGTTTAATCCTTTTGGGTATAAGGTGTCGTATTTGTAAATATATTCTGCTTCCCTTATGAGGAGGGTTTTTTCAATATTACCACCTCTCCATTGATTATTTATTTTAAGAATACCCCAATATTTTAAATCCCTAGTGTTACCCTGGTGAACTTCCTTAAAGTGCCTATTTAAATGTGTGTCTACTTTTTCTTTTTCTATACAAAGAAGGTGTTCTCTTATTCTATCCCGGAGACTCCTCTTGGTTTCTCCAAAATAGAATAAGTTACATGTGCACTTTAGTACATATATAACATTCTTATGGGTGCATCTAATAATTCCCTTTATAGTAATATCTTCACCCAAACCATTAAGTTTTAAACTTTTCAATTTCGAACTATGTATGCATGCTTTTCATGTGTAGCAGGGAAAGAAACCTGCTACACTTCTACCCTCCAAATCGAATTGTTTATTAACTCTTCTCTTCTTTCGTATTTCGCTAGGGGCCAAAATTGTTTTAAAATTTCTTGCTCTCTTAAAAATAAATGTCGGATTATCCGCCAACTGACTCCCTATGATATTATCCTCTTTTAATAAGTGCCAATTCCTTTTAATGATTTTTTTATTCAAAAAATGGTCTGCGTTATAGTCCGTTACAAAGGGAACATTAATTTTGTCTCCCATAATAATTTCCTTTGTTTTATAACTTAAAATGTCATCCCTATTTATTGTTTGTGCTTTTTTTATTGCCCCTGTAATATTTTCCTCCTTATAAACCTTTACCGTGAATTTGTCTGCTAGAACCACTACCTGTCTTTCAAAGTCCTCAATACATGAACAGTTTTTCCTTATACGTAAGCTTTGGCCGAAAGGAATATTGTCCTTCCATAGCTTCAGGTGGCAACTATCAGCATGTAGCAGACTGTTGCAATCCACCTCTTTAAAATGAGTTTGTGTTTCCAATTTTTGATTTATTACCATAATTTCTAGGTCTAAAAACACCACTCGTTCCCTACTATAATTACTCACAAACTTGAGACCATTGGTATTGTTATTCATCTCTTCAAAGAGTTTTAATAATTCTTGCTCAGGTCCCTTCCATATAATAAAAAGGTCATCTATATAGCGCTTATAGAGTACGAGGCTTGCACCGAGATCTCTGCTATTAAAGAATTCCTCTTCCCAAACACCCATAAAGAGGTTGGCATAACTCGGTGCAAACCTCGTACCCATCGCGGTCCCTTCTATCTGCAGGAAGAATTTATCATCAAAAGAAAAGTAATTATGCTCTAATATGTACTTTATATTGTTTAAGATAAATTTTCTTTGTTCTTCCTTCATGTTCGAATCTTGTTCTAGATAGTGTCTAACAGCTTGTATGCCTTGTTCGTGCTTAATTATGGTATATAATGACGACACATCACATGTCGCCATTATCATGTCACTACTCCATTCTATCAGTTTTAAACAATTCAGCACTTGGGTGGAGTCTTTGAGATATGAATCCAATTTGGACACATAAGGCTGAAGGAATTTATCGATATATTGGGACACATTTGCTGTTATGGAATTAATCCCAGACACTATCGGTCTTCCTGGAGGGTTTATTAGACACTTATGGACCTTCGGTAAAAAGTAAAAAATAGGGATTCTTGGGTGGTCCGATGTTAAATATGAAAACTCTTTATCATTCAAGACACCTTTTTTATTACCTTCTATTAACATTTTATCAAGAATTGTTTTATATCTTTTGGTTGGGTCACTGGTTAACACTCTATATGTCTTTTCATCGTTGAGGAGTCTATAGGCTTCTGCCATATACTTCGTGGTATCCATTACCACTACCCCTCCACCCTTGTCCGCCGGCTTTATGGTGATTTGGTTATTGGTTTGTAACTCACTCAAAATCTCTCTTTCTTTTTTGCTTATATTCTGTTTCTTTAATTTAGGGAGATTACATTTCCTAATCTCATTGGTTACTATCTTTTCAAATGTTTCCAAAAAATTGCCTTTGGCAAAGGTGGGGTTAAATTTTGACTTTAATTTCAGATTAGTGTGTTGAAAATTGTCTTTTAATTCATGATCACTAATTGCCTGTTTCTCTAAAGGGGTTTTCATAAAGAATCTTTTGATGGTCAAATTTCTAACAAACTTCTTTATGTGGATATGAGTGTGGAATTTGTTCATCCTTACCGTAGGGGCATAGGATAATCCCAAATTCAAAAGTTTCTCTTGTTCGCTGTTAAGTTTAAATTGGCTCAAATTGAAAATCCCTTTCTTTTCATTTTCAACTATCTTACCCTTTTGGCTACATTTACGTGTTCCTCCTCCTCTCTTCCCTCGAGCCTATTTTTGATTTATTACCATAATTTCTAGGTCTAAAAACACCACTCGTTCCCTACTATAATTACTCACAAACTTGAGACCATTGGTATTGTTATTCATCTCTTCAAAGAGTTTTAATGAACAAGTAAATACAAGTAACAAAACCAATATAAGGGTACAGGGTACACATATGCACAAAAATAAATCTAACGATGATTTTAAGACCAGACCTTTTTATAACCATAATAACAGTTATCAGGAGAGAAATTTTCAAGAAAGGAATAATGGTAATAATTATAACCATAGTAGAGATAACTATAGAAATAACTATTATAATAGAGGTTATCATAACAACTATAACAACTATGGGTATAATCAACACCATAATAGACACTATTCCCAACAGAGACATAACTATAATGATTACAACAATTTCAATCATAGAGATTATTATTCAAGGCAGAATGAATGGGAATATCCGAGGAGGAGAAACACCGTGAGACACGAAAACTTTAGGCAAGAAAATTATAGACATGATTATAAGGAGAATGAAACACCAACGTATAATAGATTTGCCCCTTTAAGGGTCGAACCCACTACCACTAAAACTCTAACTACTGAAGAGAAATCTTTTTTAGATTACAGCCCTCCAAGAGAGGGCACATCAAAAGACACCCTAAGATTCAATCCAGATCAATCCCAAAGTAGAAAAAGAGGGCTCGAGGGAAGAGAGGAGGAGGAACACGTAAATGTAGCCAAAAGGGTAAGATAGTTGAAAATGAAAAGAAAGGGATTTTCAATTTGAGCCAATTTAAACTTAACAGCGAACAAGAGAAACTTTTGAATTTGGGATTATCCTATGCCCCTACGGTAAGGATGAACAAATTCCACACTCATATCCACATAAAGAAGTTTGTTAGAAATTTGACCATCAAAAGATTCTTTATGAAAACCCCTTTAGAGAAACAGGCAATTAGTGATCATGAATTAAAAGACAATTTTCAACACACTAATCTGAAATTAAAGTCAAAATTTAACCCCACCTTTGCCAAAGGCAATTTTTTGGAAACATTTGAAAAGATAGTAACCAATGAGATTAGGAAATGTAATCTCCCTAAATTAAAGAAACAGAACATAAGCAAAAAAGAAAGAGAGATTTTGAGTGAGTTACAAACCAATAACCAAATCACCATAAAGCCGGCGGACAAGGGTGGAGGGGTAGTGGTAATGGATACCACAAAGTATATGGCAGAAGCCTATAGACTCCTCAACGATGAAAAGACATATAGAGTGTTAACCAGTGACCCAACCAAAAGATATAAAACAATTCTTGATAAAATGTTAATAGAAGGTAATAAAAAAGGTATCTTGAATGATAAAGAGTTTTCATATTTAACATCGGACCATCCAAGAATCCCTATTTTTTACTTTTTACCGAAGGTCCATAAGTGTCTAATAAACCCTCCGGGAAGACCGATAGTGTCTGGGATTAATTCCGTAACAGCAAATGTGTCCCAATATATCGATAAATTCCTTCAGCCTTATGTGTCCAAATTGGATTCATATCTCAAAGACTCCACCCAAGTGCTGAATTGTTTAAAACTGATAGAATGGAGTAGTGACATGATAATGGCGACATGTGATGTGTCGTCATTATATACCATAATTAAGCACGAACAAGGCATACAAGCTGTTAGACACTATCTAGAACAAGATTCGAACATGAAGGAAGAACAAAGAAAATTTATCTTAAACAATATAAAGTACATATTAGAGCATAATTACTTTTCTTTTGATAATAAATTCTTCCTGCAGATAGAAGGGACCGCGATGGGTACGAGGTTTGCACCGAGTTATGCCAACCTCTTTATGGGTGTTTGGGAAGAGGAATTCTTTAATAGCAGAGATCTCGGTGCAAGCCTCGTACTCTATAAGCGCTATATAGATGACCTTTTTATTATATGGAAGGGACCTGAGCAAGAATTATTAAAACTCTTTGAAGAGATGAATAACAATACCAATGGTCTCAAGTTTGTGAGTAATTATAGTAGGGAACGAGTGGTGTTTTTAGACCTAGAAATTATGGTAATAAATCAAAAATTGGAAACACAAACTCATTTTAAAGAGGTGGATTGCAACAGTCTGCTACATGCTGATAGTTGCCACCTGAAGCTATGGAAGGACAATATTCCTTTCGGCCAAAGCTTACGTATAAGGAAAAACTGTTCACGTATTGAGGACTTTGAAAGACAGGTAGTGGTTCTAGCAGACAAATTCACGGTAAAGGGTTATAAGGAGGAAAATATTACAGGGGCAATAAAAAAAGCACAAACAATAAATAGGGATGACCTTTTAAGTTATAAAACAAAGGAAATTATTATGGGAGACAAAATTAATGTTCCCTTTGTAACGGACTATAACGCAGACCATTTTTTGATTAAAAAAATCATTAAAAGGAATTGGCACTTATTAAAAGAGGATAATATCATAGGGAGTCAGTTGGCGGATAATCCGACATTTATTTTTAAGAGAGCAAGAAATTTTAAAACAATTTTGGCCCCTAGCGAAATACGAAAGAAGAGAAGAGTTAATAAACAATTCGATTTGGAGGGTAGAAGTGTAGCAGGTTTCTTTCCCTGCTACACATGTAAAGCATGCACACATAGTTCGAAATTGAAAAGTTTAAAACTTAATGGTTTGGGTGAAGATATTACTATAAAGGGAATTATTAGATGCACCCATAAGAATGTTATATATGTACTAAAGTGCACATGTAACTTATTCTATTTCGGAGAAACCAAGAGGAGTCTCCGGGATAGAATAAGAGAACACCTTCTTTGTATAGAAAAAGAAAAAGTAGACACACATTTATATAGGCACTTTAAGGAAGTTCACCAGGGTAACACTAGGGATTTAAAATATTGGGGTATTCTTAAAATAAATAATCAATGGAGAGGTGGTAATATTGAAAAAACCTCCTCATAAGGGAAGCAGAATATATTTACAAATACGACACCTTATACCCAAAAGGATTATACTCCGAATTAGATCCTTCCCCCTTTTTATTTGAAGGATAAAAGAATCTTTTGGGTTATCCTATCAAAACACTATACGGTTTTAAGTTCTTTATATTCACTTTTAAGATTAAGCACTACCATGCACTTTACTATGGGACTTAAGTTATTTAATCTGTTAGCACACTCTATGGTATACACATTATGTAGAGCTTGTTAGATAATTATTAGTTATGTGATCCAACCTGTAATTTACATATCACTTTTAATGATTAAAATATTGACTATACACATTTAATTCTTTGCTCTGGAGATATAATTTAGAAATATAATTTAAAATAATTAAGGTCCACAACTGAAAGTGCCTTTTTATGAGTAAGATTGTTCTATTTCATTTAAGGATAAGAAGAGAGAAATACCACCTTAAAAAAGAAACTGTCATTAAAGCCAAATACCACCTTAAGCTAATTTGTTAATTTGCCAATTAAAACCACCACCAATCAGACTGAAAGTTATCCCTTTAAATAAGGTCACTCACACTTGCCACCACTATCTTGATAAAGCCCATAGGAGGGCGAAACGCGTCGTATGTGTTGGCAGTGTTGTTGTTATCACCTTTTTGACAACTAATCATATCTTTGGAATCTCATTTAATAACCCGGGTTATACTATTGGGACATTTTCTTTCTCACAAGGAGCAAAGCCTCTGTGTTTGGGAATACAGTTTTGGATATCTATCACATCACCCTGTTATCCAGTCCCCTGCGTGCTATCAGCACTAAGTGCAGGGCTCATCAAAGAGGACCGTGATCACAGCGCATAGAAGGGAGCGCAGGAATCGGCCTCTTCATCTAGCCGGAACACCTTTCTGTGACGTCAGATGCCAAAAGTTGCAGTCAGCCCCGCTCGAGGTGAGGACCGGGCGAGGGGGAAAGACCTTCACCTGACGAATCTATATCTGGTAAAGTACACGGCTTAATGGTTTTGGCATAGAGATATCTTACACAGTAAGAGAGCTTTGGATTTCGAATTTACTTTTTCTAGACACTACATTTGGCAGCAACGGCTTTACTCTTTAAGGCAGCTTGGTGGTATTTTTAAATAACGGAACGCTGACTACTGATTCGGTTTTATATGGAGAAAAGACATTAACATTTGTATTAATCGCAACGAACCACATAAGAACTGCTGATTATTAATGTTTGTTTTTTAGACCTGTGGAAGTTTTATCAGTCATTTTAGACTTTTTAGGATTATAGCTTTAATTAAGTTTGGGGAGACGTCCCTTTATATATGTACCACTGTTTATTTATATGTTTTTATTAAATTTGTTTTAGTGTTGATACCTTTGGCTTTGAGCGCCTCCCTTATTACTATTTTATCTAATATTATTATTGAATGGGTTTACATATTATTTGTCTTTCTAATTTTGATGCTGTTTTGTAAAAATAACCATATGCCCAGAATGAGTTCCAGAGACTGGGTAGGTGTAAGAGCTTGGTGCTGTAATCTGTATAATAAACTATGGATAAATCTAAATTATACTATTAGTTTCAAATGGGTGTGTTTTGATTGCAGAACTGAGTGGGCGGAGCAGTTGAACTGTAGGTCGTCAATACTCCAGTAACCTGCTTGCTTGCTCTGCTGCAAAGTGTCCCTGGATTTTTTTTTTAAATGTTGGCAACTATGCTGTCAGTATGAACACAACAGCCGACAAGGGGGGTATGATGTTTATTAACTAAAAAAATGCTGTCTCTTTTTTTGCTGCTGGTCCTCTTTCTTTACTGCATTGTCAGTAACGAAAGCTGTGTCTCCAGCAATCTTTTACTCAGTGCTATTTCTGACACTTTTGAAAGAGTGGGGGAAGGGAGCAGACATGGGGCTGGGACTTAGTAGTGTATATATATATATAACTCACTCTGTATATATATTTATATGTGTGTGTGTGTACATATATATATATATATATATATATATATATATATATGTATGTATGTATATATATATATATATATATATATATATATATATGTATGTATGTATATATATATATATATATATGTATGTACATATATATATGTATGTATATATATATATATATATGTATGTATATATATATATATATATATATATATATATATGTATGTATATATATATATATATATATATATGTATATATGTACATATATATATATATATATATATATATATATATATATATATATATATATATATATATATAATATGTGTGTGTGTGACCATAGTGAATGCAAGCCCTGGTGAACATCTACTTAAAGACTTTTTTTTTTTTTTACACCCTGACCAAAAAAAAAAAGTCTATAAAAAATGCCTTAAAACTGGGGTGGGGGTGGGGGGGCAGCAGAATTTTGAGTGCCTAGGGCAGCACAAAACCTAAATACGCCCCTGCTTCAGGGGCTTAGTGTTAGGTTTATTTAAGGGGGGTTTGGGTTAGATTAGGGGTATGTGGGTGGTGGGTTGTAATGTTGGGGGGGGGTATTGTATGTTTTTTTTTACAGGCAAAAGAGCTGAACTTCTTGGGGCATGCCCCGCAAAGGGCCCTGTTCAGGGCTGGTAAGGTAAAAGAGCTTTGAACTTTAGTAATTTAGAATAGGGTAGGGCATTTTTTATTTTGGGGGTCTTTGTTATTTTATTAGGGGGCTTAGAGTAGGTGTAATTAGTTTAAAATTGTTGTAATATTTTTCGTATGTTTGTAAATATTTTTTTATTTTTTGTAACTTAGTTCTTTTTTATTTTTTGTGCTTTAGTTAGTTTATTTCATTGTAGTTATTTGTAGGTATTGTATTTAATTAATGTATTGATAGTGTAGTGTTAGGTTTAATTGTAACTTAGGTTAGGATTTATTTTACAGGTAATTTTGTAATTATTTTAACTATTTTAGCTATTAAATAGTTCTTAACTATTTAATAGCTATTGTACCTGGTTAAAATAAATACAAAGTTACCTGTAAAATAAATATTAATCCTAAAATAGCTATAATATAATTATAATTTATATTGTAGCTATATTAGGATTTATTTTACAGGTAAGTATTTAGCTTTAAATAGAAATAATTTATTTAATAAGAGTTAATTAATTTCGTTAGATTTAAATTATATTTAAGTTAGGGGGTGTTAGTGTTAGGGTTAGACTTAGCTTTAGGGGTTAATACATTTATTAGAATAGCGGTGAGCTCCGGTCGGCAGATTAGGGGTTAATAATTGAAGTTAGGTGTCGGCGATGTTAGGCAGGGCAGATTAGGGGTTAATACTATTTATTATAGGGTTAGTGAGGCGGATTAGGGGTTAATAACTTTATTATGATAGCGGTGCTGTCCGCTCGGCAGATTAGGGGTTAATAAGTGTAGGCAGGTGGAGGCGACGTTGTGGGGGGCAGATTAGGGGTTAATAAATATAATATAGGGGTCGGCGGTGTTAGGGGCAGCAGATTAGGGGTACATAAGGATAATGTAAGTAGCGGCGGTTTATGGAGCGGCAGATTAGGGGTTAAAAATAATATGCAGGGGTCAGCGATAGCGGGGGCGGCAGATTAGGGGTTAATAAGTGTAAGGCTAGGGGTGTTTAGACTCGGGATACATGTTAGGATGTTAGGTGCAGACGTAGGAAGTGTTTCCCCATAGCAAACAATGGGGCTGCGTTAGGAGCTGAACGCGGCTTTTTTGCAGGTGTTAGGTTTTTTTTCAGCTCAAACAGCCCCATTGTTTCCTATGGGGGAATCGTGCACGAGCACGTTTTTGAGGCTGGCCGCGTCCGTAAGCAACTCTGGTATCGAGAGTTGAAGCTGCGTTAAATATGCTCTACGCTCCTTTTTTGGAGCCTAACGCAGCCTTTATGTGGACTCTCAATACCAGAGTTATTTTTATGGTGCGGCCAGAAAAAAGCCAGCGTTAGCTACGTGGGTCGTTACCGACAAAACTCTAAATCTAGCCGTATGGTTTTAAAGTTCAAATGATGGGGTACAATCACAATCCTTTAGTAAAGCTTATCAAATAATGTATCTATACATATTTCTAATTGAGATACAATTTAGTGCACCAAATCTGTCCTCAGGCCTCCCTAATAGGCCACATTTTGAGGATATCTGAACTAGAGCACAGGTAAAACAATCAGATGATTAGTAAACATGGTTATTTCACCTGCTCTGATCCAAGGTTATCCTGAAAATGTGGTATGTTAGGGAGGCCTGGGGACAGGTTTGGAAACCAGTGCTTTAGTGCAAATAAAGGGGACATTATACTTACTCTGTGTTTTTGACCAGTTGAATTCAAGCCAAGACAATTGTATGTAGTACAAATAGTGAGGTGACTCATCCTGTCATTAAAACACCAGAGTTGTGTTGACTGTGAGTATGTGACATTAATCACTTACTCTCCTATTCCAGTAGAAAAGTAGTGTGAACGAATAAGTAAAGTTTTGACTGAATTGTTCTTTTGAACATATAAGTTTGGAAGATGATTTTTATTTGGGGCTTTTGCTCCTTTTGTTCCAAACCCAGAGTTTGTGCTGGTACCCTGGCCACAACCATAATACTATTCCTATTTTTGTGGATTAATAACATTTCAGACTTACTAGTATTAACTTTGTATCCAGAGAAAGAGCCAAATGTATTTATAATATTTAGGTATATTCATTTTAGTATTTCCCAGAAATAGCAGCAGATTGTCTGCGTATAATATTAAAACTATTTTTTGTTCTCCTAAGCAAATGCCTGTTATTTCTTCACGTAGAAGAATAGCAAGTGGTTCTATAGCAATAGTAAATAGTAACGGCGAGAGTGGGCAGCCCTGCCTAATTCCCCTATTCAGCGTAAAGTTGTCTGTCTGGCTACCATTGATCAATATAGATGAAATTGGATGAACATACATCATCCTAATGAATTGAATTAAGTGCCCTGAAAATCCAAATTTTTCTAAGGATATGTATAGATGGTCCCATATTATTGAGTCGAATGCTTTTTCAGCATCAACCGCAATTAATGCAGTATCCTGATTAGTCTGAGCTTTACTATTTAGTTTATCCCCACAGTATTCGAGTACTAATGTAACTTTACACATGTTTTTGATAGAAGATCTTCCAGTCATGAAACCAGATTGATCTTTATGTATAATATGCTCGAGACATAATTTCAATCTATTAGCAATAATATGTGTTAATAGCGTATAGTCTGTATTGAGCAAAGAAATGGGTCTATAGGACCCTGGATCTAGAAGGTTTTTATCTTTTTTCAGAATTAACGTTATATTAGATGCTGCGAAATATTTGGACAATTTTTGTGCATGAATATAATAGTGATTGAAAAGATTAGTTAGAATGTCTACTATCTCTATTTTTAGTATTTTATACATTTCTACAGGTATCTGGTCTGGGCCCGGGGCTTCGTTGCATTTAGCATGTTCTATAGCTTCCATAACTTCCTCTCTCTCTGATAATAGGACTATTTAAAACATTTATGAAATCTTGTGGGACTTTAGGTGGCCTCACTTTGTGCCAGAAGGCACTTTTATTATTCATATCCATTTCTCCAGCTGTATATTTCTTTATATATACAGGTAGCCCTCAGTTTACGCCGGGGTTAGGTTCCAAAAGGAATGGTTGTAAATCGAAATCGTTGTAAATTGAAACTCAGTTTATAATGTAAGTCAATGGGAAGTGAGGGAGACAGGTTCCAGGCCCCTCTCAAAATTGTCATAAGTAGCATCTTATACATTATTTTTAAAGCTTTGAAATGAAGACTTTAAATGCTAAACAGCATTATAAACCTAATAAAATAATCACACAACACAGAATATATAATTAAACTAAGTTAAATGAACAAAAACAGTTGCTAAACAGCATTATAAACCTAATAAAATAATCACACAACACAGACTTCACTTGCATTTTTCTGCAAACAGTTCTCTCTATGCATTCCAATCTGGACTGTTTATAGACAGGAAGATCTTGTTCCTTTGAAATCTGCTTGATAGCTCATGTCTGGTTAAACTGATTAATTTCAGCTTGCTTGGCTTTGCTGAAAAACAAGCGGACAGCTCCACCTACTGGCTATTTTAATAAATGCACTGCTTCTCAATGCTTTTCAATAGCAGTCACATGACTGGAAAAAAAGGTTGTTATTCTGAAACGGTGTAAATTGAACCGTTGTAAAACGAGGGCCACCTGTATATATATATTTCATTTCTGTTATATATATGGATATTTTCTGTTTAATAAACAGGTCTCTTTCAAGTTTTGCTAGTTTGTATTTATCCCATACATTTTTGCTAGGCTCATTCATATATTTGTAATATGCATTCCACACTTAACTAGACAACTGAGTCTCCCTCGCATTTACCTTTTTCTTTTTTATTATCATATGTGCTTTAATCTCGTCCCTTAGCCAAGCTTTCACCGTTTCCCAAAAAGCTCTATTTTTTCTCTATAAGATTTATTTAGTAAGTTAAAATCTCTCCATTTTCATTCTTTTGATATCTAAATAGGCTCAGTAGCTGTTGATTGGTAGATAGATGCTTCTTGTGGTTAGCTCATCCATGTGTATTGCTATTTCTTCAACAAAGGATATCTGAAGAATTAAGCAAATTAAATAATAAAAGTACATTGGAATGTTGTTTAAAATTGTATTCTCTATCTGAATCATGAAAAAAAAAATTGAATTTCATGTCCCTTTAATTTTTTTTAATTATCTTGAAAATATGCTACAATCTGTAAATGCTCAAATATATTCAATAATAGAAGTAAGCTAAAAAGTTATTTAAAATGACATGGTCTGTCTGAATCATGAAAGTTTAATTTTGACTCTATTGTACCTTGAATCATAGGACAGGTGATAAATACATAGATGCATATATAAAAATAAGTGATTTTGCAGAAAGAATATATTCTCTATATAATTACTTCCACGTTTTACTAAGCATGTAAGTACTATTGAAAATACTTGAGATTAATGACAGCACAAATGTAATAAATAAATTAAAACAAATTATGTTCATGCTCATGAATAACCTTCAGACAAGTGTGTTTGGGACAAAATAAATGGGTTTCATACTTTGTGTTAGCTTATATATAAAAAGGTGATTAATGCATCTGACAACTAACCTTACTATATATTTTATGTTCTAGTTATTCCGACATCCTGATAGAGAGGGAGGTGTTAATGCAGAAGTACATTCATTTGGTACAAATTGTAGAAACAGAAAAAATTGCAGCTAATCAACTACGTCAACAGCTTGAAGATCAAGACACTGAAATTGAAAGACTGAAATCAGAGGTATTTTTTTTATTATATTTTAAGCTGCATATGAAGGAAGACATAAGGGCCTCTATTTATCAAGGTCTGAAAGACCTCGCTGAATACGGCGAGCAATACGCTCGCCGTATTCAGCATTGCAGCAGCAGCTCACAAGAGCTGCTGGTGCAACGCCACCCCCTGCAGACTCGCGGCCAATAGGCCGCCAGCAGGGGGGTGTCAATCAACCCGATTGTACTCGATCGGGTTGATTTCCGGCGATGTCTGTCCGCCTGCTCAGAGCAGGCGGACAGGTTATGGAGCAGCTGTCTTTGTGACCGCTGCTTCATAACTGCTGTTTCTGCAGGCTCGCCAGAAACACGGCATCAAGCTCCATTCGGAGCTTGATAAATATGCCCCAAGGCATCAATTTCTAAACTGGTGATTTATCAATTAGCTGTTTTAGAAAGAAGGTGTATTCTATATAAAAGGGCCAGATTTAGTGCAGCGTTAATTTACCGCGTGCCTATAAATGGGCAAATTTGTTCGTTTACGGGCACACAATAAATAACCAGCCATTACAATTGACTGGTTATTGTTACCACAAGCTTGCGGTAGCAATTAGCTCTCAGAAAATTAACTAGAGATCAGATCTCTGGTTAATTTTCTAAATGTGCCCCAATTGCCCCTAAATTTAAGTGTGGTGCTCTTTATTAAAAAAAAGAAATATAGTAGCATGTTTATTTTTTAATAAAGTAACTGCACAAAGCAATAATAAGGGTTGGTGGGTGTGGGGTCTTTACACTAAAAAGTGTCTTTACATTGTGGTCTATGGGAACTGTGTGTTCGCTGTAAATATATATGTATATGCTTATATACATATATATGTGTTAATATGTGTATATACACATTTATATATGCTGCCATCACTGCGCGACTTACCCCCGGCATAAGAACGAGGCTCCTATTGAAGCCTACGGAAGCGAGCTCTTGTGAGCACGATGCTTCTGTGCAATGCGAACGCCAGGTCTCGTTTGCATTGCACCTCACTTATAATACCTGTGCACATTTACGTGCACTGGTGATACTAAGTTGAGCACAAATATCAATTTAACAGTAGCAATATTTTGCGCTTAACTTGTAATCTAGCCCAACGTTGGTTATAAATTAAGGGAATGTAAATTAAAGGTAGAGAGTTTTAAATTGAAAAAAGAGGATTTTAAACAAATGGAGAAATACTTAGATATAATATAAACAAGATAGATTTAACTTACTTTGTATGAAGCAGTAGAAGAACAATAGAATGTGTCTATTAACACCAGAATGTTGGACCGTTTTGCAAGCTTTATGATTATCTTTAGATTATGAAACACGGAATGTTCTATAATTCTCACATATCATTTATAATTCAATTAATATTGGTTCTGTAACAGTATAACACATGTGTAGTGTTCTTGGTCTGCTCGTTAGCTTCTTTCTTTGACATATATAATACACATATTCCAACCCGAATAAATGGTACAAGTTGCACTATGACACATTGTGACACTGTTTTTCAGATCACACAATGCATCACTTAATCACACTGTGAAATGAAAAATTCAGATTGTATAAATCTCTTCCTGTTTAATCACCTAGACTTAGAGAGCTTCAGTCAAATCTACCACTTAATGTGGTCCTGTCATTGAAATTAGATTTCATAAATTGTATTCAGGATCTCTATACAGGACTTAAGGCATTTTCAAATAATTGGAAAATACTAATTAGATTTTATTTACCCAAAGTACAATAAATCAATGTTATCTTTTTAATATCAACTGACACCTCAGTTACAACGTATTTCAGTATCCCCAATGAGACATTGCAAATTTTGATAATTTTTTTTAAGTATTATGTAATAATTAATGTAGTTTTAAATAAAAAATATTCTTAACGCAAAGGTTTATTTAATCTAAATAAAAATATATAGGTTGTATAAAAAAACAACAACTTGTATTTGTTGACTTTGAAAATGGTGTTTGGAATTCAAGTAATACTTTTTGTTTCTTGTTACTAGCATCTATGATATTGGCTAATGGAATTATTTACTTTACCAGATTGTAGCCCTCAACAAAACAAAAGAGAGAATGCGCCCATACCACGTCAGCCATGAAGACGAGGATCCAGATATTAAGAAGATCAAAAAGGTAAATTAAGCATTAAGCAACACATATCTATAGAGCGTCCAAGCTTTTGAAGGTGACCTCAACATAGTTTATCGGATAGTAGGGGATTACATCTGCCGGCGAATTAAAACAAACGTTCTGAATAATACACTAAATGATGTACTGAATAATTAATCCACTGCTTTCAAATGATGAACTTATTTGCATTTATAGTCGTCTCATGCAGGATAAGTGCTCATATTATCAACAATAAAAATCACCCATCCATGGTGCTATATGTTAGCAGATGACAGAATCCAATTACATGATATTTGTTATTGCTTGTTATTCTTGCAGCAAATGTCATATGATAACAGTAGTCATATTTCTAAATCTATGTAACATTTTATCTAATACTTTCAGGGTTTGTTACAATATGTATTTACTTATAAATGTAAAATGAGATTTAAACTTTTGTTTAACCCTTTAAGTGCAGAGATATTTTCGCCCCCTGCACTAACCAACATTTAAGACTTTTGCATTTAAATATCACTTTCAGTGCATTTTTTTTTAAGCTACTCTTATAACGTTGGTTAAGCACTATTATCTAATCTTTACTTTGCTGTCAAAAAAAAAAAAGTCCCTCCTCACCAAAACACTCCATCATGAAGAATTTCACACTTATGTTTTCTAATAAAAAGGAGTATCTGGAAACTTAAAAGATAAATTGTAATTTTTGTAATACTATTCAATTTTGCTTTATGCACATTCCCATAATGCAAAGAATTATGATTTCAGAAAGGGTGGCTTAAAGGGACATAATACTCATATGATAAATCACTTGAAAGTGATGCAGCATTACTATACAAAGCTGACAAGAAAATATCACCTGAGCATCTTTATGTAAAAAAGGAAGATATTTTACCTCAACATTTCTTCAGCTCACCAGAGTAAGTGCTGTGTTCTTCCATGCGATGGTGAGAATCTTTGTCCCCTCAGGAAGAGCAATTGGCAAGGGTTCCTGCTTCTGGTATGGACAGTCCATACCAGAAGCAGGAACCCTTGCCAATCGCTCTTCCTGAGGGGACAAAGATTCTCACCATCGCATGAAAGAACATCAGAGAGTCCAGGGTTACCATTGAATGTAAAGGCTCTTCAAAAATATTGGAACAAGAAGTGGATCAAGAATTCTTAGGATACCACTCTGGGGGAGAAAGCCAAAACCATCTGTTTACACACACAGCTGACAGCTTACCTCATATGATTGAGGTCTGATCTGGAACCCTTGCCAATCGCTCTTCCTGAAGGGACAAAGATTCTCACCATCGCATGAAAGAACATCAGAGAGTCCGGGGTTACCATTGAATGTAAAGGCTCTTCAAAAATATTGGAACAAGAAGTGGATCAAGAATTCTTAGGATACCACTCTGGGGGAAAAAGCCAAAACCATCTGTATACATGCAAAGCCGACAGCTTACCTCATATGATTGAGGTCTGATCTGGTAAGCAGGAAGTCTTACTTCCACACAAAATATTAAGGAGTTACTTTCAAAAGAAATGAATAAGAGCTGCATACAACTATTATCTAAGAACTATTTTTCTTTACTAAGGACTTTATAATTTATACATCAGAAAGACTGATTATAGCAGTGCGCCTTCCAACTATCATTGATTGCTCTTTTTTCACTATCTATCTATCGATCTATCTATCTATCTATCTATCTATCTATATATATATATATATATATATATATATATAATATTAAGTTTGATTCGCACCACTACACTTATCACTAACTCATTCGAGTGATCTGATTTGTGAGTTAATATCAGATCAACACTGAGCTCGGGGGGAGAGGGTTATTTAAATAATAATTCAAAAAGAGAGTTGTGGGGAAATTAATCCTCACTCTAAGTTCCCTTTATCCGGCACCAGAGTATAGGGTTAAATTTGTCTAATATCTAGTGATTCCTACAGAGGTCTACTTTCCCTTTAAATTCCTTACCACTATGTATTTAAAGTATGATTGCTCAATGAAAAATCATTATTATTAAATAACGAACGTGGGCTCACTTGTTTCTGAAATTTTACACAATATATTATGTCCTTTATAAAAGACTATTTCAGATTGGTATCCAAATTTGGACATCAGGTATATCCCAGAGAGTTTTATTTCTCAAATGTTCCAGATTGTATCATTCAGCCATATAATTTATAAACGTTCTTGTGCATACTAGGGCTTTGATGAAAATGTTCATATTTTGTGTCGGTACAAAAGTAGGAATTGTCACTCTAGGAGTTATAATGTTATTAGTTGTGCTTTATATCACTTTGGTGCATGTGAGTATAAACTTGTAGAGTTTATCCGTTACAGTTACTGACTGTGTAATGCCTCAAGGACTTATGGCTTGTGTAGCTAAGCTTTCGCACACCTTGCTAGGCTGTCTGTCTCCGCTGTTTGCAACATTAGTAACAAGTATCAAAACTTTACCTTGATTGCAGATCTCAGGTTTTCCTTTTTTCTCCCCTTTTTTCTCCCCTTGGGGAATATTTTGACTTTTTATACCGTATAAAACGGTATAAAAAGTCAGAATTATGAACAATGAGAAAGAAGACGGACGAAGCCCTAAACACCCAACCAGTAAGGGTGAAACGCGCGTAGCTGAGAGCTAATCAAACTGAGGGCTGCAGCTGAGCCCTCAACATCACGCTAAACCGACGAAAAGAAAACAGCGGTACAAAGTAAGACACACTCGTTGTTAGTTGGAAGAAAGTGACATTCGGAGTGGGCATGTGAGTATTCCCCAAGGGGAGAAAAAAGGAAAACCTGAGATCTGCAATCAAGGTAAAGTTTTGATACTTGTTACTAATGTTGCAAACAGCGGAGACAGACAGCCTAGCAAGGTGTGCGGAAGCTTAGCTACACAAGCCATAATTCCTTGAGGCGTCACACAGTCAGTAACTGTAAAGGATAAACTCTACAAGTTTAAACTCTACAAGTTTATACTCACATGCACCAAAGTGATATAAAGCACAACTTATAACATTATAACTCCTAGAGTGACAAGTCCTACTTTTGTACCGCCACAAAATACGAACATTTTCATCAAAGCCCTAGTATACACAAGAACTTTTATAAATGATATGGCTGAATGATACAATCTGGAACATTTGAGAAATAAAACTCTCTGGGATATACCTGATGTCCAAATTTGGATACCAATCTGAAATAGTCTTTTATAAAGGACATAATATATTGTGTAAAATTTCAGAAACAAGTGGGCCCACGTTCGTTATTTAATAATAATGATTTTTCTTTAAGTCGGTAGTAAATAAATCATATGTGCATAAGGAGAATTGTTCTTTATATGTGACTTTATTTTTGTAATTGAAATGCAGGTTTTTTGTTAAGATATGGGAGCAATCATACTTTAAATACATAGTGGTAAGGAATTTAAAGGGAAAGTAGACCTCTGTAGGAATCACTAGTTATTAGACAAATTTAACCCTATACTCTGGTGCCGGATAAAGGGAACTTAGAGGGAGGATTAATTTCCCCACAACTCTCTTTTTGAATTATTATATATATATATATATATATATATATATATATATATATATTCTCCATTGTGGGATCCAGCACTCACTTTAACCGTCCATACATCTGCCGTGGTGCCATTCAACAAAAGATATTCACATTAAGTCCCAAAGAATTTTACTGTCCGTTTACAAGCTCTTTAATGGTAAACGTTTTCGGGGTCTCCCCTATCCTCAGACCAAATAATACATTTATTATTTGGTCTGAGTGCGGGGGAGACCCTGAAAATGTTAACCATTACAGAGCTTGTAAACGGAGAGTTTAATTCTTTGAGACTTATTGTATATATTGTATATATATATATATATATATATATATATATATATATATATATATATATATATAATTAGCCAATTACTGTATCTGTTCTGTAATTGGCTTATTATCTTGTTCTCATTCAGGTTAATTCTAAAAAGTGGGTCTTGAGCACTCGTGCTGACAATATTGTACTGGAATATCCCTTTAATAATTCTCTTTTGTATACAGTGTATTAGCTAAATACTATTATATTTATATATATATATATATATCAGTGATGTGCAGTCACTAGAGGCAGGTGAGGCAGTGCTTCACCTCTCATATGGGCAAAAATATATATTTTTTTATTGGCTTTAAAAAAAAAATTGTAATTTTTTTCCCCCAGCATTTTTTTTTCTCACAGCTATATGTTGTGCAATGGAGAGGCACAAGCAGGTCTGCCCACCATTACACAACATGCTGCGCCATCTACTGGATGCAAGTGGTTAAGATCATTGCATGGCTCATTAACTGCTTATTTGAGGCAGTCCTATTTGGGCTGAACCAATCCAGCGAGAGGCATTAGTAAGTGGAACATAGGGTTGGGGCTGGATGTTAAATCATATAAAACAAAACAAAAACGGAAAAAAACAACTTTCATATATTTTGTTGCTGTCCTGTGAACCTGCTAGCTTTGCTAAAGTGAAAAAGAGAGTTCTGTTCTTCCCCTCCTAAGTGCAGTGGAATGTGCCACTGTCACTTCCTGAATCCTTACAGAGCAGGAGAGAGGCACAGAGAGCAGTGTTTCACCCACATCTTATTAAAGTAAGATTTTACTGAAAGGGATTCTGTTAGTGAAAATGATCATTTAATGAATGTGGTTTAGTGTTTTTTTTACTCTTTTACAGCAGGGTCGTTTTTGTATTTTGTTTACTCAAACTTTACACCCACTAACTTAGCAGCTTGCCTCTGTACTTCACACTAAATTATAGACTAATTTTCTGAACTCTCTGTAGCTCTGCTGTTTTATTACTTTAAAATGCAGTGGTCCCCCCCCCCTTGTGTGTGTGTGTGTGTGTCTCTCTATCTATCCATCTCTCTCCTTATGTGTTGTTCTCCCCCATGGTCTCTTTCTCTCTCTGTCTCTCTTTCTCCCCCTCTGACTCTCATCCCTTATGTAATGAAGGAATCTATAAGCATAATTTGCAGCATTAAAGTAAAAAGTATGTTTTAAACATATTTTAATGGGCATGGATTTCTAGATCTCATAATCAGAGCAAGCATTTTGTTATCTGGCAAGTGTTTCTGTTACAATCCTTTAGACTAAAATCAGATGTTTACTAAGTTTACCAGTTTTCCAAGACACCATTTAAAGGGACATGAAACCCATATGAAACCCATATGCAAATTTAAATAACTTTCCAATTTACATCTAATATCTAATTCTTCATTCTTTTGATGTCCTTTGTTGAAAATCATATCTAAATATGCTCAGTAGCTGCTGATTGGTGGCTGCACATAGATACCTCATGTGATTGGCTCACCCATGTGCATTGCTATTTCTTCAACAAAGGATATCTAAAGAATGAAGGCGTATCCTAGCCACTGCCTCATCAGCCTCTGACGTCACTGCACGTCACTGATATATATATATATATATATATATATATATATATATATACTGTATATACAGGTTTTGCTCATTACCCTTTGATAATTCTCAACAAGAGGGATGGGCACATTTTTGGCACTATCGTTGAAAACTGTTAATAGTGAATATTGGCCAGATTTCTTTAGAAATAATATATTGAGTGCCTGCCAAACATTCACCACTTGTTTTTCTTGCTAAGGAGTGTTAACTCTCCCAGTACTTGTATGTAAGGTTAAAATATTAGCATAGAGTGTAAGTTAATGGGAAAAAAGATAAAATGTAATATTTGAATATTACATAAAATATTTAATTTAGGGCTAGATTCAGAGTGGTGTTCTGTTGCGAGCAAGCAATATTGGGTTTATCACAGCTGTTTGCGCGCGTCGGAAGTAGCACGAGTATGTGTTTGCTCGAGCGCAATTACGTTTAACGCGCGTTGGAATAGCGCTACCTCAGAGCTCTGGTAAACTATTGTTCTCAAATAAAGAGCTGCGCAAAATACATTAAAATTACATTCAAATGTACAGTGATACCCATATTAACACCATCTAATAAAAATTATTAATAAAAAATATTGTATTAATAAGTTATAAGGGCTCAAAGATATGAGGTCTCAGGTTTTAGAAAAAAAAAGACTTCCAAAGGACGTTAACATAGAGATAAATATATAAAAGGCTTTAACATATGCATATTTAGACATGTATATGCATGTATCTCTATGTATGTGTATATATGTATATATATAATGTGTGTGTGTGCAGTCAAATAGCTGAAAACATGTAATATAATATTTATGCAATATTATTATTTTATACAGTGTTTAACTATGTATTTACTGTAAATATTTCACATTCTAATGTTATGAGTACAATGCTGCTTATAATGATATTCCTTCCTAGGTTCAGAGTTTTATGCGTGGCTGGCTGTGCAGAAGGAAGTGGAAGACTATTGTTCAAGACTACATCTGTTCTCCCCATGCAGAAAGTATGAGGAAACGTAATCAGATTGTATTTAACATGGTTGAAGCCGAGGCCGAATATGTGCATCAGCTCTACATCCTGGTAAACTGCTTTCTACGGCCACTGAGGATGGCTGCAAGCTCCAAAAAACCTCCCATCAGTCATGATGATGTGAGCAGCATATTTCTCAACAGGTAACGATAGCTTTTACTTTTGTACTGTTAGACCTATTAACATGTTAAAAATTTGTAATATTTAGAAGAAAATGTATGTAAATAGCTCAGGGTATGAGGGTCCTTAAAGGGACATTAAACACTTTGAGATGGTAATATAAAATGATAAATTGTATATAATAAAACAACTCTGCAATATACTTTCATTATTTATTTTGTCCTCATTGCCTGTAATTCCATTCTGAAATTGTGAGCTTTTCAGTTCCTTTTAGAAATGGAAGTGCAGAACACTGTTAAATCCAGCACAACCATTGGCTGCACACTCTAGTGACCTATGTATAACTGTCCCTAATTGGTCACAGCAGAGAAGGTAACACAAGTTACAACATGGCAGCTCCCAGTGTTTTATAGACACTAAAACTTTACACTTATTTCGTCACTTTTTAAACAACTAATGAAACTTTAAAAAATACATCTACGTTAGTCATTGACTAATCTTTTCTTTGAATGCATCATTCTATCTAGCATGTATTTAGTGTTTAATGTCCCTTTAAAGGGACATGAAACCCCAAATTGTTCTTTCATGATTCAGATAGCAAATACAATTTTAAACAACTTTCCAATTTACTTCTATTATTTAATTTGCTTCCTTCTCTTGTTATCATTTGCTGAAAGTGTTATGTATGTAAGCTAAGGAGCAGCAAATAACCTAGGTTCTAGCTGCTGATTGGTAGCTGCATATATATATACCAATTGTTATTGGCTCACCCATGTGTTCAGTTAGAAACCTGTAGTGCATTGCTGCTCCTTCAACAAATGATACCAAGAGATTAAAACAAATAAGATAATAGAAAGAAATTTGAAATTTGTTTAAAATTGTATTCTCTATCTGAATCATGATGGAAAATGTTTGGGTTTCATGTCCCTTTAAGTCATGTTGGAGACTGAACATGCTTTTGGTTAGGGAATGAATGGGAACAAGGTATGTGTAATATTCTTCCATGGCTGATCAATTAAAAATAATACAATTATTTATTCTCTTATGACATCAATCACATTTCCCACAATGCATTGCATTAAAGCTTGTGCAAATTCGTAATGACTGTGATGCTCTAACACAGCCAGATAAAGTGAATAGATAATACAAAGATACATCTGCTGACAACTACAGAAATGGTACAATTTTAAAAACCATGTGCATATTATCATTTTATCTGTTATACTCTTTATTTTTAACAAACCATTTAGAGCAGGGATCAATTTGGGAATCAGTTCAAGAAACAAATACCCCAGATAAAATGATCTGTACTAATAATATGCTAAAGATGTGGACGAAGAATTGGTAAAGAAGCATACTTGGAAATGGAAATTTATAATGCGTGATGAACTAGCAATACTCTTTATCAGACCACTTAACTTGCAGAGAAAATTAAAAATAGAATTATAAAATAACTCTAAGAATTCAGAAGGGATCTAAAAAAATGTCAGGCAAGAGAAAGGTAGAGCAAAGAAAAAGAAATAAAAGTAAAGAGAGAACCAAACAGTCAAAAAGAGAGCAGAAACACAATCAACCATAAAGATGAATGTGGCTCCGAAGGTTCCTATTTATTTTTTATAAATATGCTTTTTATACCTGTGTTACCCCTTCTGTCTTGGTTTATACACAAGGTATTAGTTTTATCTATTAAAAAACAAATTAGCAGCACTTAAAGGGACAGTATACACTCATTTTCATATAACTGCAGGTAATAGACACTACTATAAAGAATAATATGCACAGATACTGATATAAAATTCCAGTATAAAACCGTTTAAAACTTACTTAGAAGCTCCCAGTTTAGCACTGTTGAAAAGGTTAGTTGGAACACCCACTGCAAATGGGAAATAGCAGACACCCACCTTCCTCTGCAAATGAAAAGACCCTTTACACAAACAGGAGCAAGCTGGAGTAGGTATACATCAGTATGCTCCTAAAACTTTGGGGTTTGGTTAGGTGTCTAAAAATCAGAGTAATGTTATTTAAAAATAAGCAAAACTATACATTGTTACAAAAACACTCCTAGATGGGCTATATAAATGGATCATCTACAAAAAATTTATGCAAAGAGAAATCTAGTGTATAATGTCCCTTTAATAAATTATAAACATGTTATTTAAGATGGAAAACACATTCAGATTAATCTTCAGAATCTGATATTACATTTAATTATTTTGATTTACTTGGCAAAATGTGTTTTTAATGGAATACAATTTTGCTAAGTATATTAAGAGTTGTATATGTATGTGTGTATTTATATATATATATATATATATATATATGTGTGTATGTGGGTTTGTATATATATATATATATATAAATATGTGCGTGTATATATATATATATGTGTGTATGTGGGTTTGTATATATATATATATATAAATATGTGCGTGTATATATATATATATATATATATATATATATATTATCAGGTATTTGTAGAGCGCCAACAGATTCCTCAGCGCTATAAACATAGTCGGTATACAGGATAACATTTATAGGGATCAATTGGGTAGAGGGCCCTGCCAAGAGTTGCACTGTTGTAGTCGGCTCTTATGAAGGCGATCTGCAAACAGCTGGGCTCATAGGCTTACATTCTAAGGGGTTAAAGGAGAAAACAATGGAGTTAGGAAAGGTTAGTGTAGGTTGTATGCATCCCTGAATAGTATTTAGGAACACTTGAAGCTGTTAGAGTAGAGTCTTGTGAAGCGAGGCAGGGAGTTCCACGAGATGGGGCCAGTCTGGAGAAGTCCTGTAAACGGGAATGTGAGGAAGTAACAAGAGAGGAGGAGAGTAGGAGATTGTTAGCAGAGCGAAGGGGACGGGAGGGAGAGTATCTGGAGACAAGGTCTGAAATGTAGGGGGGAGCAGTGCAGTTGAGGGCTCTTGTGAGCTGCTGGTGCAATGCTGAATACGGAGAGCGTATTGCTCTCCGCATTCAGCGAGGTCTGGCGTACCTGATCCGCACTGTCAGATCAGGTCTGGCAGACTTTGTTAAATAGAGGCCTCTATCTGAATTATGAAAGAAAAAAATTGGTTTTAGTGTCCCTTTAACTTATTATCTAAATTAGCACAATTATATCTTCTAGAAGAGTTCCCAGAGTTATTTTTATTAAATGTTTTATTTATTTAGTGGAGAATGGGAGACGATGTTGCAGGATTACCTTGATATGTTAATATAGTCTAAAGCTATGTGTGTTATTGGAAAAACTTGCAAGTCAAGTGGTATTTAGTTCCAACTAATGTTTGCTAATTTAAAGCACTTAAGATACAAGATCTTACTGGAAAATATTCTGTATGAATTGATTTTTTTCTATATCAATTGATTTGTATCTTCATTGAATTGAAAAGTATTTAGTGTTCAATGTCCCTTTAAAATTGTTTTAGCAAAATTGTTCTATAGTTTAAAGTTATACCTCTTGAAAAAACAATTATGTAATCTACCTCTGCTTTTTTGCTGTGGCCAATTAGAGAGAGATTTAAATGAGTTCCTGCGCTTATTAAAGGGATAGGAAAGTCAAAATTAAACTTCCATGATTCAGATAGAGCATGTAATTTTAGACATTTTTAAGTTCACTTCTATTTTCAAATGTGCTTCGTTCTCTTAATATCCCTTGTTAAAAAATCAATACACACATATCATACACTAGTGGGAGCTGCTGCTAATTGGTGCCTGCATACATTTGTCTCTTGTGATTGGCTAAATAGATATTTTCAGTTTCCTGTCAGTTGTGCAATGCTGTCCCTTCAGCAATGGATAACAAAAGAATGAAGAAAATTTTATAATAGAATTAAATTGAAAAGTTGTTTAAAATTGTATGTTCTATCTGAATTATACAAGAAAATATAGGGGTTTACTATCCCTTTAAGCAATTATTGTGCAGCTTGTAGCAGAAGTAGGGTTGAGAATACTGTAATGCAGTGGAAAAACTACAGTTTTCATAGATAAATTATAAAAGAAGTAGATATATGTATTAATTTATTTCACTATGCATCATTACATTTTATGGCCAATTCAATTCTGAGTTTGTTTTCCTTTATCCAATTTGCATTTTCTTCAGAGCATTTGTTAAAGTGATGGTAAACTTCGGTTATTCAATCAACAATATTTGTAATGAACCATTAAATGAGGGGCCCTTTTTAATCATTAAAATAAATGTAGATGCCTCATTTTTTAAATAATTCACCTTTACTGTAGTTAAACATTGCGCTGTTCCTCCGCCCGCAACTCATACTCTTTCTTTGTCTTTGATGACAAATCCGGGGCTATCAAATCGTTGCGTGCCCTCTTTGGCGTCCAGCTTGTGAACATTAAAACCCCCTGTTAACAGTATAAGTGGCAGGTGGAGGAACTATGCAATGTTTAACTACGCTAAAGGTGAATTATTTTAAAAATGAGGCGTCAACATTTCTATTAATGAATGAAAGGGCCCCTCATTTAATGATTCATTACAAATATTGTTGATGGAATCACCGAAGTTTACCATCACTTTAAATGTTTATTTGTTTTTTTCAGTTTGTAATGAAGAGCAGTAAGTGACAAAGAATTTGCAATTGAATTTTGCATGTGATTGTTAAGGCTGTGACACACAGAGCGGCGAGGCGTGCAGCTTAATGAAGCGGCTGTGCGCGCTCAGCGTGTCCTGCCTTTTCATCTCTGCGTGCTCAGCTGCGCCAGGTCGCGTACCTGAGCGCTCAGAGTTGAAATATTTGAACTTTAGAAGCGATGCGGTGCGAAGCAGCTGCTTGAGCTTCACCTCACGTCGCATCACTTGCAGTGTGTCACAGCCTTTAATCAAAAAGCTCAGAGCTTATTTTGATGATCCATGTATCTCAGATCTGTTAATGATCTTTGAAGATGTCCAACTATAGTTGATGCGCAGACACATAAAATGCATCTGCTTGAATGGCTAATTTAGAGAGAAATATTTAGAATCTTATAGTGTGGTTTTCTGTGACTGAATAATATATGAATTTACAGCAGGAGTTGTTCATGCATGGGGTACGACAGTTACAGTACTGGATATACATAATGCTATTGTGAGGATTAAGCACATCATGCTTCAGACAAGATGAGCCTTCTGGTTCTCATCTGTTGTCAAAATCTTTATTTTTATAGGGTATCTATAATAACTTTTATATAGCAAAGGCTCAGATTTGCTTGAAAATTGTTTGTATACTGATTAATTTGGACCCTTTAATATTTAAAGAACTCTTTCAATACAACTGAGGTATTTACTGCATTTTCCAACAGAAAAACTTGCCAAAAAGCAGCAGCTGCATGTTTATTGGTTAATGCATCTTCATGTATAGTGTATTGAAAGGAAAATGTAATAAAAATAAATAACAGGGAATTAAATGCCAAGCAGAAAGCTATTTTCAGTGCTTTAAAATTGTTGTATATTCTTTAAAGGGATATGAAGCAGTTAAAAAAAAAAAGTTAAATCAAAGCAAACATAAAAAGAAACAGATTGTGTTAGAAAAAAAACAGCAAACAACTTGTTTCCTTGCAAAATGAGCACTTAGAAAGAGCTTCTGATTACATTGAGAAATTCTCTTTCTTTTTATAGAGTCCCGTCTCAGTTAGAACAGAACTTAGATGGCCATATGCTAATTTATTTAAAGTTGCATTCCCCAGAAAATAATTACTAGGCAGCAGCGATGTTTTGTTGAGGAAATCTCTAGCGGAGCCACATGTCCCCTCTTAAAACCTAGGGGAGTAAGCTTATCTTTTGAATCAGATTTCACATGCCCAACCAAGATGGAGTTTATCTCCACTAGACACCAGGACATAGGACATGTGACATTTATATGAAAGAAGGGGATTCATCTCTTTCCAATAAGAGATCTTATGTCCTTGAAAGGTGTAGTTAATAGCAATCTACATAAGTTACCTGCACAAGTATAGTAAATATTTAAAATTAAAAGATCCCTCTCTTATAAAACAGAGGACCTGTGTCCATCCTGTCAGGTGCCATAGCAATAAAAATAGGTTACAGCATTGCTGTTATTTTAGGAGTGTCCAGCAAACTGAGAAGCTGCCTTTATATATATATATATATATATATATATATATATATATTGCACGGCGATGCCAGTGTGATCAAAAAATTCACGGCACAGTTAGGCAGTAAGTATATTTAACTACAATAGATTAGCAATACGTATCATAGTGTAAGATGTATTTGTATTCCGGCCGTTTCAGTTAGGGGTTGTATTCATTCATTCATTCATTTATTCAATATGCATTCATTATGTAAGCACATTACAGTGATCTAGTAGGATTGCTCTTTTACCAATCAAGAATTACTCTGTATTGATTTATGAGACATAGTCCCTGGTACTAGTGAGGTGCTCTGATACATTTTTCTTTTCTCTTTTTTTTTTCTTTTCTCTTTGTTTGTCTGGAGCTCATAAGGGTCAAATCGCCATGACTTCATTTCCACCTTACCCAATAAAAACACAGACACATAGTTGGAGGTATAAGACCATGAGGCAAGGTCGCGTTTATTAAAACAAAACCAGGCAAACTCTAAACTTATTTAACTTGAAGCATAAGGCTTATATCAATAGGTGGCGGCATCTGAGACTAATCTATAACCTAAACCTAACAATAACTTAGTATCTACAGCAAGCGTAGTGAGGTCACCGGCCCAGATCGGTTGTCGCAATGCTCCTGCCGAACATTGCCCTTCAGAGGCTGGCATCATCCACAAGGGGTTTCTAGGTCAGCAGGCCCGCGGGGAGAGGCGTTACAAGCTGCGACTTGCAACATCATGCCCCTCCCATTAGCTGGACCACACCCTCGCGGAAACCATAAAAATTATTCGGCTGGGACCCTGCCACGCCAGCCGGTAACTTCTACCTTCACTCCCAGAAAAATAGCTCCAGACCCAGTAAGGTCGACATTGGGCGTAAGACGCACAACAAACGCCTTTGATGTGAAGCCAAAACTTGCTACTACTTTGGGCTTACGATCAGCTAGCCTGATTAGGCATGCCCCCGCCAAAGTCCTACAACCACCCTAATGGCAGCCGTTCCCTCAGTGCTGCACCTTTCCTGAAAAACAAACAATTCAACATGTTAACAACAAAACCTTTCTCCAGCAGTTGCAGACAAGAAAGAGGAAGTGTACCAGCATCCATGCAATTTTATAAGAGGTATGAGTCCCCACCCCACATATTGCAACAAATGTTGCAAACTCACACACTGCACAGCTTCACATTTCAGTCAGACAGCATAACCCTTAAGACGTTACATTCACAATTATGCCTTCCACTACCATCATTACTGTTTTTCCATGTAGTAATATAGGCTGTTTTTAACATCTTATTTTGTTTGTTTTTTTTACACTTGCACGATATTGACTTCCAAGCATAATTCTGCATGTATGTCTTTTGAGCTTACATATTATTCTATGAACTTTCAATGCTATTATGTTGATGTGTATACACAATTCTTTTTGTGTTGTTTACTGAGGGTTGCTGTGACTACGGTTTTGGCGCAATTGTTTCTCACTGGGGGAGGAGTTTACACAGTTTAAATTGCCACTTATGTTTGCAGTTTGTTTGTCTGAGGAAGGGGAGTGTGTCCCTGAAACGTCACGCTTGATTTAATAAACCACTTTGTTAAAAAGACCAGAGAGTGCTTTCCTATCTCCTACATATTGAACCGCTTGCACCCTGGCAGATGAGAAATAAGGTGAGAGTGCTCTTTACTGGATATATATATATAAGGAAGGGGTGTATGCACTGAAACGTACATCATATTACATTTTTAATTTAGAAATATTCTTTTAGGGCTAGGCTTATTTTCTCGGCAGTGTCAGTGTTGAAAAGAAGGGACTCATCGAGTCTCCAGTTGAATGGGGTATCAGGCCAGCTGACTATAGTAATTACAGCTGAATGATCTGACCACACAGTGGGGGTTATTTTGCAGTGAAGTATGCTCGTGAGTCCAGGTTGATTAGTTAGAAAATAATCAATTCTGCTCTAGGTATGATTTGGGGAGGAGAAGAAAGTATAATCTTTATGCTCAGGGTTTATGAATCTCCAGATATCATATAGGTTATTTTCTCTTAGAGCTTTCCACAGGAATTTTGTGGTCTTTTGGGATACATTAATTTTGGGATTGGAGCTATCTAACTCTTTATTAAACAGACCATTGAAGTCTCCTCCTACGATAATGAGGCCTTTTGCTATTGTTAAAAGTTTTTTAAACAAGTATCTGAAAAATGGAGATATGTTTTGTGTTGGGGGCATACATATTTATCAGGGTTACTGGTTTGCCATATAGTAGGCCTACAATGCCTGAAAATCTTCCTTCTTTATCTTTGTGAGAGTGTAGCAGTTGGAATAGAATTCCCTTTTTAATCAAGATACTGACTCCGTGTTTCTTGGAGGTGTATGAATTATGAAAATGTTGAGTAAAATGGGGGCCAAAGTATTTGGGCTCTTTGTGTTGTTTAAAATGTGTCTCCTGAAAGAATAATATATCTCCCTGTCTTTTATGGAGATCTGACATTGCTCTAGAGCATTTGTGAGGAATATTAAGACCTTTGACGTTCTGTGAGATTAAACATAGTGTACTGGTATCATGTGCCATCATTGTGTATTAAAGGGTTATTGGTGCAATATAAATCATGGCTGCGAGGTAGATCATCTGTAATGTTCAACTGGGGAAAACTGTTTGCGTATATAAAACAACAGTCAAGAAAAATAAAAAATGCAACGAAAATAATACACAGAAACTGGATGCTTGAGCCAGAAGAGATGTAACCAATATCAAAAACAAGTAGGATATTATCATCTGTAAAGGATGAATCTCCATTTCTGTATTGGTTTCTTGGGGCGGGGGGATTACAGAACAGCCCTATAGTTATATAGTAAGAAAAATAAAGCATATATATGTTTTAAAGCTTTCTACAGCATATTTCTGGTTTTATCCTATATAAGACATAGTATTAAGAATAACTGACTAAAATAGAGTATTTGTAGCCATAACATAATGAACTAGGCAGTTAGCCACAATGTTGGGTATCTTCATGGGAATAAGTTTATTTAACTGTGTTCCATTGTCCATGAGAGGAGAGCTAACTAATATTATAAAGTCCAAACATTTCTTAACTGATAAGAATCTTATATAGAAATATCAAACATACAAAAACTTGATCTCAAGTGATAAAAGCATTTTATTCTCATCAGCCAACTTCGAGTCCACGATCATCTTCTAAAGTATGTGTAGCTAGGGAGTTAGGCAGCTGCACTTGGAGTCTTTGTTTTTGGTTCTTAGATGCTGCTGTACGCCAAGAAGATGGGGTTAGCCTGGTGGTTTTTGAGGTAGGCCCAATGTTGTTTTGAGTAGTGGTAGTAGTTGGTGGTTCTAGGCACAGAGCTCTGCAGGAATCTGGGATTTCCTCAGGGCATTTGCAGAAGAATCTCCTTCCTTCGTGTATGATATAGAGCTGTACCGGGAAACCCCAGCGATATGCAATTCTCTTATTTGGTAAGATGGTAGTAAGCGCTGCATATTCCCTGCATCTTTGGAGAGTACGGGGAGAAAGGTCAGCATAAAATTGTAGGCTGATTCACGGAACCTTATCGGTTGGTTATTTTTTGAATTTACCATGAGTTCCTCCTTCTCGACAAAGTTCTTAAACTTTATTATTATATCCCTTGGTGGGGCCTGGCTTGGTGGCTTAGGGTGTAGAGCCAGATGTGCCCTGTCCCAAAGTATTTCTGCTCCTGTGGAATTTCCATGCATATGGGAGAAGAGGGTCTGTAGGTAGACCGGGAAGTCTTTTGGCAAAACTGACTCTTGGACACCTCATATTCTAATATCCTTCCTGTGTCCTCAATTTTCAAGGTCTTCTATTTTGTCACAGAGTATGTCCATAGTGGCTTCTTGGTGCTCCAGACGTTGAGTGAGTTGGTCAAATTCCCCTTGCAAGATGTCACTGACATCTTCTAATGCTTCTACTCTGAAACCTATAGTGTGGACCTCTTGCTTGAGATCTGCCAGCTCCTCTCACACACAAGTGCGGACGATATCTGCTATATGCTGTTTAGAAGCAAGTGAGGAAAGGACATTTGATGGTATATATGTAGCTGCATTGCTGGTTGTCGTGTTTCTGGGCGACAGAGAGGTTTCATGGGAGATATTGGTGGACGCTTGCTCTCCGGTTTTAAAGTAGGAGCTGACAGACTGTTTGTGCAGAGATATATTATTGGCCTTTTTATCATGCCTTGGCTGTTTCTTCGACGCCATGTGGTTGTTGTATTTTGCTTATTATATATTCCTCAGTCTACTGATGTTAATATCAGGTATTAGAGGGTCATATGTTGTAGAGGATGTAAGTCCCTTAGTAATGAGGATTACTGGATGTGAGTTCCTTAGTGATAGGGATCAAGCATAAACTGCTAAAACTCCTGATGTGATTATCAAAGTGTAGTAATTTCTACATTATATGTGCATAAGGCAGCTGTTACTGCTTTGAAGATAAAAAGGTATTTTTATAGATTATTGTGTATCAGTCTTTGTATCTTCCTGCTCTTATGTGGTCATGTAGCTCAATTTGTAGCTTGGTTAGAGCATTGAGTGACCTGAGTCCTTTTGGGGCGCAATCCGATATAGATCGTTGTTTGCGGCGCAAGCGAGGGAACCCCCGCCGCCCGTAGTTTCAGCTCGCAACTCGAGCTATCCCATATATGGCGCCGTCAGATGCTAAAGTGCCGTAAATCGGATAAACCAGTGATGTCCAGAAATCTGCGTAAGTACAAATTTCTGGAGTCGCCAGTGACTTACGGCACTTTAGAAACTGCCGGCGCCTACAAAACCTGACTAAGTTATAAAATCTCCCGTACTGTCTAACACGCCTCCCAAACATAGCCCGACACGTCTAACCCTCTATCCGCTATCCCCCCCCCACTCTCCTAATAATAAAAAAATGTATTAACCCCTAAACCACCGCTCCCGGACCCCGCCGCCACCTACATTAACTACCCCCTAATGTGAGACCCTTACACCGCCGCCACCTACATTACCTACCCCCTAATGTGAGCCCCTTACACCACCGCCAGCTACATTACCTACCCCCTAATGTGAGCCCCTTACTCCGCCGCCAGCTACATTAACTACCCCCTAATGTGAGCTCCTACCCCGCCGCCAGCTACATTAACTACCCCCTAATGTAAGCTCATCCCCCACCGCCACCTACATTAACTACCCCCTAATGTGAGCTCCTACCCCGCCGCCACCTACATTAACTACCCCCTAATGTGAGCTCCTACCCCACCGCCAGCTACATTAACTACCCCCTAATGTGAGCTCCTTCCCCGCCGCCAGCTACATTAACTACCCCGTAATGTGAGCTCCTACCCCGCCGCCAGCTATATTAAAATTATTAACCCCTAATCTAATCCCCCTACCCCGCCGCCAGCTATATTAAAATTATTAACCCTTAATTTAAATCACCCTACCCCGCCGCCAGCTGTATTAAATTAATTAACCCCTATTCTAAATCCCCCTACACCGCCGCCACCTACATTACCTACCCCCTAATGTGAGCCCCTTACACCACCGCCAGCTACATTACCTACCCCCTAATGTGAGCCCCTTACTCCGCCGCCAGCTACATTAACTACCCCCTAATGTGAGCTCCTACCCCGCCGCCAGCTACATTAACTACCCCCTAATGTAAGCTCATCCCCCACCGCCACCTACATTAACTACCCCCTAATGTGAGCTCCTACCCCGCCGCCACCTACATTAACTACCCCCTAATGTGAGCTCCTACCCCACCGCCAGCTACATTAACTACCCCCTAATGTGAGCTCCTTCCCCGCCGCCAGCTACATTAACTACCCCGTAATGTGAGCTCCTACCCCGCCGCCAGCTATATTAAAATTATTAACCCCTAATCTAATCCCCCTACCCCGCCGCCAGCTATATTAAAATTATTAACCCTTAATTTAAATCCCCCTACCCCGCCGCCAGCTGTATTAAATTAATTAACCCCTATTCTAAATCCCCCTACACCGCCGCCACCTATATTACATTTATTAACCCTAATCTAATCCCCCTATACCGCCGCCACCTATATTAAATTAATTAACCCCTAATCTAATCCCCCTATACCTCCGCCACCTATATTAAATTAATTAACTCCTAAAATACTAAACTATCCCTACCACTAAACCTAAGTCTAACCCTACAAATAGCCCTGAAAAGGGCTTTTTGCGTGGCATTACCCCAAAGTAAACAGCTCTATTGCCAGCCCTTAAAAGGGCTTTTTGCGGGCCATTGCCCTAAAGTAACCAGCTCTTTTACCAGCCCTTAAAAGGGCTTTTGGCGGGGCTTTGTCACAAAGTAAACAGCTCTTTTGCATCTAATCTAAATCCCCCTACACCGCCGCCACCTATATTAAATACATTACCCCCTGATCTAATCCCACTATACCGCCGCCACCTATATTAACTATATTAACCCTAATTATATTAGGGTTAATATAGTTATTATATTATATATATTAACTATATTAACCCTAATTATATTAGGGTTAATATAGTTAATATAGTTATTATATTATATATATATTAAGTATAATAACCCTATCTAACTCTAACACCCCTAACTAAATTCTTATTAAAATAAATCTAATTAATATTAATATTATTAATTAAAATATTCCTATTTAAATCTAAATACTTACCTATAAAATAAACCCTAAGATAGCTACAATATAATTAATAATTACATTGCAGCTATGTTAGGGTTTATATTTATTTTACAGGTAAATTGTTAATTATTTTAACTAGGTATAATAGCTATTAAATAGTTATTAACTATTTAATATCTACCTAGTTAAAATAATTACCCAATTACCTGTAAAATAAATCCTAACCTAAGTTACAAATACACCTACACTATCAATAAATTAACTAAACTACAAATATCTATCTAAAAATACAATTAAATTAACTAAACTAAATTACAAAAAACAAACAAACACTAAATTACAAAAAATAAAAAAAAGATTACAAGATTTTTAAGCTAATTACACCTATTCTAAGCCCCCTAATAAAATAATAAAGCCCCCCAAAGTAAAAAAAATTCCCTGCCCTATTCTAAATTAAAAAAGTTCAAAGCTCTTTACCTTATCAGCCAATCGGATTGAACTTGAATCTTATTGGCTGAATTAATCAGCCAATCAGATTTTTCTACCTTTTTTCTACCTTAATTCCGATTGGCTGATAGAATCCTATCAGCCAATCGGAATTCGGCGGACGCCATCTTGGATGACGTCATTTAAAGATACCTCATTCGTCGTTCAGTCGTCGGCCGGGATGGATGCTCCGCGGCGGCGGAGCGAAGAAAGAAGATTGAAGATGCCGCTTGATGGAAGATGCTACCGGAAGGAAGAAGACTTTGCTGCCGCTTGGAGGAAGACGTCGCCGGGATGAAGAATTCTTCTTTGCCGCTTGGAGGAACACGTCGCCGGGATGAAGATTTCTTCTTTGCCGCTTGGAGGAAGACATCGCCCGGATCGGATGAGGAGTTTGGCCCGGTGTGGTGAAGACTACCCCCTAATATAATTAATAATTACATTGTAGCTATTTTAGGGTTTATATTTATTTTACAGGTAACTTGGTATTTATTTTAACTAGGTACAATAGCTATTAAATAGTTAATAACCAATTACCAATTTACCTGTAAAATAAATCCTAACCTAAGTTACAAATACACCTACACTATCAATAAATTAAATAAACTACAAATATCTAAACTAAAATACAATTAAATACACTAAACTAAATTACAAAAAAAACAAACACTAAATTACAAAAAATAAAAAAAGATTATAAGAATTTTAAGCTAATTACACCTATTCTAAGCCCCCTAATAAAATAATAAAGCCCCCCAAAATAAAAAAATGCCCTACCCTATTCTAAATTAAAAATTAAAGAGCTCTTTTACCAGCCCTTAAAAGTAAACAGCTCTTTTGCCTGTACAAAAAACCACAATACCACCCTCCAACATTAAAACCCACCACCCACATACCCCTACTCTAAACCCACCCAAACCCCCCTTAAAAAAACCTAACACTAAGCCCCAGAAGATCTCCCTACCTTGAGTTGTCTTCACCCAGCCGGCCCGAACTCTTCATCCAATCCGGGCGATGTCTTCATCCAAGCGGCAAAGAAGAAGTCTTCCATCCGGCGATGTCTTCATCCAAGCGGCAAAGAAGAAGTCTTCCATCCGGCATTGTCTTCATCCAAGCGGCAAAGAAGAGGTCCTCCATCGGGGCGAAGTCTTCCTCCAAGCGGCATCTTCAATCTTCTTTCTTCCGACCTCCTACGCGGAACATCCAGCTGGCCAGACGACTGAACGACGAATGAAGTATCCTTTAAATGATGTCATCCAAGATGGCGTCCCTCGAATTCTGATTGGCTGATAGGATTCTATCAGCCAATCGGAATTAAGGTAAGAAAATCTGATTGGCTGATTCAATCAGCCAATCAGATTGAGCTCACATTCTATTGGCTGTTCCGATCAGGGTTAATATAGTTAATATAGGTGGGGGCGGTATAGTGGGATTAGATTAGGGGGTAATGTATTTAATATAGGTGCCGACGGTGTAGGGGGATTTAGATTAGATGCAAAAGAGCTGTTTACTTTGTGACAAAGCCCCGCCAAAAGCCCTTTTAAGGGCTGGTAAAAGAGCTGGTTACTTTAGGGCAATGGCCAGCAAAAAGCCCTTTTAAGGGCTGGCAATAGAGCTGTTTACTTTGGGGTAATGCCACGCAAAAAGCCCTTTTCAGGGCTATTTGTAGGGTTAGACTTAGGTTTAGTGGTAGGGATAGTTTAGTATTTTAGGGGTTAAATAATTTAATATAGGTGGCGGCGGTATAGGGGGATTAGATTAGGGGTTAATAATTTAATATAGGTGGCGGCGGTATAGTGGGATTAGATTAGGGGTTAATAATTTAATATAGGTGGCGGCGGTATAGTGGGATTAGATTAGGGGTTAATAATTTTAATATAGCTGGTGGCGGGGTAGGAGCTCACATTAGGGGGTAGTTAATGTAGGTGGCGGCGGGGTAGGAGCTCACATTAGGGGGTAGTTAATGTAGGTGGCAGCGGTGTAAGGGGCTCACATTAGGGGGTAGATAATGTAGCTGGCGGCGGTGTAAGGGGCTCACATTAGGGGGAAGATAATGTAGATGGCGGCGGTGTAAGGGGCTCACATTAGGGGGTAGGTAATGTAGATGGCGGCGGTGTAAGGGGCTCACATTAGGGGGTAGATAATGTAGATGGCGGCGGTGTAAGGGGCTCACATTAGGGGGTAGGTAATGTAGATGGCGGCGGTGTAAGGGGCTCACATTAGGGGGTTATACATTTAATGTAGGTGGCGTCGGGGTCCGGGAGCGGCGGTTTAGGGGTTAAATACTTTATTAGGGATTGCTGGGGGGATCGCGTTTGACAGGTAGATAGACATTGCGCATGCGTTAGGTGTTATTTTTTTTTATTTATTTTTTATTATTTATTATTGTTTTATTTAGTAGCTAGTTTAGGGATTTACGGGGCTCCAATAGACAGCGTAAGGCTTACTACGCCTGCAATTTGTGGCGAGGTGAAAATGGAGTAGGATTTCTCAATTTTCGCCATGTAAGTCCTTACGCTGTATATTGGATACCAAACTGCGCTGGTTTGGTATACCTGTCTATGGGCCAAAAAACTACGGCCGAAGGCAGAAATATACGAACGTAACTTCTATGTTACGCCGTATATGTGATACCAAACCCACGGCAAATTTTGGCGTTGCCGGCTTTTACGGGCGACGATTTATATTGGGTCAGGCCCATGATTATGCTGCCCTAATTGATTGCGCACTTACTATTTCATGTGTATGATGGCGGCCCTGCTTGCAGGTACCGGAACGCTCCGTGCTACACTTAACTTCAAGATATGCGACCGTTGACCTCAGCGGGTGGTCCCTTGATGTTGTGCTAGTCACTGGTGTGCTACGGGTCTGTGTTTGGTGCTGCTTAATAGGCGAATGCTGCGTTGATGAGTGGCTGTTACACGGAGCTCCGGAATTACTCAGCCATCTTGGCCATCTTTGCCAACGCTGGCTCCGCCCCCTCTGTCACATTACATTTTTGAGAAAAAAATGCACTCTTTGGATTTTGAAAAATTGCTCAAAAATGTAATGTGACGTTTTGGTGCATTCACCCTTCCTTTATATATATACACACACATATGTAAATATATATCTTTCTCCCTATCTGTCTGTCTGTCTATCTATATCTCAAACAAAAAGGAGTGCCACTAATTAAGGGTTTTGTGTCTTTGAAACATGTAATTATAGATTTTGGTTTCTCGGAGAAAAATATGCATGTGGGATGTCATAATAGGTAGGAAATGTGGGGGTGGGTAAATGTGAGTCAAATTTACTATAACAAACAATTTGTATTAAAGCGATATAAAAAAAACAAATTTTTCTTTCATGACTCAGATAGAGCTTTTGATTTTTAACAGTTTTCTAATTTCCTTCTATTATCAATTTATTTTTGTACTCTTATCTTTTGTTGAAAAGCAGCAATGTAAGCTTAGGAGCGTGCCCATTTCTAGATCACTATATGGCAGCAGTTTTGCAAGGATATTATCCATTTGTAAGACTGCTAGATGGCAGCACTATTTCCTGCCATGTAGTGCTTCAGGGGCGCGATCCGATATAGATCGCAGTTTGTGGCGCAAGCGAGGGAACCCGCGTCGCCCGCAGTTTCAGCTCGCAACTCGAGCCATCCAATATGCGGCGCAGTCAGTTGCTAAAGTGGCGCAAGTCTGACAAAGTAGCGATGTCCAGAAATCTGCGTAAGTACAGATTTTTGGAGTCGCCAGTGACTTGCGCCACGTTAGAAACTGCCGGCGCCTACAAAACCTGACTAAAGTCTAAATCACCCGCACTGTCTAACACGCCTCCTAAACATAGCCCGACACGTCTAACCCTCTATCCGCTATCCCCCCTCACTAGCCTAACAATAAAAACAAGTTATTAACCCCTAAACCGCCGCTCCCGTACCCCGCCGCAACCTAATAAAGTTATTAACCCCTAAACCGCCGCTCCCGTACCCCGCCGCCAGCTATATTAAATCTATAACCCCTAAAGTGAGCCCCTAACACTGCCGCCATCTATTTTAAAATTATTAACCCCTAATGTAAGCCCCTTACACTGCCGCCATCTATATTAAAATGATTAACCCCTAATTTAATCTACCTACCCCGCCGCCAGCTATGTTATCTATATTAACCCTAAGTATATTATAGTTAATATAGTTATTACATTATATATATTAACTATATTAACCCTAATTATATTAGGGTTAATATAGTTAATATAGTTACTATAGTATTTATATTAACTATATTAACTCTATCTAACCCTAACACCCCTAACTAAATTCTTATTAAATTAATCTAAATCATATTATAAACTAAAATATTCCTATTTAAATCTAAATACTTACCTATAAAATAAACCCTAAGATAGCTACAATATAATTAATAATTACATTGTAGCTATGTTAGGGTTTATATTTATTTTACAGGTAAATTGTTAATTATTTTAACTAGGTATAATAGCTATTAAATAGTTATTAACTATTTAATATCTACCTAGTTAAAATAATTACCCAATTACCTGTAAAATAAATCCTAACCTAAGTTACAAATACACCTACACTATCAATAAATTAACTAAACTACAAATATCTATCTAAAAATACAATTAAATTAACTAAACTAAATTACAAAAAAAAACAAACACTAAATTACAAAAAATAAAAAAAAGATTACAAGATTTTTAAGCTAATTACACCTATTCTAAGCCCCCTAATAAAATAATAAAGCCCCCCAAAATAAAAAAAAATCCCTGCCCTATTCTAAATTAAAAAAAGTTCAAAGCTCTTTACCTTATCAGCCAATCGGATTGAACTTGAATCTGATTGGCTGATTCAATCAGCCAATCAGATTTTTCTACCTTAATTCTGATTGGCTGATAGAAACCTATCAGCCAATCGGAATTCGGCGGACGCCATCTTGGATGACGTCATTTAAAGATACCTCATTCGTCGTTCAGTCGTCGGCCGGGATGGATGCTCCGCGGCGGCGGAGCGAAGAAAGAAGATTGAAGATGCCGCTTGATGGAAGATGCTACCGGAAGGAAAAAGACTTTGCTGCCGCTTGGAGGAAGACGTCGCCGGGATGAAGAATTCTTCTTTGCCGCTTGGAGGAACACGTCGCCGGGATGAAGATTTCTTCTTTGCCGCTTGGAGGAAGACATCGCCCGGATCGGATGAGGAGTTCGGCCCGGTGTGGTGAAGACAAGGTAGGGAGATCTTCAGGGGGGTAGTGTTAGGCTTTTTTAAGGGGGGTTTGGGGGGGTTTAGAATAGGGGTATGTGGGTGGTGGGTTGTAATGTGGGGGGGGGGGGGTATTGTATATTTCTTGAAATGCAAAAGAGCTCAATTCTTTGGGGCATGCCCCACAAAAGGCCCTTTTAAGGGCTGGTAAGGTAAAGAGCTTTGAACTTTTTTTAATTTAGAATAGGGCAGGGAATTTTTTTATTTTGGGGGGCTTTATTATTTTATTAGGGGGCTTAGAATAGGTGTAATTAGCTTAAAAATCTTGTAATCTTTTTTTTATTTTTTGTAATTTAGTGTTTGTTTTTTTTTGTAATTTAGTTTAGTTAATTTAATTGTATTTTTAGATAGATATTTGTAGTTTAGTTAATTTATTGATAGTGTAGGTGTATTTGTAACTTAGGTTAGGATTTATTTTACAGGTAATTGGGTAATTATTTTAACTAGGTAGATATTAAATAGTTAATAACTAATAGCTATTATACCTAGTTAAAATAATGAACAATTTACCTGTAAAATAAATATAAACCCTAACATAGCTACAATGTAATTATTAATTATATTGTAGCTATCTTAGGGTTTATTCTATAGGTAAGTATTTAGATTTAAATAGGAATATTTTAGTTTATAATATGATTTAGATTAATTTAATAAGAATTTAGTTAGGGGTGTTAGGGTTAGATAGAGTTAATATAGTTAATATAAATACTATAGTAACTATATTAACTATATTAACCCTAATATAATTAGGGTTAATATAGTTAATATATATAATGTAATAACTATATTAACTATAATATACTTAGGGTTAATATAGATAACATAGCTGGCGGCGGGGTAGGTAGATTAAATTAGGGGTTAATCATTTTAATAGAGATGGCGGCGGTGTAAGGGGCTTACATTAGGGGTTAATACTATTAATATAGCTGGCGGCGGTATAGGGGGATTAGATTAGGGGATAATAATTTTTATATAGGTGGCGGCGGTGTAAGGGGTCAGATTAGTGGATAGATAAGGTAGATGGCGGCGGTTTTAGGGGTTCACATTAGGCGATAGATAAGGTAGATGGCGGCGGTTTTAGGGGCTCACAGTAGGGGGTTAGTTTATGTAGATGGCGGCGGTTTAGGGGTTAATAACTTTATTAGGGATTGCGGCGGGGGATTGCGGTTGACAGGTAGATAGACATTGCGCATGCGTTAGGTGTTAGGTTTTATTTAGCAGATCGCGGGTGACAGCTAGATAGACATTGCGCATGCGTTAGGTGTTAGGTTTATTTTCTAGCTAGTTTAGGGAGTTACGGGGCTCCAATAGTCAGCGGAAGGCTTCTTACGGCTGCTTTTTGTGGCGAGGTGAAAATGGAGTAAGAATTCTCCATTTTCGCCACGTAAGTCCTTACGCTGCATATTGGATACCAAACTGTGCTGGTTTGGTATACCTGCCTATGGCCCAAAAAACTACGGGTGACGGCAGAAATATACGGGCGTAACTTCTAGGTTATGCCGTATATAGGATACCAAACCAGCGCAAATATTGGCGTCGCCGGCTCTTGCGGGCGACGATTTTTATCGGATCGACCCCCAGATGTCTACCTAGGTATCTTCAACACAGAATGTTATGGGAACAAAGAACATTTGATAACAGAAGTAAATTGGAACATTTTTACAAATTATATTATCTGTCTGAATAGCAATACAAAATTAAATGCAATTGTTAATTGCACATACAATAATATGGCCAAATGTATGTGGACACCCCTACAAATTATTTAATTCAGGTGTTTCAGCCACACCAATTACCAACAAGTGCATATGTTTAAAGTCACTGAGGCAATATGGGCCAAATATTCAGAGAGTCATGGTTGATTTATCTTTCGTTACTGATGGTGATATCCTGGACAGATATCTTCTCACAAATTAACAACTTTTGAAACTATTTGAACAGCTGACTTGAACTTAAGGGGCCAATTAGACAAATGTTGGATGGACATGATCCGCTGTAGCAGATCATGTCCGCCCGTAATCGCTAAATGCCGACAGCATAAACTGTCGGCATTTAACATTGCACAAGCATTTCTATTGAAATGCTTGTGCCATGCCGCCCGCTGCTATTTAGATATGTTGGGCGGAAATGATCATGTCCGACCACATCATAATAAATCCGCCCCTTGGTCTTGATTTCTGATGTGAATTTCACCAAATCGTAAAAAAGTGTTTTCTAAATCAAAGACTGGAAGAAATGGAAAAAGAAATACATTTTAAAATTTGAAAATAAATATATTTTAATTATAAATGATTAAAATAAATATATTTTTAATATAATCATTGTGCAAACATTATACACATCCTGCTCATGTACAAATGACATTCATATTGAGTTTTTTCTTTTTTGCCAGTTATCGGAATGGATTTGGATTAAAATAGGTTAATCTCAAACATGTAAATGATGGTTTCCCTTACACATTGTACAAAGGGGTTAATTCAAAACAATTTTGTAAGAACATGTGACCTTAAGAGGTGTGAAACAGCCATTGTATATGTCCATTTCAGTTGGATTACAAACAGGTGCTTAACAACCAAAAACTTTTCTAGGGAATCTCATTTGTGGCTATAGGCTTTTTATGGCCAAATCCATATTGTATTGTGATTACTTAAAAAACACACTTCCCATATTACCTGAAACTGAAACCTTGTTATCAGAAGCAGGTAACAGAATAACTGGGAGGCCTTTGACTTTAGTGTCCCTTTAATGCTCAACCTCTTCTATTCTAATACTATTACACAGGTCCTCTCCCACCCTTGCTCATGCCACCAGATATTTTCTCTAGCCCATATCCTCACCCCAAGGCACTCTTTCACTTTTATTACTTGATCTGTGCACTTTTCAAAAACATACTTTAATGGTAATAGGTTCAGTCTGTGGCATAGTTAAGCTTTGAGGATTTGGGGGCTGGGGTAGGTATGTGGGTAAGAAAATATGTTTGGAGTTTTCTTGTTATTTTACAAATGTATTTATTTATAAGGGAGCTGACATTACAGAACTTAAGTTCTAATGTCACATGCTTTTTGCAGCAGAAGCCCCCTACTGAGCATGGTATTGCATTACATGAGTTTTGCTGAATTTACACATTTACATTTAAGCATTATGCTTTCTTTTCCTTCTTAATATGAGGAGAGTCCACGGCTTCATTCCTTACTTGTGGGAAATAAAGAATCTGGCCACCAGGAGGAGGCAAAGACACCCCAGCCAAAGGCTTAAATACCTTCCCCACTTCCCTCATATCCTGTCATTCTTTGCCTTTTGTCACAGGAGGTTGGCAGGGAAGTGTCAGAAGATACGGAGAAGTTCCTTATGAAGGGTATCTACCCTTTGAAATGGGACTGGAGTTTTAAGTAGTCTTGTCAGCCTCTCAGTGAGAGCATTGAAAAAGTTAGGGTCTGGAGATGCAGGAAGAGTATTTCTGCGAACCCATCCAGATTAGTATTAACAGCTTTTAAGCAATCAGTGTTGACGAGTTTCACTGCCTGCTTTCATCACTCAAGTCCATGTCAGGAGCGATGCTACAAGACTGTCACACTTGAGAGGCTATGTTTCTGTTCCACAGCATAGATTCCGGTAAGATCGTTTCATTTTTTCCATCTTAATACGAGGAAATACAGAACCTGGCCACCAGGAGGAGGCAAAGACACCCCAGCCAAAGGCTTAAATACATTTTTATTTGATTTATACTGTGTTATGTGTGAGATGTTTTTGAGGCTCATAGGCTGAGGTTGGAACATACAGCTTACTTTCACTTTAGAGCAGCTTTCCAAGCTTGGTGCGTTTTTTTCTTAGCGGAGACGGTCCTAGGTTGCGCTTCATGTGACCGGGTGTGGACATAATTTCACTTCCTATTCTCTGACCCTGCTGGTTATCGGAGAGAAGTGGTTTACTCTGTGTGCCTGGGTTATAGGAGGTGGTGAGTGCCCCAGCCATGGGGGTATAAAGGTGCCGTTTTTATATTTTATATAACATTAGTTATTGTTATATTAGGACAAAGCCCAAAGCTATGGAGGACTCTTACGTTTTAGAGGGTACTACCTCTATACCTAAGACTAATGCCTGTTTATATTGTGAGGAGGCTGAGGTATACCCGCCCTCTCAATTATGTTCCACATGCCTAGAGAAAGTGATTATGTCAAAAAAGGTTAACATGTTTGATACCACTGAGCCTTCCACCTCTGAGGGGTCCCCATCCCGTGGGGTGCGCACCCTGCTTTCATCTCCTAATACACATGTAGTCTCCCATAGCATGCCTGATCCTCCATCTGGAGGAGGCCTTTTACCTCCAGACTTCACTGTGTAGTTACAAACGGTGGTGTCTGCGGCCATTAGTGCTTTACCTCTAAGCGCAAGCAAGAGGTCAAATATTGCTATCCTTCCCAGGAGTCATCATCTATATTGGTTATAGCTGATAGACGTTTTACTGATGATGAAGTTCTTTCTGATACTTCTGAGTGTGAACTTTCTGGGTCTGAATCAGCTGCCTCTAAGCCTCCAAATTGTGGAGGAACCAGATTTTAGATTTAGCATGGAGCACTTGCGCTTTCTTTTAAAGGAAATTCTAGCTACCTTAGAGGTTCCAGAGGCCAAACTGCTAGAAGAACCTTTAATTCCAAAACTGGTTAGAATTTACAAAGACAGGGTTGTTCCACAAACGTTCCCTTTTCCTGTAAAGATGGCAAACATTTTTAAGAACGAATGGGAGAGGATTGGTTCTTCCTTCACCCCTTCGTCTGCCTTTAAGAAACTGTTCCCAGTCCCAGACTCTCAATTGGAGTTGTGGGGTTCCGTCCCTAAGGTGGATGGCGCTTTCTCCACGCTTGCAAAATGCCCTACTATCCCACTGGAGGATAGCTCGTCGTTCAAAGAGCCCATGGATAAAAAGATGGAATCTCTGTGAAGAAAGATGTTTCAACATTCGGGATATTTATTTCAACCAGCAGCGGCAGTTGCCACGGTTGCGGGAGCGGCTACCTACTGGTGCGACTCTTTATTGGAATTGATCGAGGTGGAAGGTCCCCTCGATATTATCCTTGATAGAATTAAGGCTATAAGGGTCGCTAATTCTTTTATTTGTGATGCAAATATGCAAATTATATGTTTAAATGCTAAAACTGCTGGGTTTTCTGTTCAGGCCCGCCAGGCTCAAGGGTAAGATTTTGTTTGGTCCAGGCCTGGACTCCATTATTTCCACGGTTACAGGGGGCAAGGGTGCCTTCCTACTGTAAGATAAAAAGAACAGATCTAAAGGACAATCTAATAATTTTTGTTCCTTTCGCTCTGATAAATCCCTCCGCTAAGACCGAGCAACCTAAAATTTGGAAGCCGGCTCAGTCCTGGAATAAGTCCAAGCAGAGCAAGAAGCCCGCTGAGACTAAATCAGCATGAAGGGGTCGCCCCAGTCCGTCTATGGATCAGGTAGAGGGCAGACTTTCGCTGTTCTCAGAAGCTTGGTTCAGTTATGTGCAGGATCCTTGGGTCCTGTAGGTCATTGCTCAGGGTTACAGTATTGGGTTCAAGTGTCTTCCACCCAAGGGCAGATTCCTTCTCTCAAATCTGTCATCAAAACCAGAGAAGAGGGATGCCTTTCTGGGGTGCGTTCGGGATCTGTCCTCCTTAGGCATCATTGTCCCGGTTCCCATAGAGGAATGAGGCTTGGGATAGTACTCAAACCTTTCCTTGGTACCAAAAAAGGAGGGAACTTTCCGCCTGATTCTTGACCTAAAGTGCTTAAACAAGTTTCTGAACGTCTATCCTTCTCTTAGTTCAGAAGGGACAGTTCATGACCACTATGGATCTGAAGGATGCTTACCTTCATGTCCCAATCCACAGGGAACATTTTCAGTTCCTAAGGTTTGCCTTCCTGGACCAGCACTTCCAGTTTATTGCTCTTCTGTTTGGCCTAGCTACTGTCCCAAGGATTTTCACAAAAGTTCTGGGGGCTCTCTTAGCCATGGCCAGAACCCAGGGCATTGCAGTAGCACCTTACTTGGATGATATTCTGGTACAAGCATCATTCTTTTGTCTAGCAGAAGAACATTCAAAATCTCTTTTCTCTCTTTTTCGATCCCATGGATGGAAGATAAACTTAGAAAAGAGTTCTTATTCCAAGCACCAGGGTAGAATTCCTGGGCACTATAATAGACTCACTAGTCATGAGGATATTTCTTTCAGACTAGAGACGCTGCAAGCTGGCTTCGGCATGTCTTGCCCTCCGGACCTCCTCAAGGCCCTCTGTGGCGCAGTGTATGGAGGTGATTGGTCTCATGGTGTCCAGCATGGACATAATTCCTTTTTCTAGGTTTCATCTCAGACTGTTACAGCTGTGCATACTGAGTCAGTGGAACTGCAATCATTCGGATCTGTCTCAAACAGATCTCTCTGGACATCTGGTCGAGAGAATCATTCTCTTGGTGGCTCTGTCCAGATCACCTGTCCCAAGGGACATCCTTTTTAAGACCATCCTGGGAGATTGTGACTACAGATGCGAGTCTCTCATGATGGGGAGCAGTTTGGGGAGCCAAGAAGGCTCAGGGCCTTTGGTCTCGGGAGGAGAGCGCTTCTCCGATCAACATTCTGGAACTTCGAGCAATCTTCAGTGCTCTAAAGTCTTTGCCCCGTCTGGGTTCGTCCCAGTTTATCAGATTCCAATCAGACAATATCACCTCGGTGGCTTACATCAACCACCAGGGAGGAACAAGGAGCTCCCTAGAAATGAGGGAGGTATCTCGGATTCTGGAGTGGGGGCGGAGGCCCACAACTGTTCGCTGTCAGCGATCCACATTCCGGGTGTGGACAACTGGTAAGCGGATTTTTTAAGCAGACAATCCTTTCATCCAGGGGAATGGTTTCTCCATCCCGAGGTGTTTGCGGAGATGTGCAACAGGTGGGGGACTCCGGAGATAGATCTCATGCCGTCCTGTCTCAATACCCAGCTACCCAGGTATGGGTCAAGATCCAGGGACCCTCAGGTGAAGCTTATAGATGCATTAGTGGTACCTTGGAGGTTCAGTCTAATATACCTTTTTCCGCCATTACCTCTCCTTCCCCGAGTAGTGGCCGCATCAAGCAGGAGCAGGCATCAGTGATACTGATTGCTCTATCATGGCCACAAAGGATGTGGTTAGCGGATCTAGTGGGGATCTCATCATCTCCTCCATGTAAGTTACCTTTTTGCAGGGATCTGCTGGAACAAGGTCCTTTTGTTCATCAAAATCTAAATTCTCTGATTCTGACTACGTGGAGATTGAACACTTAGTCCTAGCCAAGAGAAGTTTCTCTGAGAGAGTTATTGATACTCTCATTCAAGCTCGTAAGCTGGTTACTCGTTGCATCTATCATATGGTGTGGAGGACCTACGTATTCTGGTGTGAAGAGCGTGGATTCCCCTGGCATAAGGTCAGAGTTTCCAGGGTTCTTTCATTTCTTCAGGATGGTCTGGAGAAGAGCCTTTCTGCTAGCTCCCTTAAGGGACAGATTTCGGCCCTATCTGTTTTACTGCACAAGAGGCTCGCTGAGCTTCTAGATGTTAAGTCTTTTGTTCATGCTCTGGCTAGAATCAGGCCTGTGTTTAGATCTAGCGCTCCTCCTTGGTGTTTAAATCTTGTTCTTAAAGTTTTGAAGAAGGCTCAGTTTGAGCCTATGCATGTAGTTGACATTAAATTACTGTCTTGGAAGGTTCTTTTTCTACTGGCTATTGCCTCGGCGAGCAGAGTCTCTGAAATAGCTGCCTTGCAATTTGAGCCTCCTTACCTGGTATTTCATGCTGATAAGGCTGTTCTTCGTACTGGGTTAGGTTTTCTTCCTAAGGTCGTTTCAGATCGCAACATCAATCAGGAGATTGTGGTTCCTTCCTTGTGTCTTAATCCTTCTTCTTCGATGGAACGGTTACTTCATAATTTGGATGTGGTTCGGGCCTTGAAGTTCTATCTTCAGGCTACTAAGGAGTTTAGACAGACTTCTTCTTTGTTTGTTGTCTATTCTGGGAAGCGTAGGGGGCAGAAGGCCTCGTCCACTTCCTTATCTTTTTGGTTGAGGAGCATTATTCGCTTAGCTTCTGAGACAGCGGGACATAAGCCTCTTTAGAGGATTAAGGCTCATTCAACTAGAGCAGTGGCTTCCTCTTGGGTCTTCAAGAATGAAGCCTCTATGGATCAGATTTGTGGGGCGGCTACCTAGTCCTCCTTACATACCTTTTCTAAATTTTACAAGTTTTACGTTTTTGCAGTTTTTGGGAGAAGGGTTTTGCAGGCTGTGGTGCCTTCAGAATAGGGTCTGCCTCCTTTTTTGCCCTCCCGTTCATTCAGTGTCTTCTGGAGCTTGGGTATATGTTTCCCACAAGTAAGGAATGAAGCCGTGGACTCTCCTCATATTAAGAAGGAAAACATAAATTATGCTTACCAGATAATTTCCTTTCCTTCTGTATGAGGAGAGTCCATGGCCCCCACCCGTATTCTCTGATGGGCGGACCTAAATTTTGTTTTGTTCTGTCACCATTTATACCCTGATATTTCTCCTACTGTTCTTTGTTCCCTTGGCAGAATGACTGGGATATGAGGGAATTGGGGGAGGTATTTAAGCCTTTGGCTAGGGTGTCTTTGCCTACTCCTGGTGGCCAGGTTCTGTATTTCCCACAAGTAAAGAATGAAGCCGTGGACTCTCCTCATACAGAAGGAAAGGAAATTATCTGGTAAGTAATATTTATTTTTTTTGTGTTTAATGCATTTATGTTTTGTATACAGAAGTATATTTTGGATTGTGATTTTGCAAATGCTGATTGTTTTAAATTTTTGTATAAATTAAAAAAAATTGTATGATACAATTCTCTGTATAACAATTTCTGTGTATTTTTTTACAAAATGTATTGAACTTTATGTTTTTTTCTATGTGAAATAAGCCTGTCCGTTTTTGAAGATGGGAGGGAAAGGGGAGTTATCTGTGTGTGCCTGAAGCTCTATCACAACTCTCATTTATTGTCTAAGTATGTTACACCTGGAGATCTCACTAATTTATCTCACCTACTGTATGTGGGTGAAGTTTGTTAAATGTTCACAATATACTTGTTTAACTGACAGTAAAGTAATGTAACTAAATTAGAGACATATATAAGTTAAACTGTAATGAAAATATTTAATTTTAATTTGTATTTACTGCAAACCTAGAATTTCTATTATTGTCAGATGCCCCCAATTTACCTCATCCCCTCCTGTGATGTTGGTCTGCCCTTTTGTTTTATAGAGAATTAAGTTATTCCCCTGTAAATTCTGCACTATAATCTCTCTCCAGGCTGTAAAGTTTTTGAGAATCTGGCACTTAGTAGTCTGCAGAATTTTACACAGAAATAGGCTTCTTGACAGACAGGAGCACTGCAGCAAGATTAATATTGTGCAGGAGAAGAAGCACTCTACGGAACGTGTCGTGGTGACATCACTGTACAACTGTACTGCACTATAGGCTGCTGCAAAGCAAAAGATAATTTGAATGAAATAAATTAAAATAATAAAAGTTATGAACTTCAAAATATCAAAGATCATTAGATCAAGTCAAAAGCTCTCAGCATGCTAAGTTTCATGAAAATACATTCAAACATGTCAGCTGTAGTACCTTCTAAAAATCACAATTATAAGTCAATGGATTTTTGTCATAAAACAGCGCTTTTTTCTTTTTATTAAATAATATTATAAAACAGCTTGACCAATTTAATTGAAGTAAAAGTTACAAAACTGAAGCAAAAAATGTAATTGTGTTGAAATCTAGCAAAATGATGCACCTGAAATTAACCATTTGAGTGCTAATGACGGCTCTGAGCCATCACAGAGTTTCCCACTCTGGTACTAATGACGGCTCAGAGCTGTCACTAGCACTCTCCCACCTTGAGGGAGATCTGGGGGCTCCCACCCGCTCCTACCTCGACGATCGTGCCTGTAGAGTGACAAGCATCCCCGTTTTGCGTGGTGACGTCACGCACAATAACGTGATGACGTCACTGCCCAACTTTATTTATGCTTAACAATGTGAAGTATAGGAGCAGGGGGCATGCTGCTTAGAAGCCTGTATCTCACCTTTGCAACAGTGTAAGTATTGGGGGTCTGAAAGAAAGAAAAGAAAGAAAGTTCAATACATTTTGTTCAAAAACTTTTTAAAAAACTTAAAAAATCTTAGCACCCAAAGGGTTAAACTTAAACCAAAGCTGCCTGGTAGATACTATATTTTGACATAGCAATAAATATAGTAAATGACTGAATTCTTTTTAGAACATGGACTAAATAACTGCAGTCCATGCCCATAACAGCATTCTGTAAGGAACACTTAACGTGTGCAGTATTTAAAAAATAAATAAAACAAATAAAAAAGACTTGATTGGAGGTAAGGTGTTACAAGTCCAAATTTTTATATATATATTTTTTATTGCATGAATGGTAGTTTAGTGTGCACTAACATCTGCATATAGTGCATGGGCTTTAGTTATCTCACATAATAGACTTCTATAAGAACGCATAGAAAAATTAATGTTGGATAACGCTAAAAATCTGCTCAAGTTATGTAGTTAGTGCAGTTCTTCTTGACATTTAAAGGTATATGAAAGCCAAATGTTTTATTTTATATGATTCAGATAGAGCATGCAATTTTAATAAACTTTTTAATCTATTCCTATTATGAATTTTTCTTTGTTCTCTTGGTATCTTTATTTGAAAAAGCAGGAATGTATAAGCTTAGGAGCCGACCCATTTTTGGTTCAGAACTTAGGTAGCTCTTGCTTATTGTTGGCTAAATGTAGTCACCAATCAGCAAGCGCTGGCTCCAAAGCTTACATTCCTGCTTTTTACGGTTGTTATATATTATTTATTAGGGGGTACTTTTATTTCTTTTAGGGGGGCTTTAGGGGTTTTTAGGGGGATTTATATTTTTTAGGGCGGACCTTAGCTTTAGAATAGGAATTTTTAGGGGGATTTTTTATTTTTAGGGGGACATTTTTTTGAATGGGGTTTGTGGCGGTTTAGGGTTTAGCACTTGCGATGGGTGTTGTGGTAGTTTACAGGGTATAGAGGGTTTTTATCAATGGGGTTGTGGTGATTTAGGTGTTAAGAGCATCAGGTTTTTTTTGTAATGGTGTTGTGTGGAGGTTTACGGGTTTATGTAACAAGCTACCCCAAACCTTATGCCTCTGCACCCTCAATCTGTAGACTGTGAGCTCTCCGGAACAAGGCCCTCTTCCTCCTGTACTAGATTTGTTTAGTTGTTATGTTTTGTATTATATCACAAATCCTTGTCATTGTATACCCCTAGCTTTGTACCCAGTGTTACTAAATCTTGTGTCGCTATACAAATAAATGATAATAATAATAATAATATATAGCATAAGTTGTTTTCTTTTAAAGGGTTCTGACTGTTTAGGGGTTAATAGCATAGGGGTTTATTGTGATGGGTAATGTGTGGTGGTTTAGGGTGGGAATAATAGATTAGTTGTTTTTTTTGCAGTGGGGGTTGTGGTAGGCGTTAACACAGTTTATTTCTCCAACATAGGTGTGTCCGGTCCACGGCGTCATCCTTACTTGTGGGATATTCTCTTCCCCAACAGGAAATGGCAAAGAGCCCAGCAAAGCTGGTCACATGATCCCTCCTAGGCTCCGCCTACCCCAGTCATTCTCTTTGCCGTTGTACAGGCAACATCTCCACGGAGATGGCTTAGAGTTTTTTAGTGTTTAACTGTAGTTTTTCATTATTCAATCAAGAGTTTGTTATTTTCAAATAGTGCTGGTACGTACTATTTACTCAGAAACAGAAAAGAGATGAAGAATTCTGTTTGTATGAGGAAAATGATTTTAGCAACCGTAACTAAAATCCATGGCTGTTCCACACAGGACTGTTGAGAGCAATTAACTTCAGTTGGGGGAACAGTTTGCAGTCCCTTGCTGCTTGAGGTATGACACATTCTAACAAGACGATGTAATGCTGGAAGCTGTCATTTTCCCTATGGGATCCGGTAAGCCATGTTTATTACGATTGTAAATAAGGGCTTCACAAGGGCTTATTTAAACTGTAGACTTTTTCTGGGCTAAATCGATTGATTATTAACACATATTTAGCCTTGAGGAATCATTTTATCTGGGTATTTTGATATAATAATATCGGCAGGCACTGTTTTAGACACCTTATTCTTTAGGGGCTTTCCCAAAGCATAGGCAGAGTCTCATTTTCGCGCCGGTGTTGCGCACTTGTTTTTGAGAGGCATGGCATGCAGTCGCATGTGAGAGGAGCTCTGATACTTATAAAAGACTTCTGAAGGCGTCATTTGGTATCGTATTCCCCTTTGGGTTTGGTTGGGTCTCAGCAAAGCAGATACCAGGGACTGTAAAGGGGTTTAAAGCTTAAAACGGCTCCGGTTCCGTTATTTTAAGGGTTAAAGCTTCCAAAATTGGTGTGCAATATTTTCAAGGCTTTAAGACGCTGTGGTGAAAATTTGGTGAATTTTGAACAATTCCTTCATGTTTTTTCGCAATTGCAGTAATAAAGTGTGTTCAGTTTAAAATTTAAAGTGACAGTAACGGTTTTATTTTAAAACGTTTTTTGTGCTTTCTGATCAAGTTTATGCCTGTTTAACATGTCTGAACTACCAGATAGACTGTGTTCTGAATGTGGGGAAGCCAGAATTCCTATTCATTTAAATAAATGTGATTTATGTGATAATGACAATGATGCCCAAGATGATTCCTCAAGTGAGGGGAGTAAGCATGGTACTGCATCATTCCCTCCTTCGTCTACACGAGTCTTGCCCACTCAGGAGGCCCCTAGTACATCTAGCGCGCCAATACTCCTTACTATGCAACAATTAACGGCTGTAATGGATAATTCTGTCAAAAACATTTTAGCCAAAATTAACCCTTGTCAGCGTAAGCGTGGCTGCTCTGTTTTAGTTACTGAAGAGCATGACGACGCTGATATTAATATCTCTGAAGGGCCCCTAACCCAATCTGAGGGGGCCAGGGAGGTTTTGTCTGAGGGAGAAATTACTGATTTAGGGAACATTTCTCAGCAGGCTGAATCTGATGTGATTACATTTAAATTTAAATTGGAACATCTCCGCATTTTGCTTAAGGAGGTATTATCCACTCTGGATGATTGTGAAAATTTAGTCATCCCAGAGAAACTATGTAAAATGGACAAGTTCCTAGAGGTGCCGGGGCTCCCAGAAGCTTTTCCTATACCCAAGCGGGTGGCGGACATTGTTAATAAAGAATGGGAAAGGCCCGGTATTCCTTTCGTCCCTCCCCCCATATTTAAAAAATTGTTTCCTATGGTCGACCCCAGAAAGGACTTATGGCAGTCAGTCCCCAAGGTCGAGGGAGCGGTTTCTACTTTAAACAAACGCACCACTATTCCCATAGAGGATAGTTGTGCTTTCAAAGATCCTATGGATAAAAAATTAGAAGGTTTGCTTAAAAAGATGTTTGTTCAGCAGGGTTACCTTCTACAACCCATTTCATGCATTGTCCCTGTCACTACTGCCGCATATTTCTGGTTTGATGAACTGCTTAAGGTGCTCGATAGTGACTCTCCTCCTTATGAGGAGATTATGGACAGAATCAATGCTCTCAAATTGGCTAATTCTTTCACTCTAGACGCCTCTTTGCAATTGGCTAAGTTAGCGGCTAAGAACTCTGGGTTTGCTATTGTGGCGCGCAGAGCGCTTTGGTTGAAATCTTGGTCGGCTGATGCGTCTTCCAAGAACAAGCTACTAAACATTCCTTTCAAGGGGAAAACGCTGTTTGGTCCTGACTTGAAAGAGATTATCTCTGATATCACTGGGGGTAAGGGCCACGCCCTTCCTCAGGATCGGCCCTTCAAGGCAAAAAATAGACCTAATTTTCGTCCCTTTCGTAAAAACGGACCAGCCCAAGGTGCTACGTCCTCTAAGCAAGAGGGTAATACTTCTCAGGCCAAGCCAGCTTGGAGACCAATGCAAGGCTGGAACAAGGGAAAGCAGGCCAAGAAACCTGCCACTGCTACCAAGACAGCATGAAATATTGGCCCCCGATCCGGGACCGGATCTGGTGGGGGGCAGACTCTCTCTCTTCGCTCAGGCTTGGGCAAGAGATGTTCTGGATCCTTGGGCGCTAGAAATAGTCTCCCAGGGTTATCTTCTGGAATTCAAGGGACTTCCCCCAAGGGGGAGGTTCCACAGGTCGCAGTTGTCTTCAGACCACATAAAAAGACAGGCGTTCTTACATGGTGTAGAAGACCTGTTAAAAATGGGAGTGATTCATCCTGTTCCATTAAGAGAACAAGGGATGGGGTTCTACTCCAATCTGTTCATAGTTCCCAAAAAAGAGGGAACGTTCAGACCAATCCTAGATCTCAAGATCTTAAACAAATTTCTCAAGGTCCCATCGTTCAAGATGGAAACCATTCGAACTATCCTTCCTTCCATCCAGGAAGGTCAATTCATGACCACGGTGGATTTAAAGGATGCGTATCTACATATTCCTATCCACAAGGAACATCATCGGTTCCTAAGGTTTGCATTCCTGGACAAACATTACCAGTTCGTGGCGCTTCCTTTCGGATTAGCCACTGCTCCAAGGATTTTCACAAAGGTACTAGGGTCCCTTCTAGCGGTGCTAAGACCAAGGGGCATTGCAGTAGTACCTTACCTGGACGACATTCTGATTCAAGCGTCGTCCCTTCCTCAAGCAAAGGCTCACACGGACATTGTCCTGGCCTTTCTCAGATCTCACGGCTGGAAAGTGAACGTGGAAAAGAGTTCTCTATCCCCGTCAACAAGGGTTCCCTTCTTGGGAACAATTATAGACTCCTTAGAAATGAGGATCTTTCTAACAGAGGCCAGAAAAACAAAGCTTCTGGACTCTTGTCGGATACTTCATTCCGTTCCTCTTCCTTCCATAGCTCAGTGCATGGAAGTGATCGGGTTGATGGTGGCGGCGATGGACATAGTTCCTTTTGCGCGCATTCATCTAAGACCATTACAACTGTGCATGCTCAGTCAGTGGAATGGGGACTATACAGACTTGTCTCCGAAGATACAAGTAAATCAGAGAACCAGAGACTCACTCCGTTGGTGGCTGTCCCTGGACAATCTGTCTTAAGGGATGATGTTCCACAGACCAGAGTGGGTCATTGTCACGACCGACGCCAGTCTGATAGGCTGGGGCGCGGTCTGGGGATCCCTGAAAGCTCAGGGTCTTTGGTCTCGGGAAGAATCTCTTCTACCGATAAATATTCTGGAACTGAGAGCGATATTCAATGCTCTCCAGGCCTGGCCCCAGCTTGCGAGGACCAGGTTCATACGGTTTCAATCAGACAACATGACGACTGTTGCGTACATCAACCATCAGGGGGGAACAAGGAGTTCCCTAGCGATGGAAGAAGTAACCAAAATTATTCTTTGGGCGGAGTCTCACTCCTGCCACCTGTCTGCTATCCACATCCCAGGAGTGGAAAATTGGGAAGCGGATTTTCTGAGTCGGCAGACATTGCATCCGGGGGAGTGGGAACTCCATCCGGAAATCTTTGCCCAAGTCACTCACCTGTGGGGCATTCCAGACATGGATCTGATGGCCTCTCGTCAGAACTTCAAAGTTCCTTGCTACGGGGCCAGATCCAGGGATCCCAAGGCGGCTCTAGTGGATGCACTAGTAGCACCTTGGACCTTCAAACTAGCTTATGTGTTCCCGCCATTTCCTCTCATCCCCAGGCTGATAGCCAGGATCAAGCAGGAGAGGGCGTCGGTGATCTTGATAGCTCCTGCGTGGCCACGCAGGACTTGGTATGCAGATCTGGTGAATATGTCATCGGCTCCACCTTGGAAGCTACCTTTGAGACGAGACCTTCTTGTTCAGGGTCCGTTCGAACATCCGAATCTGGTTTCACTCCAGCTGACTGCTTGGAGATTGAACGCTTGATTTTATCGAAGCGAGGATTCTCAGATTCTGTTATCAATACTCTTGTTCAGGCCAGAAAGCCTGTGACTAGAAAGATTTACCATAAAATTTGGAAAAAATATATCTGTTGGTGTGAATCTAAAGGATTCCCTTGGGACAAGGTTAAGATTCCTAGGATTCTATCCTTCCTTCAAGAAGGATTGGAAAAAGGATTATCTGCAAGTTCCCTGAAGGGACAGATTTCTGCCTTGTCGGTATTACTTCACAAAAAGCTGGCAGCTGTGCCAGATGTTCAAGCCTTTGTTCAGGCTCTGGTTAGAATCAAGCCTGTTTACAAACCTTTGACTCCTCCTTGGAGTCTCAATTTAGTTCTTTCAGTTCTTCAGGGGGTTCCGTTTGAACCCTTACATTCCGTTGATATTAAGTTATTATCTTGGAAAGTTTTGTTTTTAGTTGCGATTTCTTCTGCTAGAAGAGTCTCAGAATTATCTGCTCTGCAGTGTTCTCCTCCTTATCTGGTGTTCCATGCAGATAAGGTGGTTTTACGTACTAAACCTGGTTTTCTTCCAAAAGTTGTTTCTAACAAAAACATTAACCAGGAGATTATCGTACCTTCTCTGTGTCCAAAACCAGTTTCAAAGAAGGAACGTTCGTTGCACAATTTGGATGTTGTTCGCGCTCTAAAATTCTATTTAGATGCTACAAAGGATTTTAGACAAACATCTTCCTTGTTTGTTGTTTATTCAGGTAAAAGGAGAGGTCAAAAAGCAACTTCTACCTCTCTCTCTTTTTGGATTAAAAGCATCATCAGATTGGCTTACGAGACTGCCGGACGGCAGCCTCCCGAAAGAATCACAGCTCATTCCACTAGGGCTGTGGCTTCCACATGGGCCTTCAAGAACGAGGCTTCTGTTGATCAGATATGTAGGGCAGCGACTTGGTCTTCACTGCACACTTTTACCAAATTTTACAAGTTTGATACTTTTGCTTCTTCTGAGGCTATTTTTGGGAGAAAGGTTTTGCAAGCCGTGGTGCCTTCCATTTAGGTGACCTGATTCGCTCCCTCCCTTCATCCGTGTCCTAAAGCTTTGGTATTGGTTCCCACAAGTAAGGATGACGCCGTGGACCGGACACACCTATGTTGGAGAAAACAGAATTTATGTTTACCTGATAAATTTCTTTCTCCAACGGTGTGTCCGGTCCACGGCCCGCCCTGGTTTTTTTTTAATCAGGTCTGATATTTTATTTTCTTTAACTACAGTCACCACGGTACCATATGGTTTCTCCTATGCAAATATTCCTCCTTAACGTCGGTCGAATGACTGGGGTAGGCGGAGCCTAGGAGGGATCATGTGACCAGCTTTGCTGGGCTCTTTGCCATTTCCTGTTGGGGAAGAGAATATCCCACAAGTAAGGATGACGCCGTGGACCGGACACACCGTTGGAGAAAGAAATTTATCAGGTAAACATAAATTCTGTTTTTTTTTTGTTATGGGTTAGTATTGTATTATTTTGTTTGTTTGATTGAAAGAATAACAAATAAACAAATGTATTTCTGAATTTCGGTGATACGTTCATTCTTTATTCTTTCTGTTACTGTAGGTGGCAGTTCGTTATTAGTTTTTCCCCCCCCTTCAAATGCAACGACTAAAGGAAAATGTATTATATTTTGCATTCATCTAAAAACTGATGCAGATCTCAATATGTACACATAAACCTTTGACTCTTTCCCAGTCCGTCCCTTTGTCACATACAATATCCCTTTAAATCTGTCACAAAATATTCTCATTGTTAAATCTTTCTTTCCTAAGTATTAAGTCTAAATATAAGTTATAAATATAATTTGTGCACCACTGGTAATACGATTGCGATGAGGGTGCTAATACTGCTCTTCACTATCCATTAAAAGCACAGGGCACACTAAAAAGGTTTAATCAGCATTAAGATGCTTTGTCTACATTTTTAACCATCCATTTGCAATACCAGATTATAAGATAACACACCCCATGCTATTGATTGCGCTCCACTTGTAATCTAGCAATAAACAGGGGAAATATCTTTTCAATACTACTCGAACTTCACTATCTGATGGTCTCAAACCTGGCATGCCTCTCTTTAGTGACCTTCCACACATATGTACCTGTTTTACTTAGTGCGTTTATCTATTCTCTGTTGCATCCATAGTGCCTGCAAAACAAAAGTTAAGAATCTACAGTCGTAACACTGCAGCTTCCTAATCTCTTAATCACCTCAGAGATATCTGCCTAAACTGATTTGTTTGTGTTAATTAAATGATTAAACATTCTGAGATGGCAATATAAATTGATAAACTGTATGTATATAAAAAAAAGCTGCAATATACTTTCTGTATTTATTCTGTCTCCATCTCTTGTAATTCAATTATGAAAAATGGGAGCTTTTTAGTTCCTGTTAGAAATGAAAGTGCAGAACACAGTTGTATTCCACACAGCCATTGGCTCACCTATTTATAACCATCTCTAATTGGCCACAGCAGAGAAGGTTGCCTAAGTTACAACATGGCAGCTCCCATTGTTTTATGGAAACTCAAACTTTACACTTACTTTGTCAATATTTAAACAGCTAATGAAACTTTAAAAAAATACATCTACATGTTATTGTCAGACTAATGTTTTTTTGAATGCATCACTCTATCTAGCATTTGTTTAGTGTTTAATGTCCATTTAATGCTTTCAAAATAAAAGATAAGACATCGCTAAAGATACAATCTGCAACAAAGTATGAATCTATTTAATATTTATTAAAAAGGTAACAATAAAAGTATATTCATGTACATCAAAAGTTCATGACAATACGCATAAAATACAATAATAAAACATTCTTGCACTATATGTATAAAATGAATGGTGAATCTGTTCCTCAGACAAACTGCAGACTGCAATGGGAACACCGGCCGTTAATTCCTCACAATGCCACTACGCGTTTCAAGGACAATTCCTTTTCCTGCCATGCAGTGCTCCAAATTTGATAATATAAGTAAATTGGATTTTTTTTTTTAAATGGAATGATCTATATGAATCACAAAAGAAAATGTTTGGTTTTCATATCCCTTTAATTAGCCCTGCTTGCGTGTGATTGTTTGCTTGAGATTGTGCAATGATAAATGTGAGCAGTGAATGCTTGATAAATGCACCATATCTATTTCATGCCCTCTCTCTGTTTCCTCTTTCCATCCTTTCTGTCTTTCACTCTCTTTCTTTCATTCTCTATTTTTCCCCTTCCACAACCATTATGTATTATTTTAATTAATTTCTTTGTTAATTAACTTTTAATTTATGAATTTAAAATGGTTTTACCACAGTAAAAGTCTTATTAACATTATACTATAATGTTCATTTTCCATAGAATTATATCATTAAAGAATGTTGTTATATAATGCTAACACGCTTCATTATAATGTTAATTCTTATAGATTTATGTTGAATCACTACTTTCAATATAAATTTATGAGGCATGTCCGTTAAATGTTACTTTATGTTCTCTTGAAAGTTTTGTCTCATTAATACAGCTAATGAAGTATGCACAAACATTCATTTTCTGCAGATCTTTGTGCATAAAATAAATGATCATATGAACATTGTTCAAAAGAAACAGACAATTGATCTGGTTTGTTTGATCTCATACTATATGTTATATTTATAGCTATTGAGTGCATAAGTGGCTGACCAGATGTATGAGATCGAGAAGTTTGCATCATTTAGCTATATATATATATATATAGTGTGTATTATACAGTATATATATATATATATATAGCTGAATGATGTAACCATTTTCTTCTAAGTGAAGAACATAACTTCAGCGCTGTTTGGGTTAGTGCGCAATCGATAACAAATGGGAATTTTTTTAGCACGCCTCATAGAAGTTTGTGGGGAGAAGGAGTTAGCAAGGTCGCAATATCCAAAGTCCTGAAGTTAGTGCGTCTGAATCTTTAGCTTGCGTATTAACTTTTTACTTTCAACTTTTAAAGTGAAGGTAAACTTTGATGAATGAAAGCCCGGTTTTTAAAAATACTATTAAATTTCATTCATAAAAGATTAGAAAGCAGCCGTTTTGTTTAAAAACTTACCTTTTCTTCTTAAACGGGAAGAGTCCACAGCGGCATTCATTACTTTTGGGAATTCAGTACCTGGCCACCAGGAGGAGGCAAAGACACCCCAGCCAAAGGCTTAACTACCTACCCCACTTCCTTCATCCCCCAGTCATAATTTGCCTTTCATCACAGGAGGATGGCAGAGAAGTGTCAGAAGTTTGAAAGATAGTCTCTAATGGAGGGTAGTACTCTTCGAAATGGGACTGGAGTTTTAAGTAATCCTGTCGTTTCATTTTATTTCAATATGGGAATGTAATGTTAATGAAAGAAGTCAGGGTCCCAGTGGGACTCCTTTTATCTTATGGAATCAAGGGTTAATATCTCCTGTGTGGGGGGGGGGGGGTTATTGAACAGAGGGACTTTAATCATGTTTGTTATGTGATTCTATCTGCTTATGTGTAGTGATACTTGGGCTCAGGACTATTCAGAACATAATGGCCTTATCATCAGACTGCACGGTCCTTTTGGACTGACGCACCTTTTTTGCTAAGCTTACACGGTGCACCACGTGACCGGGTGTGATCACGTTGTACTTCCATTTCCGTACTCTGACTGAGGGATGATGAAGAGAGTCTGTTCGTTGGTTGTCTGGTTCACAGGAGGTGGTGACTGCCCCAGCCATTGGGGGAGTAAGGTGCCATTTAGCTTTTGTCCATATTTGCAATCTCCAAGTTATGGAGGATTCCGATTTTGGAGAGATGGACATCTCCGACTCAGAGTTTACGTCTTGTGAGGAGTATGAAATGGCCCGAGTTATCCATTCCCATCAGTTATGTTCCAATGGCCGTGCTAGAGTACTCTCTTCCCCCAATTCATGGAGCGTAGAGTGTGTTGAGCCATCCGCCCCTGAGGATTCCATGTCCAGTGAGGCGCATGCCCCAGAACTTTCTTTTGCTATGCAAGCAGGTGTCCCTAGGGCCGTTACTCCTTCTCCGAAAGGCGGCTTGTTTCCTCCAGAGGTTACAGCACGGTTCCGCATGGCCATATCTATGGCGCTGGCACATTTATATCTCCCAAGCGAAGTATTTCTAAGATACTGTCCGTGTTATATTAACCAGGATCCGTCGAGCCTGAGATCGCCTGAGTCAGTTTGACCTTCTAGGGAAGCGAAGGCCTCTGAGGCTTCAGGGGCCCCTCCCTCGGGGCCGGGGTTGTCCATCGAACCGGCGGGTGATCATTTTGTCTTCCATTATAGACTGGCACACCTTTGTGTCCTACTAAGGCATGTTTTGGCAGTGCTGGAGGATTCCGGTCCTACTGGGCCGAGGGATCCTTAGTCTTCTGTGCCAGAGTGCAAATTGGGTTAGACGTATGGGGATGAAGCCATACCCACTTTTCAATAAAATGCGCCTATTTTTATATATTATATATCTTTTTCTGTAGTGTAGCTGCCCCCCCTCAATACCCAACCCCCTCCCAGATTCCGTTCCCAACATTATTTCCCCCCTCCCTCTCCCACCACCCTCTCGCCCAACTTCAAATGTGCAGATCGCACCCGCGCTCCCGCACAAGTGGCTTTCTCTGCATCAGTGTGCAAAAAAATGTATTACAGTAATGCCTCAATATCGAGGCATCACGACAATACCTTGAAAGCGTCTGGAAATGATCAGGATCGCTTCCACTGCTTGAAACCCCTGAGGACGTACAGGGTACGTCCTTGGTGATTAACTGACCTTTTTTTGTAAGACGTACCCTGTATGTCCTTGGTCCTTAAGGGGTTAAACAATAACAATTTTAGTGTAGACCGTCGCTTTAAGCATGCAGATAAGGTGGGGTTATTGTCCTCTTAGATAAAGATAAGTACAACAAAGAAGGCTTAAAACAACTGAATGATACGACTACGTATAAACTTCTTAATCATAAACCCATTTAGAAATGTAAGGCTATCTTGGTTAGTTTTGCAAGGAGTGGGCTGGAAAAGGGCACCTTCTATATTTACCCAAGATCTACAAAGAACAAGAAGATCCACCAGGGAGACCGATTGTCTCTGGTGTGGATTCTTTAACTAGCAATGTATCCCTATATATAGATAGGATGCTACAACCCTACAGGGAGTGCAGAATTATTAAGCAAGTTGTATTTTTGAGGATTAATTTTATTATTGAACAACAACCATGTTCTCAATGAACCCAAAAAACTCATTAATATCAAAGCTGAATAGTTTTGGAAGTAGTTTTTAGTTTGTTTTTAGTTATAGCTATTTTAGGGGGATATCTGTGTGTGCAGGTGACTATTACTGTGCATAATTATTAGGCAACTTAACAAAAAACAAATATATACCCATTTCAATTATTTATTTTTACCAGTGAAACCAATATAACATCTCAACATTCACAAATATACATTTCTGACATTCAAAAACAAAACAAAAACAAATCAGTGACCAATATAGCCACCTTTCTTTGCAAGGACACTCAAAAGCCTGCCATCCATGGATTCTGTCAGTGTTTTGATCTGTTCACCATCAACATTGCGTGCAGCAGCAACCACAGCCTCCCAGACACTGTTCAGAGAGGTGTACTGTTTTCCCTCCTTGTAAATCTCACATTTGATGATGGACCACAGGTTCTCAATGGGGTTCAGATCAGGTGAACAAGGAGGCCATGTCATTAGATTTTCTTCTTTTATACCCTTTCTTGCCAGCCACGCTGTGGAGTACTTGGACGCGTGTGATGAAGCATTGTCCTGCATGAAAATCATGTTTTTCTTGAAGGATGCAGACTTCTTCCTGTACCACTGCTTGAAGAAGGTGTCTTCCAGAAACTGGCAGTAGGACTGGGAGTTGAGCTTGACTCCATCCTCAACCCGAAAAGGCCCCACAAGCTCATCTTTGATGATACCAGCCCAAACCAGTACTCCACCTCCACCTTGCTGGCGTCTGAGTCGGACCGGAGCTCTCTGCCCTTTACCAATCCAGCCACGGGCCCATCCATCTGGCCCATCAAGACTCACTCTCATTTCATCAGTCCATAAAACCTTAGAAAAATCAGTCTTGAGATATTTCTTGGCCCAGTCTTGACGTTTCAGCTTGTGTGTCTTGTTCAGTGGTGGTCGTCTTTCAGCCTTTCTTACCTTGGCCATGTCTCTGAGTATTGCACACCTTGTGCTTTTGGGCACTCCAGTGATGTTGCAGCTCTGAAATATGGCCAAACTGGTGGCAAGTGGCATCTTGGCAGCTGCACGCTTGACTTTTCTCAGTTCATGGGCAGTTATTTTGCGCCTTGGTTTTTCCACACGCTTCTTGCGACCCTGTTGACTATTATGAATGAAACGCTTGATTGTTCGATGATCACGCTTCAAAAGCTTTGCAATTTTAAGAGTGCTGCATCCCTCTGCAAGATATCTCACTATTTTTGACTTTTCTGAGCCTGTCAAGTCCTTCTTTTGACCCATTTTGCCAAAGGAAAGGAAATTGACTAATAATTATGCACACCTGATATAGGGTGTTGATGTCATTAGACCACACCCCTTCTCATTACAGAGATGCACATCACCTAATATGCTTAATTGGTAGTAGGCTTTCGAGCCTATACAGCTTGGAGTAAGACAACATGCATAAAGAGGATAATGTGGTCAAAATACTCATTTGCCTAATAATTCTGCACTCCCTGTATGGCACAAATGGTTGTAAATGTTTCTCTGGGATCCCCTTTGTTCAGAAATAGCAGACATATATGACTTTGGCATTGCTTTTTGGTAATTTGAAGGCTGCTAAATGCTGCTGCGCACCACACTTGTATTATGCCCAGCAGTCACGGGGTTAATTAGGTAGCTTGTAGGGAGTTTGAAGGGTTAATTTGAGCTTTAGTGTAGAGATCAGCCTTCCACCTGACACATCCCACCCATTGATCCCTCCCTGACCACTCTCAAACAGCTCTCTTCCCTCCCCCACCTCACTATTGTCATTGTCATCTTTAGTTCTGGCAGAAAGTCTGCCAGTTTAAAAATAAAAAGGTTTTGTTTAGTTTTTTAATTTTTTCAAAAACATGATATATTTTCTGCAGTGTAGGATCCCCTCTTACCACCCAACCTCCCCGAACCCCCCAAACAGCTCTCTAAGCCTCCCCCCTCTCACTATTTGCTGCCATTTTGGGTACAGGCAGCTGTCTGCCAGTACCCACTTTTCAATAAAATATGCCCATTTTTATATATTATATATCTTTTTCTGTAGTGTAGCTGCCCCCCCCCCTCAATACCCAACCCCCTCCCAGATTCCGTTCCCAACATTATTTCCCCCCTCCCTCTCCCACCACCCTCTCGCCCAACTTAAAATGTGCAAATATGTGCAGATCGCACCCGCTCTCCGGCGCGAGTGGTTCTCTCTGCATCGGTGTGCAAAAAAAGGTATTGCAGTGATGCCTCAATATCGATGCATCATGGCAATACCCTGAAAGCGTCTGGAAGCAATCAGGATCGCTTCCACTGCTTGAAACCCCTGAGGACGTACAGGGTACGTGCTTGGTCATTAACTGACCTTTTTTGTAGGACGTTGCAAGCTCTCCTATGGGAGCGCAGGGGTTGGGGGTTCTCACCTTTTTGTTTTTCCCCAGCATTCTCCCCTGGTCGACTTGTTTGCCAGGAGTTGTGAGGCTCCCACAGTGTTTTCCTGTGAGGTACAGAGTTTCCAGGAGACTGATCCTGTAAGGGTCTTTTGGAGATATTATCATCCTCTCATCCTACAGACTGGTTTGGTGCCTCTCCCTTGTAATCCCTTTCGACTCTCTCTAAGTGATCTTTCTCTTTGGGTTTACAGCAGAGGATCCGGGATCCAGTTGCACCTTCGGGTGCTGGTTGACCTCTTCCTAGACCTTTTATGGTGGCTCCTTGGCCCCTTTGGTCTATATCTCTTTCAAGAGTCCAATGTCCAGGGACATTAGGATATGGGAGTGCACTGCAGGGTGCATTCCTCCTTATTTGATCACTGGATAGTCCTTAAGGGTTTAGAACTTTGACCGGTCTCGGGTTCTGGGGATCTGGCTTATGGCCATGTCTCTTGTCTGAGATTTGGAGTCCGGATCAGTCCTAGGTGAAACCAGCTGCAGCTATTTGCACCTGGAAGGTGTGCTCACGAGCTGTTTTAAAATCGGTTTCAAGCCTTTGAGTTCTACATCTTCCACTTGTACCTTCAGGGATAATTTAGTATCTGCCTGAGGGCTGGTTTGGCTGTCTTTCAGGCGATATCTTACGGTTGTTGTCAGGGGCAGCTATTGCACCTTGATGTGAGCTTGTCGATTGGTTTCAACTGAGCTGTCGGTATCTTATTAATGGTTTTTACCATTTCTTTCTCTCTTCGCCAAGTCTCTGGCTGGGGAAGTTGTTTCTTTTACGTTTACCCTCCTTCGGGGGGGGGGGGGGTCTTGCAGTGTTTCAGTGTCCATGAGGTCTCATAGCTCTTACTCTTCTCATTTTCCAAGGGTTTTGCCCTTTGCATGTGAGAGGTCATAGCGCTGGGTTCTGGTACTGGGACGCTGTAGTTCAGTGTCCTATCTCCCTTGGTTGGGAGTGGTCCTTTTTAGGAAGGGAGCTGTGTAGGGGTTCTGGACGCAGTCTTCTGTCTTGTCCAGCTCATTTAAATAAGGGTCAGAGTTGTTTTTCCTTGGGGCCCCCCCTTTTTTCTTCTGAGGGTGGTCCGGAGAATTTTGTATCTTGTATTCCGACGTTGCCAATTTTTGGACTGGGTCCATTACGTCGGAAGGGGGGTCTGGGATCTGGCTGTTGAGTCTTGACTGTGTGCTTCCAGTCGCTGCAGGTCTAACACGCTGCAGGTCTAAGTGGCCTGATGATTGTCTCCCTGCCTAGTGGCTGAGGGTTGAAGTTGATCCTGCTGTGGCAGCTCTTTAACCTCGTTCCTGCCTTGGTTGGGGGTCACAGTGTTCTTTCCTCCACTGGTCGCTCATGCTGCTGGTGTTAGAGATTTTTCTAAGGTCCTAGAAGAGCGTGTCGTCTAGTTTTTTCGGCATTCTCTGTGGGATTGTCTCCCATTTTGGCTTAGAGTCAGCTTTGCTGTCTTGAGGCTGGAGTTTGCAAGTTCTTGTTCAGAGGTGGCTATGTATCACGAGATAGCTTTTTCTCTGATGGGATAATCATCCTTGTCTGCAGGTTCCGATTTTTTTTCTACCTATGTTTGCCTAGTTTATATATTTTGTCTGCTAGCCTAGGGTACAGTGGGGAGCTTGTGGCTTCCTTGTGGCACCATAAGTCGTATGGTATTGTGATAGGGATCTGAGGTTAAACCTTGTTTTATTTTCTTGATCGCACTTTTTTAGGTGTAGTGTTGATCTCTGGTCCTTGCCCTTCTAGCAAGTTCTTCCCTGGGCGGTTGTCTTTAGCAACCTTGGGTTTGCCTTAGTTGCTTCAAGGTTTTTTTCCTTCGTTGGTGGTCCTTTAGACATCTTATGGGTCCTCCGTTTTCCCACCCCGGGGTAGATGAAGGTTCCTACTTTTGGGCGAGGGTTAGTTCTGTGTGTTCAGAAAGCCTGCAGGACTTGGCGTTTTTTGTGCTTGAAGGAGCTAGGGATCTGAGTGGTCTTTAGCTTGGCTTGTAGGTTATTTAACTGATGGGCAGTTACAGGGTCTTTTCAGGTTTTTAACCCCTCGTTTTAAGCATTACAGTTTTTTGTAGGGTGTTGGGTTTTTTCAGGTTGTGGTGCCCTTCGAAGGGGCCGCCTTCTGTACCCACCCTTTTGTTTGCATTCAGTGTCCTCTATAGCTTGGGTATTGTTTTCCCAAAAGTAATGAATGCAGCTGTGGACTCTTCCCGTTTAAGAAGAAAAACTTAGAGTATGCTTACCTGATAATTTTCTTTTCTTCTGACGGGAAGAGTGCACAGCTCCCCACCCGTGCTTTATATGAGGCGGCGGTATTTGGGTTTTGTTCTTCTGGCACCTTTTTCACCCTGATATTTGACCCTGACCGGGCTTTCATTCATCAAAGTTTACCTTCACTTTAACACACACGCAAATCTGTCCCCACTTATTTTCTACTAGCAAAAAATATATACAAATTTGTAATCTAGCCCAACATTGCAACAGTGTTTGTTCATTAATTTACTATTCCAATAGAGAGAAACACGAAGAGGACACAGTAGTGTCCTCTCCAAAGAAAGACAGGGATTTCAGCACTCCAGAAAAATGGTTCTTTAATAAGAAATATAGACAAAGTCCCAAATGATTATATATGTTAAGATCGGTGTTCCCCACTCCAGCGTAAGCCAGTCGGCGGCCGGGTCCCCTAAATCAAACCACACATAGATAGTTAATAAATAAATTTATTACAAGTGCAAATAAATATCAAGTGTTTCAAAATATAAAAAACACATAGAGAAAGCTGGCCAGCTCACAAAAGTTGTTTACGATGCAAGGATGGTAACCTTTAATAAAGTTAGTACAAGGTTATTTAGCAACACCCCAAACCAGTGGGTAGCCCTGTGATTACACAGGAATCTGCTACCATGGATATAAAAGGGGATCCATGCAAAATAACTAGAAAACAAGTTAGTATTGGCAACTCCTCTCTCAGAGGATAACCCAAACTGATTGGAAATATGTTATCATGAGAAAAATACCTGAGGACCTGAGAGAAAAATACCTGAGGACCTGAGAGAAAAATATCTGAGGAGGAAAGCCGTGATTGGAGGAAGCCCGGATTAGTCATTGCTGATGTGCGAAGAGAGGATCTCCGGGTGGGGAAAGCTGCTCTGGCTGTTAAAAGAAGAAAAGTATGTTTTTAAACAAAAGGGCTGCTTTCTAAACTTTGATGAATGAAAGTGCCCCTGTTTTTAATAATATTTTTAAAAACCGGGCTTTCATTCATCAATGTTTACCTTCACTTTAACACACACGCAAATCTGTCCCCACTTATTTTCTACTAGCAAAAAATATATACAAATTTGTAATCTAGCCCAACATTGCAACAGTGTTTGTTCAAGGGAGTTAGGTGTCATCGGTTCCTAGATGAACAATCACCTCACTAGAAAGGTCAGCATTATTCAAAAAGTTTTGTGTAGTATGGAATTAATTTGCGGGATTATCTATATCTTCCATTAACTGCGTACCATGAGGAAGTAGCAAGAATACAACAGTTTACAGAATTTTTGCTACTGTTTGTGTGGTAAGGAAAAGAGACTTTCGGGCTGCTCCATAACTTGTCTGCCTGCTCTGAGGCCACGGACAGAAATCAACCCGATCGAATACGATTGGGTTGATTGACACCCCCTGCTAGAGGCCCCAAATCTGTAGGGGCGGCATTGCACAGATAAATGCCGACAGTGTATGCTACATCGTATCATGTCCGCTCACACTATGATAAATCTACCCCTTTGAGTCAGGAGTTTAAATTCTTTTGTAATGGTAATTTTAAATTTATACTGGGTTGGCTATATATATATATATATATATATATATATATATATATATATATAATTGTGTTTGTAAGTGTCCGTCGCCATCAGCAGTTGCGCACCCATCCTCAAAGGAATGTTGGATGCGCGTGCAGCCACCTCGCGGCGACGAGACCGCTTCAGGAGCTCCAACTCTCAGCTGTAACATAACAGCTGAGAGCTAGAGCTACTGAAGCTTCAGGCATCTGCTGCATATGGAGCCGAAACGCGATTGGTTCTCCGCCTCCATATGAGGCCAGATGCCTGATTATTACAGATGGTGACACTGTGTGTGTTACCGTCTGTAACGATCTTCTGCTGGTGCCGGCGGGAGGTGTGGGCGGCTCAGCAGGAAAGGGGAGGCATTGGGTGTGCCCTAATTAAAAAAAAAACAGGGGGAGAGAGAGCAAAAGAGAGGGGAGATAGAGAGCAAAAGAGGTGGGAAGAGGGAGAGAAAAAGAGAGGGGCCATAGTGAGAGCAAAAGAGAGGTGGCGAGAGAAAAAGAGGGGAAGAGAGAGAGCAAAAGATAATGGAGTGAGAGAGTAAAAGAGAGGAGAGAGAGAGAGCAAAAGAGAGGGGGGAGAGAGAGCATAGTAGAGGGGGAGAGAGATCAAAAGAGAGGGGGAGATAGATCAAAAGAGAGGGGAGAGAGAGAGCAAAAGAGAGGGGAGAGGGAGAGCAAAAGAGAGGGGGAGAGAGAGCAAATGAGAGGGAGGAGAGAGAGCAAATGAGAGGGGGGAGAGAGATCAAAAGAAAAGGGGGGAGAGAGATCAAAAGAGAAGGGGGAAGAGACAGCAAAAGAGAAAAGGGAAGAGACAGCAATAGAGAAGGGGGAAGAGAGAGCAAAAGAGAAGGGGGGAGAGAGAGCAAAAGAGAAGGGGGGAGAGAGAGCAAAAGAGAGTGGGAGAGAGAGCAAAATAAGGGGGAGAGAGAGCAAAAGAGAGGGGGGAGAGGGAGAGCAAAAGATGGGGGAGAGGGAGAGAAAAAGAGAGGGGGAGAAAGAAAAAGAGGGGAAGAGAGAGAGAGCAAAAGAGAGTGGAGAGAGAGAGCAAAAGAGAGTGGAGAGAGTAAAAGAGAGGGGAGAGAGAGAGCAAAATAGAGGGGGGAGAGAGAGAGCAAATGAGAGGGAGGAGAGAGATCAAAAGAGAAGGGGGAAAGAGATCAAAAGAGAAGGGGGAGAAAGAGCAAAAGGGAAGGGGGGGGGAGAGAGAGCAAAAGAGAGGGGAGAGAGAGAGCAGAAGAGAGAGGGGGAGAGAGAGAGCAAAAGAGGGGGGAGAGAGAGAGAGCAAAAGAGAGGGGGAGAGAGAGCAAAAGATGGGGGAGAGAGAGCAAAAGGGGTGGTAAAAGAATCCACCTGGATGGATTCTTTAACAACCCTTCCTTTTTTCGGTATCCACCTGGAAGCAGCGTAAGCTGCATCCAGGTGGATTAAAAAAATGGCAGGGTAGTTCCGTCACCACAATAGACTGCCCTTCCGAAAATGGCAGGGTGGTTCGGTGGTTCCGTGACCACAATAGACTGCCCTCTGGGCAGGCTTTCCCACTAGTATATGTATATATGTGTGTGTGTATATATATATATATACATACTACTGCTCAAAAGTTTTAGAATTCCTCCATTTTTTCAGTTTTTATTTTATTAAAATCTCCCCAGTTTAGTGTCTCAATGTGCTTTGAAATTAAGACACAGAACTACTAAACTATTGGAGAAAAATATAAAATAAATTGTGGAATAGTTATGTTTTACAAAACTTTGTTTAAAATGATGACACTTGCAAAAGTTCTTCCCAACACTGTTGCAGAAGTTCCTACAATGTGTTGTGTTTTTCAGCCTGTAAAACCTTCTAGTTTTCAGTTGTGTACTGACAATGCTTCTTCATTACTATTATCCCTTAGAGTTGCCCCAACATAACCAATCAGCGTTTTCCACCACATGGTGTGTATAGAGATGTGGGTGTCATTGTGACACCAGTACCGATCACGCGTCTGCATAATTGCGTCACTTATGGTTTCTGGTTTACTTCACAGCATGCTCATAGGATTTGTTCGTTTTAAAAACACTCCCACATTAATAGACAGAATATTAATATATGGAGTGTTAATATAGTACATGTTATAGAAGTGTACAATTAAAAACAAATATCTAGAAAGGGAAACAGACATAAAAAAATCAGACATATAAAAATATCGGACTTATGAAAAAAAAGTAGGCATATGAAATATATGAATAAAAAACAAACATGTTAAAATAAATGTAAATTAAAATGAAAAATATAGATAACCCTTTTATGTAAAAGCACCATAATGACATCATATAAAAATTATATAAATCGAATAACATGTACATAAAAAAGTGAAGAGAAATACCATCTTACCTCCTCTATACTTCACGAATGGGACAGATTATTAGCCACCTCCACCCACATTTCCTCGACATACTCCCCATTGCTCCCAATAATAGAGAACCCCAGTATCCCATATTATGTCTTAGGGACCCGCATGAGTACATATTACAGTCTCTGAAAGGGCACGTTACACCATGCATTGCACGCAGGCAGACTTCGCTCCCAATCCGACATGTCTGAGCAGTACGGAGCCTTGTTCTCGTCCTGGCTCCGTTATCACCAACTTTCGCACTTTCTCACTCATCACAAACATAGGGACAGGTTCATGAGAGACCTTACACCTTTCGAGACCCTCTGCACCCTTTTGACACTCCCCAAACGACTAATCTCAAAGATATATAAACTGTTATTATTGCCACCCGACACACAACTCCCCTCCTACACTATAACTTGGGCCAAAGACCTTAACAACACTTGATGCGGAGGACTGGTCACGCTCATTTGCTCTCACCAGGCGCTCCTCTGTCTCAGCAGCTGTCCAGGAGATTCATTTGAAGCTCCTAACCAGATGGTATCATATCCCAGATAGACTGCACAGGTACTTTCCATCAGCCAGCCCCCTGTGTTGGAGAGGTTGCGGCGAGCAGGGCTCACTGCTCCACATTTGGTGGTCTTGCCCCTTGCTAAGGGGGTTCTGGACGGCTGTCATTGAGATTATGTCTCGCAGGGCCCGAATTTCTATTCCGGACTCCCCTGAGACTCTGCTTTTGCTTCGCCTTCGCAAAACCAAAGATGTGTTCACTATGACCCTCCTCCTGATCATGATCACAGGGGCTAAAAGATTGATTCCCAGGAAATGGAAGTCTACACAGGTCCCCTCCCTTGACGAGTGGTTCTCCTCAGTAGAGGACCTATTAAATTTGGAGAGACTACATTATTTTAAAACTAACCATCTGGCTTCTCATGACATGATTATGGTGGCCTGGAGGGAAACCCCCCTGTAGTGTGCCATCCGGCAGTGCCATTCCATCCCTCTCCCCTTCCCCCCCCTTTTTTTTTTAATCCCTCATTGTGCCCTCTCTCCCCCCCCCCATTCTCGTGGATGTACCCTCCCCCCTCCTCCCCCCCCACACTATTATTTTCTTTTTCTCTCTGACTCTTTATTTCTTCCTTTTCTATGATTAATCTTTTGATAATATGCTATATCTACAAGTTTGTAAACTATCTGTAAATGTTCTTAAAAAAAAACAAAAGCCTACAGGCTATCTACATATTTGGAGACCTTGGGATCCCTTTTTTATGGGAGGTCCCTTGACCCTTCAGAAGCGCACACTATGCAGACTTTGCTTCCTGTACCTGACCTCGGTCACGGACTGTTGAAAAATAATCCTTTATGCTCATTCCGTTTGCTAACGGTAATCAGTTTCATATTTTGTGACTTTACTGTAACTTTTCTCTGCATATATTTCAATATAGCTTGTTTTAAAAATAAAAAAAAAAAAAAAAAAAGTGAAGATACAAAATTGTAAAACTGCAAATCCCATAAGCAGCATGCTCATGGGCTTTGTAGTTTTACAATTTTGTATTCCCTTTCTAGATGCTTGTTTTTAAATGTACACTTTTATAATTAACATTAACTATTTTAACACTTTGTATATTTACAATCTGTCTATTAATGTTGAAGTGTTTTTAAAACTACAAATCCCATGAGCAATTGTATTTTTTACGATTTTAAATCTTCACTTTTTTTTTTTTATAATATTTTTATTGAGGCAATAAAAGAAGTCAGAAATACAATCACAGTATAAAGGACAATATCTCAGATAATAGTACATGACAATAATTCCCTATTTCAAACATGTATACACAGAACAGTAATGGGAACATGGTATTGACCTTGGTGATGCCTCATTTGTTTTGTTAACTAACAGAACATTCAAACGTCAACAATGTAAAATAGATCCACTCATGGGATCTGATAACTGGTACTCCTCAGAAGACAGAGTGCTCAGATTCAAAAATTCTCATTATGAATCGTATAAAATAGGAACCAAATGTTGCATAGGTGTAATCGCCCAATATATACAGGATAGAAATTCTTAAACTATAAAGTGTAAAACATCTAATGGGCACAGTAAAATCTTATGGAGAGTCGAAAAGACTACAGGCTCAAACTGATCCCGCCTGATCATCTAAAAGAGGATTAGACATTACACAGTAAACACAGTGACATGTGTGAACTATAAACAATAGAGCAACATAAATTGGTCCTATGTGGGTTTCATAAGTTAGTCTGAGTACTAGAATAGGTGAAGCTAGGACTGTTCACAGTACTATTGCTGTGGCGGATACAATACAAAGAGACTGAGAAGCTATAGAGGTAGTACATAGAAAACACATGAAGTAATCGCACTTGAACCATAATCATCACATCATCAATTCTCAAACCATAGTGAATATATATATAGGATAGTAGTCATATTAAAAAGTAAATATTTTAGGTCTAGACAAACTGTAGATATTAAGACACACAGGAATAGTCATAGTGGAACGATCATTATTAAGATCCGGAGAGCCATCTTTACATATCTATTAGTACAAGCTAAGGCATAGGCTCTACGGACAGGGCAGAGACTGCGTAACTCTGCTAAAATGGAGTATGGAGGATAAACTATTTATCCCTTACCACACGTGTATATGTGGGGGGGGGGGGGGCAGACCCAGACCCGACAATAACATTCCCCACATTGTAGAAATAGTACAGCTTAGATTACTCATACTATAAATGCGCTCTTTCACAAGACATGGGAATACATATTTTCTGGAGGGGACTACATTAATGCTGAGGGGGCATTCTCATTTTGTATTATGTGTAGTCAGGAGGGCTAGAATGTCACATAAGACAGACTCTAGGGGCATTAAGTCCAGCATATAGTTATCTATGCGTTATATTAACTTGATTACCGGCTCAACGCAATACAATCTATATAAGGGACATCAGGGGAATTTTAGGCAGAGTAATCCTCTGCTGGACCTGTCCAGACTAGTTCTGTAATGCTAGACTTTGAGCCTCTGAAAATAGCATATGAAAGAGGTAGTGACTGAGTCTCAGTAGAAGCCTAGTATGTTAGCTTACATAGAATAGAAAACATTTTTAAATTAACCTTAGATATAGTTCTGATCTATAGATTATAATAGCAAACAACAGATAAGTTAAATAAGTAAGTAACAGAGCAACTGCCCCTCCCGCAGCATTATGTTTATAAAGGAGCTAGAAACACTGGGTATTAAGCAGTAGAGGGCTAAACAGACTTAGGGAGAATTTTTTTTCTTTTTATTTTTTTCCTTCTTTTTTTTTATCATTTCTTTTCTTTCTAAAACCAGCTATAATAATACATTTAGGAACCAATAAGTTTGAGAGGTGCAAACAGTTAGACCTAAATCGAGATAGGGGGCACAGGAAACTGTGATAGAACATAACAAAAGTCCCAACATAAAATTTTCATAGGAAGCGGAGTCGCCTATTGACATAGAAAACACAGTTCTAAATAAATATAAGTGAGAATGTGACTCCAACATATATTAATCTCCAGAGTCTTTTGACCTAGCCCAGTGTCATTAGTCTGGGGATAGTTCATATGTCCCTCTGAGTAAACCACACAGGCCCCTGCCAACCCTATTACAGACAGCATCCTCCTATGGGTAGATGCAAATACTCGGACGGCTTCATCCCACTCAAGATCTCTGGGCCCTCCAGCACCATAGGCCGCAATAGGCTGGGACTAGGCGCCCCCGGGTAAAGTTTAAATCGTGTGCATACGTGCAAGGGGACAGCTGTCCAACATGTTCTCTCAGCGAGAGTTTCTCCCAAAGTGCCACCATTACCTTCTCTTCACTAGCGATCTGGTCTGGTGTAGCATCCTCCACAGACGGGGCACTAGTGATCCATACAGAGCCAAAATCTCTAAGCGATACCGCAGCCCTGCTTCCACCTTCCTGGGTTCCGGTAGTGAGTATGAGGGCTTTAGGCAGCGCAATCTGCTCCCCGTCCTGCAGGACCAATCCCATGGCATGCTGCCCATTCACAGATCTGTCCCAGGGGATTGCGGTGAAGTTAGGCATGGAGGGTTTACAAGCAGCTAGTGGCCGGTCCGCAGAACTAGAGTAGCGATCATTCTCCTTAGTTGGCCCAAGCATGTCAGAGCACTGCTGCGTCCCACACGGGGCACCATCTTTCTGACCGGTAATCCCCTCAGGTCTTGGTCTAATGCGCAGTAAAAAGTCGTCCATTCTGCTGTTGATCTTGTGCTCATATTCTGCAAAGAGGGTCAGCAGCTCTGAGTAAGAGATCGCCATCCTGCTCACAACAGTAGCTTACATAAAAGTTGTAGAAAAGGAGAATTTACTTTGTTCTCCTAGTACCCGGTCACCCGGGGGGGGGGGGGTACTGAGGATTACCTCCACGAGGCCGCCAGAAATCCCAGCAGTCTAGTTTGAAATCTCCACATCAAAATAATATGTGCAAGGTCCAATCCAGCAACATTTGCTCTCTTTTATTCGATAAATTCTCCCTTTTATCAATCTTAAAACCTGATTTTTGCCTTTTTGCAGCTAGGAGCCCAGAGAATAAGCTGCCATCTTTGAGCTTAGTCAGGCTCCGCCCCTATATCTTCACTTTTTAATGTACATTTTATTAGATTATTTGTATTATTCTTACGATTTCCCACAGTTATATTTAATTTTTATATTATGTTTTTTAAAATGTTTTTACATAAAAGCATCATTATAGAGATTAAAATATAGAAAAAAGAATCTGGTAATACAAAAAGATATTCAATAAACCCATACTGAAGTTTCAAAAGGTGCATTCAGTCAATTTGGGTAAATACAGGCTAAATTAAAAATCCCTTTAGCTTCAGTTAAAAGTAATTTATGTTCTGTTCCAATCCTGTAGTTCTTTTTGTATCTGTATGTATCTAAAACTATTGGTACTGCTACCTTGGCACTCTAAAATGTTTATATAAGGGAACATCATCTTTCTTCCATTTTATTTGCAAAAGATGTTCTCAAATTATGTCTCTTATCATTCTAGATGTTTGGTCAACATATTCAAGTCCACAGCCACATTCTATAAGGTATATTACCCCTTTATCACTGCATCTAATAAGGTCATGTATTTCAAAAATGTCATAATTTATTTTGTACTTAATTGATTTTCGTTTAAGTCCATGAGTACACGCCATAAAAGAGATGTAGGGAAAATAGCCATTTAACTTTTTCTTATTCAAATCGACATCTATTAATGGTCGATAATCAGGTAATATAAGCAGTGCTAAAATGGACTTCATATTTCTTGTTTTCCTATATACTGTATATAAATTGAGGATTTTCTTTCACGTTTTCTCCAATAATATTATCTTTTTTCAGATAATGCCAATGTTTCCTGATAATATTTTTAATCAGTTTTTATTTGCACAGTATTCAGTAATAAAAGGAATATTTAATTACTCATTAGCCATAACTTTTTTCTTTCTTTATAGGTCAGTAAGGAGTCTATCGGCTAGATTACTAGTTTTTCGTTATGAGCTGTGCTGTGCTAATGAGCAGTTTTCTCTCACCGCTCACTTACATGCAGCGCTGGTATTACGGGTTTTTATCAACCCAACGTTAAAAGGCAAGAAGTGAGCGTTGAGGAAAATTTAGCTTCTTACCGCACTTCAATACCAGCGCTGCTTAAGTCATCGGTGAGCTGGTCGTACTTGCTCGTGCACGATTTCCCCATAGGGATCAACGGGGAGTGCCGGCTGAGAAAAAGTCTAACACCTGCAAAAAAGCAGCGTAAAACTCAGTAACGCAGCCCCTTTGATTCCTATGGGGAAATACAATTTATGTTTACACCTAACACCCTAACATGAACCCCAAGTCTAAACATCCCTAATCTTACACTTATTAACCCCTAATCTGCCACCCACGATATCGCTGACACCTACATTATACTTATGAACCCCTAATCTGCTGCCCCCAACATCGCCAACACCTACATTATATTTATTAACCCCTAATCTGCCGTCCCCAATGTCGCTGCAACCTACCTACACGTATTAACCCCTAATCTGCCGCCCCCAACGTCGCTGCCACTATAATAAATATAATAACCCCTAAATTGCTGCACTCCCGCCTCGCAAACATTCGTTAAATATTATTAACCCCTAATCTGCCGTCCCTAACATCGCAACCACCTACCTACATTTATTAACCCCTAATCTGCCGCCCCAATGTCGCTGCCACTATACTAAATGTATTAACCCTTAAACCTAAGTCTAACCCTAACCCTAACACCCCCTAACTTAAATATAATTACAATAAATATACATAAAAATTAATATTATTACCTAAATAATTCCTATTTAAAACTAAATACTTACCTGTAAAATAAACACTAAGCTAGCTACAATATAACTAATAGTTACATTGTATCTAGCTTAGGGTTTATTTTTATATTTTACAGTTTGTATTTATTTTAACTAGTTAGAATAGTTATTAAATAGTTATTAACTATTTTCTTTTTGAAATATCATTTTTATTGTGGAGGATAAAACATATACACGTCAAGAGCAGGTAAAGAAAACACAATATACATACATAGGTTTGAGTACCGTTAAACAGTTTGTTCTGGTATGAGAACCATCTATGAAACATATGCTTCTGCATTTCCTGTCTGTGCCGGTAACATGAGTATCCATCATTTCTTCCTGCGTGTACACATCCTCCTCCTACCTAGTTTTCCTATTTTCCAACCAGTCTCTGGTCTTAACAAGACCAGACCTAACTTCCTACTATTAAAAAAAAGGAAAAACGCTAACTATGTAACCTAACATCCTGGGATTTATTATCATTGTTGGTCGGTCATGGGGGCCAAGCAATGGGAAAAAAAGGGGGGGGGGGGAGAGGAGGAAGTGTGAAGGGTGGGGGGGAGGTAAGGAGGGTAGAGAGTGGAGAGGGAGCAGTGTTACTAAGTGCGGATAAGAAACTACATCACTATATGTGATCTTGTTATCTATTGTTGGTCCTCAAAACAGATGTCCCCAATCCCCCCTCAGAGTGTCTTCCATGAAGATCACAGAATCTTTAAATGGCGTTAGAATCAGTCTCTGTATTTCTAGTTCAAAAGTTAATATGAGTCTACGCCATTTACGCAAAAATAAGCTTAACCTGTTTTGAACATCCAATCTTACATCCATTTGTTCTGTAAATATTTGGGATTGCAACAGGTTCTTGAAGCTTCTGAAGGAGGGGCCTGTGTTTACTATCCAATGTTTTAATATGCACTTTCTAGCCACTAGGATTACTAAACTCAGTATTGCATCATTTTGCTTGTGTTGTGTGTCCCAATGTAAGAATAAGATAGCTTCAGGTGGTATAGTGAACTGAATCTGCAGCCTCTGGTTATCCAATACTGTATTTTACCCCAATACTGTTTGATAAGTGGACATTCCCATATACAGTGCAAGAGATTCGGGTTATCTATTGCACATTTGGCACATCTATTGGACCACGTAGGTATCCATTTTGCCATCATTCTTGGTGTGAGGTATGCCTTGTGCAAAAAGCGTACCTGAGATTCCCTGTACACTGCAGACAGTGTGGCCCTCCTTGTTCTTTCCATACCAGTCCTTATCCCTTCCCAAGTGATTTCCCCCAGCCCTTCCCCAACCCAACCCATTTGTAAGGTGTTCTGGAGTCCCAGTAAGCGGTGGTGTAAGAGTGTTTGATACATTTCCGAAAGAGAGAATTTACCCATTTGGTATAGTGATTGGGTGAGACAAAAGGGGGATCCCTCCCAAAACTCTGGTTTGTCTCTGACCAACGCCCCTATATAATGGCGCACCTGAAGAAATGCGTAAAAGTGAGTCCTAGGCAAATCATGTTCCCTTTGTAGGGTGCCAAAAATTTTAACGGTTTTTAAAAAAGGGTCTATTAGGTGTTTAAGCGATGTTATCTCTTTTTGTTCCCATAATAGGAAGGGTCGGGTCTCAGATCCCGCCGGAAAGTCCGGGTTTTTAACTATAGGCAGATAATGTGAGATATGACATGACTTTACCAAAAACCTATGTGCTTGCTGCCAAGCTTTCAATGGATCCCTAAATAATATATTGAGACCTAAGGCCTTTACAGACCTTGAGTCTGTGATATGCGGCAGGTAGGCTAGTGATATGCCTCCCAATAACGCCTGCTCTAGAGCGGGTCAACAAAAGTGGTGAGTGCCCACCAGCCAGTCCACCATCAAGTGAATCAGTGCCGCTCAATTGTATAACCTAATGTCCAGTAAGGCCAGACCCCCATTTAGGAAGCCCATGCTTAACTTGTCTCTCAAAATTCAAGGCTTTTTCCCTTTCCATATAAAGCCCGATGTTGCCGTATTCAACATTTTAATATCTGATTTTCTCAGAAGCAAAGGGAGCATAAGAAGCGGATATAATAACCGAGGGAGAATTGTTAGGTTGTTAGGTTATTAGCATATAATCTATTGGGATTAGCCGATATTCCTTGAAAATCACACAAGTAAGCAGAAACCAAGGACAGTCTTGAATTTTGTAACCAAGTATTCGAATCAATTTTACAAAATTTGTGATATTATCAAAAAGTATCTCCCCATCCTTTATGGTGATGATGTGCTTAAACCAGTAGTGGAGGAAGGATGCAATTTTATTTATGCCAAGAATCTCACATTGGCTAATATGATTTCTCCAATTATGTTACCTAAAATCGCTAATAATAGAACATGGTTACATTGTTCTGGAACATACAGATGTGGGAGCACACGCTGTAAAGCATGTGATTATATAAGCCAAGGACCTCATTTTCAGTCCCATGTAACCAAAGAAACCTTCTCTACAAAAGGATGTGTAAAATGTTCTAGCAATTTTGTTATTTATTTAGTTGAGTGTAATCAGTGTCTCAAACAATATGTCGGACTTACCACTAGGGATGTCCGTACACGAATAAGGCAACATCTGGGTTACATTAAAAATAAACAAATTGCTCTGCACTCGCTGAACATATTATTTTTGAACATTACCAAAAGGTTGATACTTTCAAATTGAAAGCAATAGAAACTGTATCCATTCCACCTAGGGGGGGAAACAGGAATGCACTCTTGGGGCGCCAGGAAGTATACTGGATATATAAATTACAAACATTGATTCCCCTAGGTTTTAACTCACAATTTGATTTGATCAATTATTGGGAGTAGCATTCCTGTTTCTCTCCCCCGGTTTGCTTGGCTACATTTCTTGCATTTTTTAACAACATACATTGTATTGTTTAATGCTTGTTCAAAGTGGAAATATCTAGCTTCAATGTACACTTTCCATACTATGAATAGTGTCTATAGATGTACTATTTGATGGTTGATCAGTATAGTACTAATTAAGTCACTGTGCTTAGTCCAGTTTCAATATGTGCTGTTCTGATCAAGCAGCCATTAGTGATTAATTCATGTTAACAGTTAATTTAAGCAAAATATAATATTTGTTGTTTTTGGCTACTGTTGACTGTAGATATAGAATGGACTTAATATTAATTTACCTATTCAATTATGAGTGTGACATTTTAACTTAGCTGAAGCAATGTACATAAATTTGAGTGTTAAAATTTATATATCCATATGCCAGAATGTGCAGTTAACAATGACTGGGTAAATTAACTTTGCTAACATTCTTTAACAAATCTATCCAAGGTCCATAGGGTCCAGTGTTTATCTTAATAGAGATCATAGTAGGGTCTATATATATGTGTTCACATTAATATTGGCACAGAATGATCTTAGTTAATTTTGCTTTAAATTCACTGGGTCCCTATAATATCCAGTTCCTGATACATTGATGAACTTAAATACGTTTGTGAAGTTGAGTATTGTGTGCAGTTCTGGAGGCCATATCTTCAGAAGGATATTAACAAACTTGAATCTGTGCAAAGGAGGGCTACCAAAATGGTACATGGTCTAAAAAATAAAACTTACCAGGATAGGCTCAATGACCTAAATATGTATAGCTTAGAGGAGAGAAGGGAAAGAGGTGATATGATAGCAACTTTCAAGTACATTAAAGGGTTTAGTAAAACTGAGGCTGTGGGTATTTTACATAAAATGGAAAATTCAAGAACAAGGGGTCATGAGCTCAAGCTAAAGGGTATTAGATTCAGGAGTAATTTGAGGAAGCACTTCTTTACAGAAAGAGTGATTGATTTATGGAATAAACTTCCTCAAGAGGTAGTAGCAACAAACACTGTGGGGGACTTTAAAAATGCATGGGACAAGCATAGGGCTATCCTACGAACTAGATAAGTTTATACTGTTAGGTAAGGTCGGGCAGACTTGCTGGGCCTATGGCTCTTATCTGCCGTCAATATCTATGTTTCTATGTTTCTATGTTTAAGTCTTTTTATATCTAACAGTGTATATATATATTGTATAGGAAATATGAACTGTATACCTAAAATTAAAATTTTCCCTTTGTTTATGTATATATACAGATCAAATTAGCATATGTAAATCGATTGTTTTTTTTAAAAAAAAATTAATTGATTTTAATTAGAGGAGGGGTTAATGCCCCATTAAAAGCACACCTCCAATATGGAGGATCAGATCTATGATTACGGCCAACGGCCGAAACGCGTAAGATCCGCTTTTTCTACATGCTCTTTTACAACTGCAGCCTCATTCATGATGTCTTTTAAAGGTATTAATAAAGACTGTTTTTAACCTTACTTGGAGTAGTATCCGAACTTTGTTTTTTGATGTTCTAGATATGTAATGTCATGTTTAGCTATGGCAAAAGGGTATCTTTCATCAGAGCATGGTTTCCTATGGAGCCAAAGAATCTCTGACTTCTGCACATTCACCCTATAGCCCGAAAACAGGCCAAAGTCAGTAAGATTTTTCATCATGCATGGGAGATGTGTCCGAGGATCTTGCACAAATAGAAGCATGTCATCCGCGTATAACGCAAGATGCTGCAGAGCCCCCGCTATATCATTACCAGGAAAGTCCTGTTGTAATTTGATGGCTAATGGCTCCAGAGCAATATTGAAGAGCAAGGGTGATAACGGACATCCCTGTCTGGTGCCCCTGTGTAACTGAAAGTTGGGTGAGAACATATTATTAACTAGTATATTGGCCAGTGGGGAGTTATATAAATTCTTAATAAGGGCAAGGAAGGGGCCAGAGAGGTTGGCCTTTGTCATGGTGTTGAACAAATGATCCCATTCCACTCGATCGAAGGCCTTCTCCGCGTCGAGAGACAGCAGGAAGGCCTCCGGTCTATCCACCGCCCATTGATCCCCCAGCCCAGCCTGTTTGGTCCTCATGTATGATGCTGGGTAGTATAAATTTTAGCCTCTCAGCAAATAATTTGGTGAGGATCTTGTAGTCCGAATTTAATAGGGATATCGGCCTGTAGGATTCGGGTAATAAGCTATCTTTCCCAGGCTTTGGGATCAGGGTGACAAATGCCGCCAAGAATTCAGATGTGGGTTTCTTTTCATCCACAAAATAGCTAGCATAGAGCTCCGTGAGTGTCGGTGTCACTTGTGGTTTAAGCAAGCGATTGAATTCAATCAGTAGCCCGTCGGGGCCCGGGGCCTTGCCCAACAACATGGACATAATGGTTCTCTCAATCTCTTCCCTACCTATGGGGGCGTTCAGCCTATCTAGTTGCGCTTCAGAAATCTTCAGAAGTGGGAGGTTATCCCAGAAACGATCCCTCACCTCGTTCCCGGGAGGGCGATCACTGGTGTATAGGGAGGAATAGTATGAAGCGAATGCCTCTGCTATTGATTTAGGGTCCCGTATGATTTTCCCCTGTATTTTCAGCACAGCAATGTGCTTAGAGGAGGTAGTTATATTTACTAATGTTGCCAAGAGCTTCCCTGACTTATCCCCATACCTATAACATTTACCTCTAGTCCGCAGTAGTGCCTGCGAGGCTTGGTGTGCAAGCAGCGCGTCATACTCTGCTTTGATATCGACATATTTGCAATAATTTTGGCTAGAGGGGGCAGTACAATTCAACTTTTTCCGCACATTGTTTTTTTCTACGTGCTAGATAGGCAATGATGTTACCTGAAAGGACAGCTTTAGCCGTTGGCCAGAATAACTCCGGCGTGTTTAAATGTTGTTTGCCCGATAGTCATCCCAACAGCACACTAGATAGTTCTAAAATTCTTGAGAAGATATTAAATACTTCGGAAATCTTAAGATTCGCCTGCCTATTGCATGTCTGCGGAGCTATATCTATAAAGAGTGCTATGGGGGCATGGTCCGAGAAAACAACCTCACCGATTTTTGTGTCCAATACCTGGGTAATTAGAGAATTTGAGATCATGAAGAGGTCAATACGTGACATGGAAGGTGTCGTCCGCGAAATGCATGTGTAGTCCTTCCCATCAGGATTTAGTTGTCGCCATATGTCTGTCATATCTAGAGAATTTCCCAGCATTGTAAAAACTTTCTTCTCAAATTTATCTGGTACTTTGGGTGACTTCCCTCCTACACATCTATTAGAATCTCTAAGTCTGTCACAATGAGGATTGGGGGCAAGATTAAAGTCCCCTCCCAAAATGATGTGAGTGTCTAGGTAGGGTGTGAGTGTGGACACTAAAGTGTCCCAAAATTTCCTATCTTTGTGATTCGGGGCATATATGTTGCATAAAGTGTATGTTTTTCCTAGGATGCGAACTTGCACCACTATGTACCTGCCCTCTGGGTCTTTAAGCACCTCTGTGACCTCATATTCTAGCTGTATAGCCACCCCTCAAATTGCTGATTTATATGAAGCATACTCTACCCTCCCCACCCAGTCAGACCTTAATTTGTCATGCTCTAAGTCTGAAAGGTGCGTCTCTTGCAGAAACGCAATCTCTGCTCGCTTTTTCCTAAGGAGGGTTAGGACACACCTTATTGGCGCATGTATAGGCTCCTGGTTCAGCCCTCCATCACGCCAGACCATTACCGGGCCCCACCGACCAGATTTGTTCAAAAGCTGTATTGAAAAAAACTGAATTTATGTTTACCTGATAAATTTCTTTCTCCTATGGTGTATCCGGTCCACGGCTTCATCCTTACTTGTGGGATATTCTCAATCCCTACAGGAAGTGGCAAAGAGAGCACACAGCAGAGCTGTCCATATAGCTCCCCTCAGGCTCCGCCCCCCCCCAGTCATTCGACCGACGGTTAGGAGAAAAAGGAGAACCATAGGGTGCAGTGGTGACTGTAGTTTACAAAAATAAATTTAAACCTGACTAAAATGCCAGGGTGGGCCGTGGATCGGATACACCGTAGGAGAAAGAAATTTATCAGGTAAACATAAATTCTGTTTTCTCCTACATTGGTGTATCCGGTCCACGGCTTCATTCTTGTGGGAACCAATACCAAAGCTTAAGGACACGGATGAAGGGAGGGAACAAGTCAGGTAACCTAAACGGAAGGCACCACTGCTTGTAAAACCTTTCTCCCAAAAATAGCCTCCGAAGAAGCAAAAGTATCGAATTTGTAAAATTTGGCAAATGTATGCAGTGAAGACCAAGTCGCTGCCTTACAGATCTGTTCAACAGAAGCCTCATTCTTGAAAGCCCATGTGGAAGCCACAGCTCTAGTAGAGTGAGCTGTAGTTCGTTCAGGAGGCTGCCTTCCAGCAGTCTCATAAGCCAACCGGATGATGCTTTTCAGCCAGAAAGACAGAGAGGTCACAGTCGCCTTTTGACCTCTCCTCTTGCCAGAATAGACGACAAACAAGGACGATGTTTGTCTGAAGTCTTTAGTTGCTTTTAGATAAAACTTTAAAGCACGAACCACATCAAGATTGTGTAACAGACGTTCCTTGTTAGAAACTGGATTAGGACACAGCGAAGGAACAACTATTTCCTGGTTAATGTTCTTATTGGAAACCACTTTTGGAAGAAAACCAGGTTTGGTACATAAAACGACCTTATCTGTATGAAACACCAGATAGGGTGAATTACACTGCAAAGCAGACAATTCAGACACTCTTCTAGCAGAAGAAATAGCTACTAAAAACAAAACTTTCCAAGATAGTAACTTAATATCTATGGAATGTAGAGGTTCAAACGGAACCCCTTGAAGAACTGAAATAACTAAATTTAGACTCCATGGAGGAGCCACAGGTCTGTAGACAGGCTTGATTCTGACTAAAGCCTGTACAAACGCCTGAATATCTGGCATGGCTGCCAGACGCTTGTGTAACAAAACAGACAGAGCAGATATCTGTCCTTTTAAGGAACTAGCTGACAGACCTTTCTCCAATCCTTCTTGGAGAAAAGATAGTATCCTTGGAATCCTAATCTTACTCCATGAGTAACCCTTGGATTCGCACCAGCAAAGATAGAAGAAATAAAAAACTACAACTAACACCACATACTCTTTACCACCCCCGTGGAGATGCTACTAGTTAGAGCGGCAAAGAGAATGACTGGGGGGGGGGGCGGAGCCTGAGGGGAGCTATATGGACAGCTCTGCTGTGTGCTCTCTTTGCCACTTCCTGTAGGGATTGAGAATATCTCACAAGTAAGGATGAAGCCGTGGACCGGATACACCAATGTAGGAGAAAAAAAGACAAAGATTTGTCACCTTGATCCACTCTAGTACATATTCTGCTTCATAACTGTTAAAGGTTAGCATGGTGTAACAAATACATTCATCCTTAATTCTACATTTATGTATTAGCTTTTTCCCAGGCGTAAACCAACATTTAAACTCAAAAGTTTGTAATAGGTGTTTTCATCTCCCCATAATAATATCTAGCATTATCCCCTTTCAGATTCTGAGAGAAAAGGGGAGCTATTACTGTACCGCACTCATGAATTTTTTCATAATATTCTAAACTTAACCTGTTGGCCCACATATGTTTATAATATGATCTAAGTGTGGTTGTTAGTTTCTGTTGTAGAGCAGACCAACCCAAAAACGTTTTACAACTTAACATAAACTTCCCTAACTCCTGAATGATACAGTACAATTTTCCCATAATGACAGCCTGGACAGCGTCCAGTACCTTGCTGAACCATTTTTTCACAATCCCTCCAACTCCATATACATGTATCCAATCCTGGAGATTGGTTTTAACTCTACTGTGATCTGCTTTTGACCCGGTGATCTTTGGCTGTTGCCACTTTGGTTTAGAGTGCAGAATCACACAAATAATAAAAATACTCATTAGGTAGAAATCAATTAACCGTAAATTTAAATGACTCAAATTCTTAATTAACTTGACCATCTTACATGACTATGTGTAACACAACTTAACAGACTCAATTAGTATTACCCTTGTATACCATCATCTCATCCTTCCTCCCCCCTATCTTGTCTCTGTGCTGGGCTGTGTGCTGGTGACCCATGTTTTTCTAAGAATTCTTGAGCCTCAGCAGGAGAATCAAAGAATCCTGGGCCTCTGGAGGTAATTATTTTAAGCCTAGCAGGGTATAAGAGATATGCCTGCCTACCTTCTCTATGTAGCTTGGAGCAGAGTGGTGAGAATTCTCTACGACATTTCATAAGGTCTGTGGAGAAGTCTTGGAACAGTAACAGTCGTGCATTTTCAAAAATTAGTTTGTCTAGTTTCCTATACCCTCTCAAAACAGTGGTTTTGGTCTGAAAGTGTAAGAACTTTATCATGATGGGACGAAGTTGTGATGCATCTGCCCCAGGTTTCTCCGGGCCTACTCTGTGTGCCCTTTCTACCCCTTCAACAAAATCTTTAGTGGGGATATTTAACAGGGAGGGTAAGGTGTTTTCTACAAAGTGAATTAAATCAGATTGTTTGATCGTTTCAGGGAGACCAAGAAGATGCACATTATTGCGTCTCGATCTATTTTCTAGATCATCTATTTTTAGCTGCAAGGCCATGGCCTGTCTTTCTAGGTTCTCTATCTTACTGGAGTTGACTACATTTGAATCTTCAAGGTCAGATATTCTACCCTCTGCCTCAACCATCCATGTTGAGAACTGTTTGACATCATCAGTGAGTGTATCTACCCCCTTTGAAGATTATCAATTTTGGGCATGAACAACATGGATATATCTTTTACAATGGGATGGGTATCGACGTGTTCCCCATCAAGAGGGGATTCAGAGCTCGGGCCCTGGATGGCCTGGTCATTTCCAGCCCTGTGTCGGCGATCGTTTGTTTTATTGCGACACGCCATTGGGATATTGGTTAAGTTTTTCTCCATAAACCCATAACAGGTTAGGGGCAGGACTGCTGCGAAAAGAATAAAGTTATGGCAATACTTTAGTGAAAAGTGATACTCCCCCCCTCACAATATTATCAATACAATGGTGCCCTGGTAAGTTGTATAAATCGAAGTCTCACAGACTACGACAGAATGAACCTGTAAATAGAAAAAACCATTAGCAAAGTAAACCAATGAATGTGTAATGCAGCACACTGTTGGACACAAGGTATGAGATAAGATGGAATGCTATGATTTCTCAAAGCGTTCCTTCAAGAAGTGTGTCACCAGCCTCAGGCCAATGTAGGGGCTCCAACCCTCAAGTCCGGTGGACAGTGTCCTCAGGTCTGTTTCCACAAATGATAGTCAAAGTCCCTGGGCTGTTCCAATGTGTGATGCGGTGTCTAAAAAAATAGGAGGTACACAAGGCCTCCTATGACTTGTTGTTATTACCCCTCACAAGTTCAGGGCTTTAGTGCTCCTATATACTGTGCAGTGATGGCCGTAGTTATGGCCTATGTAGTTCATAAGTGGGTGTTAGGTGAGGCAATTTACGACAACACCTTAGTCGTTTAACCCGGGAGGCAAAACCACAAAACAGGGTGAGATTTGTTACTATGTGCGTTTTGTGACGTGCCCACAGGCTGTATCATAGGGAAGTCAAGCTAAAATTCCGCCACACTACCCGCGCTTCTAGTACACACTGTGCAAGAGGGCAAGGTCACACTCCTCAGGCCCCCATGGAGATCAAAATGTTGCCCACTAATTACCCGGTACAACGTCAATAGGTGAGTGGATAACTAGCTGAGGGGTTTCCACAAAGAATGTGTAGGCGATACTTTACCACCATGGGTGTAGATCCGCTGACTCCCAGCCTCTCAGATAGTTCCTCCCAGGTCCCGATTTGGTCAGCATGGGGAGGCCGTGCTCCCAAGATGGCGCTGATTTTCACGCCAAATGCTTTTCAAAGCGTAATCCAAGCTCCACAGGCCGCAGCCACCAGCCGACAACAGAGAGGTTAGTGGATTTTATCCGATCTTCTTGGGCTAGAGCTGGGACAACCCATAGCGAACAGGTAAACAGCCCTTGTAATCTCAGTGCTGTGCTCGCATGTGGCAGCAATGGCGTTGCACCGGTCTCCCTCAGTGCTCCGTTTGGTTCGCCTCTGATGCCATCCAAAGGTGAAGGCAGAAATGGGATTCTATTACCCCATCTAGAAGATTGTTTAGGTTTGAGCCGTCTTAGCGATGCAGTGAGCGGGTCACTTCCGTGGAAGAGCGATGTACAGCTCTCGTGAAAAGTATGGGGATCGTTTAAAATATTCTCCCACTCCTGGCAGCAAGTTCTGCCAAGGATTTTTCACAGGGCATAGAGTGTTTAAGGGAAAATCTTTATATATCTCAGGTTTCAAGTCCACTTTGGACAGAGCTCTTCTCCCTTGCTTCCTACTCTGTGTCCCGCCCACTGGAAGTCAGTTATTAACTATTTAATAGCTACCTAGCTAAAATAAATGCAAAAGTACCTGTAAAATCAAACCTAACCTAAGTTACAATAACACCTAACACTACACTATAATTAAATAAATTAACTAAATTAGCTAAAGTACAAGAAAAAACAAACACTAAATTACAGAAAATAATAAACAAATTACAAGATATTTAAACTAATTACACCTAATCTTATAAGCCTATCAAAATAAAAAAGTCCCCCCCAAAATAAAAAAATCCCTAGCCTAAACTAAACTACCAATAGCCCTTAAAAGGGCCTTTTGTGGGGCATTGCCCCAAAGTAATCAGCTCTTTTACCTGTAAAAAAAAATACAAACAAACCCCCCCAACAGTAAAACCCACCACTCACCCAACCAACCCCCCAAATAAAATACTATCTAAAAAAACCTAAGCTCCCCATTGCCCTGAAAAGGGCATTTGGATGGGCATTGCCCTTAAAGGGCAGTTAGCTCTTTTGCGGCCCAAACCCTAATCTAAAAAATAAAACCCATTCAATACACCCTTAAAAAAACTTAACGCTAACCCCCTGAAGATCGACTTACTGTTCTGAAGACCGGACATCTATCCTCAAGGAAGCGGCAGAAGTCTTCATCCAACCGGGCCGAAGTCCTCAACGAAGCCGGGAGAAGTCTTCATCCAAGCCAGGTGAAGTGGTCCTCCAGACGGGCAGAAGTCTTCATCCAGACGGCATCTTCTATCTTCGTTCATCCGACGCGAAGCGGCTCCATCTTCAAGACATCCGGCGCGGAGCATCCTCTTCAAACGATGGCTCCTTACTGAATGACGGTTCCTTTAAGTGACGTCATCCAAGAAGAATTCAATCAGCCAATCGGAATTAAGGTAGAAAAAATTGTATTGGCTGATGCAATCAGCCAATAGGATTGAAGTTCAATCATATTGGCTGTTCCAATCAGCCAATAGGATTGAGCTCGCATTCTATTGGCTGTTGCAATCAGCCAATAGAATGCAAGCTCAATCATATTGGCTGATTGCATCAGCCAATAGGATTTTTTCTACCTTAATTCCGATTGTCTGATAGAATTCTATCAGCGAATCGGAATCTAAGGGACACCATCTTGGATGACGTCACTTAAAGGAACCGTAATTCAGTAAGAAGCCGTCTTTTGAAGAGGATGCTCTGCGTCGGATGTCTTGAAGATGAAGCCGCTCCGCGTCGGATGGATGAAGATAGAAGATTCCGTCTGGATGAAGACTTCTGCCCATGTGGAGGACCCCTTCGCCCGGCTTGAATGAAGACTTCTCCCGGCTTTGTTGAGGACTTTGGCCCGGTTGGATGAAGACTTCTGCCGCTTCCATGAGGATGGATGTCCGGTCTTCAGAACAGTAAGTCGATCTTCAGGGGGTTAGTGTTAGGTTTTTTTAAGGGTGTATTGGGTGGGTTTTATTTTTTAGATTAGGGATTGGGCCGCAAAAGAGCTAACTGCCCTTTTAAGGGCAATGCCCATCCAAATGCCCTTTTCAGGGCAATGGGGAGCTTAGTTTTTTTTAGATAGTATTTTATTTGGGGGGTTGTTTGTATTTTTCTTTACAGGTAAAAGAGCTGATTACTTTGGGGCAATGCCCCGCAAAAGGCCCTTTTAAGGGCTATTGATAGTTTAGTTTAGGCTAGGGTTTTTTTTTATTTTGGGGGGGCTTTTTTTTATTTTGATAGGGCTATTAGATTAGGTGTAAATTGTAATTAGTTTAAATATCTTGTAATTTGTTTATTATTTTCTGGAATTTAATGTTTGGTTTTTGTTGTACGTTAGCTATTTTAATTTAATTTAGTTAATTGTATTTAATGCCGCTTCCATGAGGATGGATGTCCAGTCTTCAGAACAGTAAGTCGATCTTCAGGGGGTTAGTGTTAGGTTTTTTTAAGGGTGTATTGGGTGGGTTTTATTTTTTAGATTAGGGATTGGGCCGCAAAAGAGCTAACTGCCCTTTTAAGGGCAATGCCCATCCAAATGCCCTTTTCAGGGCAATGGGGAGCTTACTTTTTTTTAGATAGTATTTTATTTGGGGGGTTGTTTGTATTTGTCTTTACAGGTAAAAGAGCTGATTACTTTGGGGCAATGCCCCGCAAAAGGCCCTTTTAAGGGCTATTGATAGTTTAGTTTAGGCTAGGGTTTTTTTTTATTTTGGGGGGGCTTTTTTTTATTTTGATAGGGCTATTAGATTAGGTGTAATTAGTTTAAATATCTTGTAATTTGTTTATTATTTTCTGGAATTTAATGTTTGGTTTTTGTTGTACGTTAACTATTTTAATTTAATTTAGTTAATTGTATTTAATTTCATTAATTTATTTAATTATAGTGTAGTGTTAGGTGTTATTGTAACTTAGGTTAGGTTTTATTTTACAGGTACTTTTGTATTTATTTTAGCTAGGTAGTTATTAAATAGTTAATAACTATTTAATAACTATTCTACCTAGTTAAAATAAATACAAACTTGCCTGTAAAATAAAAATGAACCCTAAGCTAGCTACAATGTAACTATTAGTTATATTGTAGCTAGTTTAGGGTTTATTTTATAGGTAAGTATTTAGTTTTAAATATGAATTATTTATGTAATAATATTAATTTTTATTAAGATTTATTGTAATTATATTTAAGTTAGGGGGTGTTAGGGTTAGACTTAGGTTTAGGGGTTAATATGTTTATTATAGTTGCAGCGATGTCCGGAGCGGCAGATTAGGGGTTAATCATTTTATTATAGTGTTTGCGATGTGGGAGGGCCTCGGTTTAGGGGTTAATAGGTAGTTTATGGGTGTTAGTATACTTTTTTAGCACTTTAGTTATGAGTTTTATGTTACGGCGTAAAACTCTTAACTACTTACTTTTAAATGCGTTAGGACTCTTGACGGGGTATGGTGTACCGCTCACTTTTTGGCCTCCCAGGACAGACTCGTAATACCGGCACTATGGAAGTCCCATAGAAAAAAGACTTTACGAAATTTACATAAGTCGTTTTGCGGTAAGGCCAAAAAAGTGTGCGGTGACCCTAAACCCTCAAGACTCGTAATGCCAGCGGGCGTAAAAAAAGCAGCGTTAGGACCTCATAATGCTGCTTTTTTACCCTAACGCACAACTCGTAATCTAGCCGTATGTTTACATTACTAACTTATTGTTCTATTTCATTGATATTGACAAGGTCCCCTCTCCTAAAATTTTTCTTTCAGAATTTTGGCCTGTTCTTTAAAAGTTGTATAATTCAAACATTTTTTTCTTATCTCTAATAATTGACCTTTGGGGATGTTCCTCTTCCCATTCTCATGGTGCTAACTGTTTTTATGAATATAGTTATTGCAGTCTGCTCATTTTTAAATGTACACTTCTATAATTAATATTTACTATTTTAACACCCCATATATTATCAATAATAGTAATGTTGGAGTGTTTTTAAAACTACAAATCCAATGAGCATGCAGTGAAGTAAACGTGATGAAATTACTCAGTCACGTGACTGAAAGTGATGCATAATGACTGCAAACGCTGATTAGTTATATTGGGGCAACTCAAAAGGTATAATCGTAATAATTGGCTATAATTTAATGGCCACACTATATTCAGTTTTTTAGATGCCAATTTTTGTGCCAATTACGGCAGTTGTTTCATTGGCAGGCTAACTACATTTACAATAGCCCATTGACCATGGAAAGGCAGTCTTGAGAAAGGCCCAGATGGGGCGAAAATTCATAGACACATTTTCCACAGGGCATTGTTTACACCATTATCTGTAATTTATGTTTTTATATGTGCAATGTCCATACACCATTAGCAATATTGCACTATATTTACTTTTTTCTACAGGATATTTTGGGACTAACATTTCAGAGATACACATGACTTTTGGAAGTTATTGGATTATCCGGTTTCCAGTTGTCTTCAGACACCTATCTTTTTTTGGGGATTTTCTTTTTTTGGGGGGACTTAGTTTTCATTCTTCAGGTTCACATATTGTTTTTAATTTTGTATGTGTATTTTATATGGATCTATATATATTTTAATGATAGATCTCAATAATTATTTGTAAACAATTGTATCTTTTACATTTATGCTGATTTTTATTTAATTTAAGTATATTGATTTAAATTGATTTATACATACAGTAATATACTACAACTGACTTATGTTGATTTTTATATGGGATACATCCAAACAGGTTAGCTTTTTTGGCGCATCTGAACTCATTCTATTTCCATGATTTTGTTGTATGTAGTATAGCCCTATCAGGTAGCTATAAGCTGTATTTTCACCTAGCGCTGAGTTGATCCTATATGACTCTCAGAAACGTTTCTTCTGATTCTCATGTGACTTTGGGTCTGCCAGACTTCTTTCTATATTTTTCCTCCAGGTTCAAAGTGCCTTTTTATGGTGTAAGAAACTGTACTCACTGGCCTTGATAAATGATAGATAGAAATGTGAAAAAAAGGAAAAGAACAGAGGCACCAAAATGGCCTAGTACCACCAAAACAGGTACTGATGTAAATATAACAAATGGCTACTCACAAACTTCTCAGTAAGCAAAAGTAAGGAAAGTAATTCAAGGGAGAGTAGCTTCTGGTGCGGCGTGCTCCGCAGTTGAAATTGTAACCTGCAGTGAATAATTTTGCAGCTCGCATATACACAGTGCTCTCATAACAAGTCTTGAGCACTGGTTTCTGAGGAGTAGGGTCCCATCCGGTTTCCTTCCCAAACAGGTTCCACTCACTATATGCCCACCGCTATATCTAGGTAAGTCCCAAGAGGTATGTGACAGAAAAACTGTACAATGTTCAAGGCTAAGCAAGCACGTACCTCCGATCCATATGACCCTCGCCAGGAGTCGTCCTGTGTGTACCGGTTACTGCCGTATGGCTAGTTTTTCCATCCGTGGCTGGGTATTGTGCGGCTCCCAAGCAACCTCCGTAGTCGGTGCGGTGTGTAGCTCCTCCTCTCCAGGTGTCTCTGGCAGCAAGCAGGCTTTGCGGTCAGGATATTGCGCTCACCCCACACCTGTGCTCACTCAAGGATGGCCATACATAGCGTGTAAATAAGAATGCGAGGAGCACAGGTATAAGTGTGTAACAAAAAATGTTTATTTAAACATGCGCTAATGAGTGAATAAACACACACAAAGCGGTTCGTCAATAGTGAACCAAAAACAAGCAAACAGTGTGAGGGGGGGGAATAATAACCACCCCGGGGTTAAGACTGAACAGAGAAAAATCTGCTATATTACAGACTGCAAGTGAACAGGTATACGCGTTTCAGCAGATTGCCTTACTCATTACCTCAAGTGAACAGGTATACGCGTTCTCAGTAGTCCAGCTTACTGGATCAAAGCAAGCAGCTGCACAGGTTACAATGCTTCCAGAGTACTCACAGCTAGCTCCTATTTGAAGATAAAAAGGAACCACCATAGCCCAGTACAGTTTGAAATAAGCAGAGTGTACTATTTGAGTCACACTTACAGCAATGAAAGCATTGTATTCTAATGTATACATGGATAACCGACTGTGATTTATACCCTTCTGCTTCATAATAGCATCTTGATGGTAATATGAAATGTGAATGATTTGTTATTGTGCCTGTTGCGTTCTATGCTATTAGAAGAATGCTATTGTTACAGCGTGCACAAATTTTTATTTGAATTTGTGAGTGCGTCTTTATATGTGTGTGTTTGTGTGTATATATATAATTATGTGTGTTTGTGTGTATATATATATATATATATATATATATATATATATCTAGTATGGAGCAAGAAGAAATGTCAATGTGACTACACCCTGAATGGATTAATGGCTTATATGCTATATAATTTCACGGTAAGTGGTGCTGTGTATTATTTCAACTTAGACAAAAAAATGGGCAAAAAGGACTATTCAAGAATACACTATTAGCACTCATGTAGACACTTTAACACAAATTGTGTGTATGCATGTGTAGAAAGATTGAGTACCGAACGGTTTAGGAGAGTACGCTAGAGTAATTTAAAACATAACTTTTATTAAATACTCAAAAAACAGGAGATAAAATAAAGGGATGTGCGATTAAAAACAATAGCTGCCTGGGGAGTGATATAAGTGGTTTCTTATATCACTATGAGTGCCTAAGTATAACGGCTATACATTATTATGCATACTTGAGTATTAGCAGTATGGATTGCAATGTATGACAGATCCCTGCAGGAATGAGTAACTAAGTTACCAAGGTTCTAAATAATCACCTTAAATAGTTGGTTTGCAGGGGATATGTTTGACATATATAAGTAGCAGATTAAGGACACATGTCCGATATTGTCTGGGTGTCACCTAGAATGTTTGTTAGCAGAGAATATGTTAATCAAATTTAGCACAACTGTGCATAATATACAAATACCATTTACTAAAAGATCAGTGTGATTGGTGCATACTTAGGTATCCATACTCCACAGTTATGAACAGCACAGGGTTGAACGTAATATCTTGTCTAATCAAAATAGTTTAAACAGTGTATCAACTTAGTGCTGTTTGATGACTTGACCGGTTGAGCGGTTATTTTGCAAATCGTTGCTAAATAATCTGATGTGAATAAAAGTGTGACAATTTCAGAGAATATTAGTTTGCTGGGCATATATTTGTATGTTATAATAAGATATTGATTTGTAAATCTATTTTGAGATGTTAGGATCAACACAGTAATGTCCCTAGGATAACTGCATTTTCACAGCAACGTATAATATTTGTCTTAAAAAATGTATTAATTAACTTGCTGTGTGATATGTAACATGTAAAGACCAATATCTAATGCTCAGCTAATCTTTGTATCAGTTTAGATATAATTTGATATTAAACAAAGTAAGCCTTTGCTACGTTTATTTGTAGCGGTATATGTAGCTGAATTGCCACCAGAGTAACTAATGTCTTACCTCTATAGTATTTATAGATCTATAATACAACCAGTATTTGTCATGATTACAGTCATGTCCCTAAGATTATTGTGTTTACACAGTAAACTGTAAAGTTTATCTCAAGATGATTGTCTATATATATAGCTAGGTCTGTAAATAATTGGACACTGACACAATTTCCATAATTCTGGCTCTGTATGCCACCACAATGGTTTTGAAATGAAGCAACCGAGATGCAATTGAAGTACAGACTTTCATCTTTAATTCAATGGGTTAAACAAAAATATCGTATGAAATGTTTAGGAATTGCAACCATTTTCACACATAGTCCCCTTATTTCAGAAGCTCAAATGTAATTTGGCAAATTAACACAATCATAAATAAAATGTTCAGTTTTAATACTTTGCCAAGAATCCTTTGCAGGCAACGAATGCTTGAATTCTGGAACGCATGGACATCAACAAATGCTGGGTTTCCTCATTTGTGATGCTTTGCCAGGCCTTTTTTTATTAGCTCTCACAGAGAACGCTTTTTTTTATATATAAATATATTATTATTACAGGTTTTTTCTTTTAGCGATGTGGCCACATCTTGATCTCTGATGTATTAACTTAAGTGCTAACACTAGATCTTTTACTGAGTTTTATTTTATGGAATTGAATAAATATTTGTAATTGAAAAACTATTTGTATCTTTTTGGGATAGGAGACTACCATCTTTTTTGGACCATCAGGTTATTTAAGTTACTTTATTTAATTAGTCAGCCATTACCTTTGACGTCCTTTTATTTTACACTTCTTTTATTTTAAATATTTTTATCTGTATATTTTTCCTTCTATATTTTTTATATGTATTTCTTATTTTATTCAATAGTTTATTTTTTATACTGTCTTCATTTGTTGTTTGATTGTGGTTCTTTCTGCCTTATGTCTTCATGCTCCATTGGGTTGAGATCAGGTGATTGACTCGGCCATTGCAGAATATTCCACTTCTTTGCCTTAAAAAACTCCTGGGTTGCTTTGGCAGTATGTTTTGGGTGATTGTCCATTTGGAAAGTGAATTTCCATCCAATCAACTTCACTGAATTTGGCTTAATCTGAGCAGACAATATATCCCTATCCACTTAAAAATGAATCCGGCTGCTTTTGTTTTCTGTCACATCATCTATAAACACTAGTGGCCCAGTGCCATTAGAAGCCACGCATGCCCATGCCATTACGCCTCCTCCACTGTATTGTACAGATGATGTGGTATGCTTCGGATCATGAGCCGTTCCAAGCCTTCTCCATACTTTTTTCTTCCCATCATGTTGTGAAGGAGTTTTTCTTTACCATGGAAAGGATCTTACGATAATCCAACACTCTTGTCTTCCGTGGACGTCCAGGCCTTTTTGTGTTGCAGAGCTCACCAGTGTGTTCTTTCTTTTCTCTGAATGTATCAAACTGTTGATTTGGCCACTCCTAATATTCCTGCTATCTTTCTGATTGATTTCCTTTTTATTGCAGTCTACGAATGGCCTGTTTCACTTGCATTGAGAGCTCATTTGAATGCATGTTGTGGGTTTACAGCAACAGTTTCCAAATGCAAATGCCACACCTGGAACTAACGAAGGAATAGCCCACACCTGTCCACGAAACAGCTTTTGAGTCAATTATTCAATTACTTTTGGTCCATTGAAAAAGAGGGGGCTACATATTAAAGAGCTGTAATTCCTAAACCCTTCGTCCAATTTGGATGTGAATACCCTGAAATTAAAGTCGAGACTGCACTTTAAGCCCATATTCATTATTTAACTGTAACTTGAATTTATTTTGGTAATCAGCCGAAATAACAATACTTCTGTCAGTGTCCAATTATTTACATAGCTAACTGTATGTGTGTGTGTGTAACATCTCCATTTAACCACAACTGTCACTTGAAGATATATATGTTGGTAGCATTATGGCTACATGGCGCATGGGTTTTTTATACCCTGGTTTAGACCAATCAAGAAGATCTAGAATGACCATTACAATGTCTAAATTGCAGCAACACTGGGAATAAAGTGAATTTATGTAAGAACTTTGCTTTACAGAGAGGATGGTTGAATCATAGAATCAGTAGTGGTATTAGGGAAACATTGAAGAATTAGGGAGTATTGAAGAATGAGTGGACATGCGTCAGTATCCTGATGATTAATTAAGCTTAGACTTCAATAACAATATGAGCATATAGACTTTCTGGTTCTTATCTGCCATCAAAATGTTAGTCCTAGCTCTCGTGCCAGCCATACAAAGCATCAGTAAATTTTGGGTAGCAGTTCCGTTTTAATGCTGCATCAGAGCACATTTTTAGAGACAGCATGCTTGGTGGGTGTATGTTGCTTATACGTGAAAGAAATATTACATCTTAAATAAAAAATAAAAAATTCCACTTAGAAATTACTTTAAAATTCATCTGTCCAAGCAATAAGAAATTAAATATCACCAAAATCATGAAAAAGTCTAATCTGTGAAGGTTGCGATCATAACATCCGCTCTTTTAATTGGCCCACAACTCTCTCACACAAAAATATAACCATCTAGGACGCTATCAAATATACGGCGCAGGTTTCGGCGCAAGCGTGGGAACCTGCGCCGTTGGTAATTTCACCTCGCACATCGGGGTATTACATAAACCCCGCCGGCAGTTCATAAAGTGCCGTAAGTCTGATAAACTAGCGATGTCCAGAAATGAGCGTAAATACAAATTTCTGGAGTCACCAGTGACTTACGGCACTTTAGAAACTGCAGGCGCCTAAGAAAAGTAAAGAAAATAACAAATCTCCCGTAAAAGTCTAACACGCCTCCCAAAAATAAGCCCGACGCGTAAAACCCCTATATCCGCAATCCCCCCCCTCTCATTACTAATATTAAATGTATTAACCCCTAGACCGACAACCCCCCACAACGCAATATGCCTATTTAAACTATTAACCCCTATATCCGCCATCAAACCCACAGCGCAAGTAATAACTAAATTATTAACCCCTAAATCCGCCAACCCCAACATCGCAAACTACCTATTAAAACTATTAACTCCTAATCTGCCAGTAACCGACAATGCAATAAACCTAATCAAGTATTAACCCCTAAACCGCCATAGCCCACAATGCAATAAACCTAACCCCTAACCTAACCCCCCCCCAAATAAACTAAAATTACCTAATTTACAAAGTACTAAAGTTACTATTAAATATAAAAAAAGGAACACTACTTTTAAAATACAAATAAACTAAGTATAAATTAAAGGGGCAGTCTAATCAAAATTCAGGAGTAGACTGTCCCTTTAAGCAAGAATTACAGAAAATAAAAAAAAATCTAAGATTACAGAAAATAATAAATAAAATTACAAAATTTTAAATAAATTACACCTAATCCCTATGAAAATAAAAAGGCCCCCCCAAAATAAAAACACCCCCTAATCTAATAAACTACCAGTAGCCCTTAAAAGGACTTTTTGCAGGGCATTGCCCCAAGATAATCCGCTCTTTTGCAAAAAAATACACACAGCCCCCTACCAGTAAAAACCCACACACACCAACCCCCCCCCCAAAAAAAAACTAACACTAAAAATGCTAAACTACCCATTGCCCTGAAAAGGGCATTTGTTGGGCATTGCCCTTAAAAGGGCTTTCAGCTGTTTTGCTGCCCACCCTATCTAAATAAAATAAATCCCCCCAAAAAAACCTTAAAAAACCCTAAATCTAACCCCCAAGTGGTCCTCACCTGTCCTGAAGTCCAGCGGAGAAGGTACTGTTCCAGGCGGTGAAGTCTTCTTACATGCGGCGACCTCTTCTTTCTTCTTCCAGGAACCAGCCGGCGCTGAGGGCGGAGTTGAAGACCGGCGACTCTGGAACTGAAGACCGGCAACCGCGGAGCCATGGAGCGTGGAGGATCCTCTTCATACGATCTCCGTCGTACACTGAATAGGAATTCAAGGTACGCGATTAAAAATGGCATCCCTTGAATTCCTATTGGCTGATTTGAGCCTTCAAATTCAAATCAGCCAATCGGATGAGAGCTACTGAAATCCTATTGGCTGTTCAAATCAGCCAATAGGATAAGAGCTACTGAAATCCTATTGGCTGATTTGAACTTGCTTAAAGGGACAGTCTACTCCTGAATTTTGATTAGACTGCCCCTTTAATTTATACTTAGTTTATTTGTATTTTAAAAGTAGTGTTCATTTTTTTATATTTAATAGTAACTTTAGTATTTTGTAAATTAGGTAATTTTAGTTTATTTAGGGGGGGGGGGTTAGGTTAGGGGGGGTTAGGTTAGGGGTTAGGTTTATTGCGTTGTGGGCTATGGCAGTTTAGGGGTTAATACTTGATTAGGTTTATTGTGTTGTGGGCTATGGCGGTTTAGGGGATAATACTTGATTAGGTTTATTGCGTTGTGGGCTATGGCGGTTTAGGGGTTAATAGACTTTTTTAGTTATTGCGGTGGGGGATTGCGGTTGACAGGTAGATAGACATTGCGCATGCGTTAGGTGTTAGTTTATTTTTGCAGGCATTTTCGAGAGTTACGGTGCTCCCATACTCAGCGCAAGGCTTGCTGCGACTGCCTTTTAAGGCTAGGTAAAAATGGAGTAAGATTTCTCAATTTTCGCCACCTAAGTACTTGCGCTGGATATTGGATACCGATTTGCGACGCGGTTCTATGTTAGCCTATGGGAGTAATGATTGCGGGCTACATATTCGCGCGTAACTTGTATGCGGCGGAGGATTTTGCGGGCGACGCTGCATATGTAATGGAGGCCCTAGTGATCACCAGGGTTTAATACAATTTAATCACCATAATATAGCTGTGTGCAACCTATTTCATTAGGGTTGAAAGAAATCAATTACATTAGTTTGACATGATCTTCCAGCAGTGAAACTAAGTTGTTTTTCTGAAGGTATAACACAAGAGTTAATTTTCAAACTGACTACCATTTTTATGAAGAGGGACTACATTGACAATTTTTCAGCCTTTTGGAACAACTCCTGTTAACAATGATTGATTAAATACATCTGCTAATGAAGAACTCTTCACTTTTTTTTGATAAAGCCCTTGATACCTCTTCTTCTGTAAAAAAGAAAAGTACTACTCACATTATTTAAAGTGACATCCCTTAAAGGGACAGTATACTATAAAATTGTTTTTCCCTTTTCTTTTTTAAGACACAATGAGTCCACGGATCATCATAATTACTAATGGGGTATTCACTTCCTGGTCAGCAGGAGGAGGCAAAGAGCACCACAGCAGAGCTGTTAAATAGCTCCTCCCTTCCCTCCCACTCCAGTCATTCTCTTTGCCTACGTTAGTGATAGGAAGAGGTAAAGTGAGGTGTTAGTTTTAGATTCTTCAATCAAGAGTTTATTATTTTTAAAGTAGTGCCAGAGTGTGCTGCTTTGTTCTAGGGTGTAGCCGTAGTCCATATCAGTCTCTACAGTAGAGCTTTTGGTGGCTTTAGAGCAATGGGAACTTGTGGGACATAATTCTCACTGCGCCTCCCATACATTTATGCTGCTCTAACCCTGATAGCCTAAGCAAGATTACTCGGGCTTTATCTTTCTCCACAGGGCTATGGGAGGGAGAAGACCTCCTAAACCTGCTGAGCTGCCCTGCTGTCGGGCAGAATACAAAGGTAAGTGCTGACTTTTTATTCTGGGTCTGGAATGATCTCAGTAGAAGTGGAGCACTTATTGATCTGGGACTTATCTCCTAAATACTAAAGGAGGGTTTTTTCAACCACAGCACATTATAAGCAGGCACTGGGGCTGAATAGAAAATTAAGTGGTTCTTATATTTGGGGGTCTTTTGTTCACTAGGGCTGAAGTGAGGGAAGTGGGGGGCTAAGCTGCTGTCCAGCAAGCGGTAACCCTATCTGCCCCCAGACTTCACTTATAGTCAGTTTGCCCCCGTTGGCTTATTTGTTTTTAACTATCATAATGGCGACCGGGAGTTTAGTATTGTAACGCCCACGATGGGCGGAGCTACTTGTGGTGCCAATTTCGGCTGCGCACTTCTTCTCCACTTCCGAGTTTAGGCAACGGAAGGAGGAGTTTTCTGTTTACAATGTACTTAGCGTTTTTCCCACTTCAGAGGCTGGACAACGTATTTAATTACGTTCCGGACCTCTCATGCCTAGGAGTCTATTGACATCGTTTTGTAAGGGCTTCGTTTTTGCAAATTAAAGTTTTTTTGATAAAGAAGCAGTAACGTTCAGATGGGTACCTCAACCGGATTTGCTGAGGTGTTGACAGGTTGGGCAGTAACTGTGTGATAAGTTACCTTCCTGCAGCACCTAAAAATAAAAAATGGTGTTTTAACATTTAAAGGAACAGTAACGTTTTTCAGATAGATACCTCAGCAGGGTATGCTGTGGTGTTGACAGGTTGGGCAGTAACTGCGTGCTAAGTTACCTTCCTGGTGCACATAAAAATAAAAAAATATGGTTAAAAATGTAACTGTTTCTTTAAATTTTAATGTGATAATTTTTTTTCTTCTGAAAATGTAAACTGTTTACTTGATTATCTCATCCTGTAGACAGGATGGACCAAGAGGTTCTCTTGTTTTGAGCTTGATTCAAGATTGTAGAGAATATAATGGTACCTTCAATCCTTTATGTTTTCTCATCTATTGTGAGAAAATTATTTTATAAAGATAGACTTCTCCTTCTAAGGCTCCTGCTGTTTAGGAGCCTATTGTCACGGGTCAAGCTATGCAAAAAATTTCTCCAGTAGAGTACCACAAAATTTATAGCCCACATGCAGTGCCCTGCGGTTCCTTTCACTCTCCATTTGGAGGTACCTTGCATTTCAAACATTGTCTGTTTTTCCCACTCTGTAGGGAAAAGTGCAAGAGGATATATTTTCAATCAGTTACGTGTGATTGTTTAGTAGTAGCTATTACGAAGATTTTTTCCATGTAACCTGACAGAGGAAGTTACTTCGGTAGTTTCTGAGGGAATTCTTGGACTCAGATGGGGTAGTTCCCCTATCTGATTCTTAGGTTGTTTTTCTTTCAGTCGTAGCTTGATTACATCTATTGACTACTTAAAGAGGTTTTTGTCTACCATGGGCGACTCCGTCTCTACCGGCGTAGTCTATCCTAGAGAGTCCTGTTACTTATACTAATATTGTGACGCGCCCTTCATGGTGGATGTATTTCCTATACCAGATAGGGCTATAAGGATATTTGCCCATGAATCAAAGCATCTGATTATTATCTTTTTCTCCTTTCCTAGATTAAATAGGATGTTTTATATAGTAGACTCTATAACAGAGTCTTTGCAGTAGGGAGATCCTGTTCCCATAGTGGATAGTAGTCATTTTGAAACTGATGCAGGAATAGAACCCTATGACGGAGTTTGAGGGTTTAAATGGATAACCCGCGGCTGGTAGGGCTACTGTCTCCAGTGTGGCGGAGTACTGGTTTGATGTGTTGTCTGTTTCTTTTGGACAGACACTCTTCCCTTCCTATGAAAAGTGTAAAGCCTTTTAAGTGAGTAATCTCCTTTACTATAGAGGAGTGATGCGCACTAGGATTCAGGCTTTACCATACTGACCCGCAGAGCATTATGGTTAAGATCTTGGTCTGCGGTTGTTTCATATACAGAATAAGAAATAAGCGAGAGATAATTTCAGTTCTTCCGAGTTTTCTGGGGAAATACTTTCCTTCCTTCTCCCAAGCAGGAGCAGTCTAAGCCTGCTGGTACCTCCAGCCAGGCTTAGAATAGGGGAAAACAGCCCACGATTCCTGCTGTTAAATCAAGGAGAGCATGAGGGGCGTGTGCCTGATTTGTAAAGGAGCAGGTTTTTTCCTTCTTCGATCAAGCTTGGGGTTTGTGATTTCAGATCACTTGGGAATTTTGTGTCCCTGAAATACAAATTAGAGTTCAAGACTTTTTCCCAAGTGCAGGTTTCTGTTTTCAAGATTGTAGACAAACCAGACAGGAGGAGAGGCGTTCTTACACTACATAGGAGACCTTTCCAACCTGGGAGTGATGATTCCTCTTCCAATTAGAACCAGGGTCTGGATTCGGTCCAGGAGGGTCATTTAATTGACAATGGTGGATTTGAGGACGCGCTCTTCCATGTTCCTATTCGCTGGAATCATTTCAGGTTTCTTCAAATCCACCCCCAGGTGTGTTGTACCATGTATGGCTGTCCTTAGAAGTAAGAAAGCGTGTTTTCAACTAAAAGCTCTTTCTTTAAAGGGTTCTGGGATCGCTGTTGGCGATGCTTCAGCCACAGGGCATTGCAGTGGCACCTTAATTGGACGACATCACTAGTCCAGGCGCCATTCTTCCAACAAGCAAGTTTCCACACGGACATGGTATTATCCTTCCTGAGATTTCAGGGATAAAAGGTACATTTAGGAAAGAGTTCCTTGGTCCCAAGTGCAAGGGTTTCTTTCTTGGGAATAATATAGATCCCATCAATGAAGATATTTCTGACAGTAGTCGGGAAATCAAAGATTTTCTATACTCGTCTAGTCCTTCAGTCCTCTCCTAGGCTGTCAGTGGTCCATTGCATGAAGGTAATCGGGCTAATGGTGGCGGCAATAGACATCATCCCGTTTGCTCGATTCCACCTCAGACCTCTGTAGTCAAACATGCTCAGTCAATGGGACGGAGATTATTCAGACATGTCTCCTCGAATAACTCTGGAGTAGGAGACAAGGAATTTTCTTCAATGGTGGTGGTCTCTGGTTCATCTATCCCAGGGAACCTGCTTTTGCAGACCGTCTTGGGTGATTATGACAACAGATGTCAGTCTTCTCGTGTGGGGAGCTGTCTGGGGCTCCCTAACGGCTCAGGGTGTTTGGACTCAGTCAGAGTCGGTTCTTCCTAAAACATCCTGGAACTGCGAACGATCTTCAATGTTCTTCTGGCCTGGCTCCAGTTAGCCTCGGCCAAGTTTGTTATGTTCCAGTTGGACAAGATACCTTCAGTGGCTTATGTCACTCATCAGGGAGGAATGAGGAGTTCCTTAGCGATGACAGAGGTTTCCAAGATAGTTCAGTGGGCGGAGGCCCATTCTTGCTACCTGTCGGCAATCCACACCCTAGGGGGCCTGATTCTCGAGGGAGTCAGCCGGATTTAGATCTCCTGGCAGAATGCCAAGTTCCTGAGATACGGGGCAGGGTTCAGGGATCCCTGGGCGGAACTGACAGATGCTCTGGCGGTTCCTTGGTTTTTCAGTATAGCATTCCTGTCCCCTCCGTTTGCGCTTCTTCCTCAAGTCATTACTTGAATCAAGCAAGAGAGGGCATCGCTGATCCAGCCCCTGTTTGGTTTTGCAGGATTTGTGTGCAGATCTGGTGGACATGTCTTTTCTGCCACCTTGAAGACTTCCGTTGAGGAAGGACTTTCTACTTAAAGGGTCCTTACTTCTCCTAAATTTAGCTTCTCTGAAGCGGTCTGTTTGGAGATTGAATGCTTAATTCTATCCAAGCGAGGTTTTTCTGACTCGGTCATAGAGACCATGATTCAGGCTCGTAAGCTTGTAACTAGAAAGATTTACCATAGAATATGGCGTAAATATCTTTATTGGTATGACTCCAAGGGCTAATCATGGAGTAGGGTTAGGATTCATATATTTTTGTCTTTTCTCCAAGATTGGAGAAAGGTTTATCGATAAGTTCCCTAAAGGATCAAATCTCGGCTTTGTCTATTTTATTTCACAAGCGTCTGGCAGATGTTCCAGATGTACAATCTTTTATCAGGCCTTGGTCAGGATCAGGCCTGTGTACAGATCGGTTGCTCCTCCATGGAGTCTGAATTTAGTTGTTAAGGTTGTTCAAGGGGCTCCGTTTCAACCTATGAATTCCATAGATATTGAGTTGTTATCTTGGAAAGATGTATTTCTTGTTGCTGTTTCCTCTGCGTGTAGAGTGTCAGAGTTCTCAGCATTGCAGTATGAGTCTCCTTACCTTATTTTCCATTCAGATAAGGTAGTTTTATGTACTACATTAGGAATTTTTCCTACGGTTACTTCCGATCGGAACATTAATCAGGAGATTGTTGTTCTTTCCTTGTGTCCTAATCCTTCTTCTCAGAAGTAACGACTCTGTCCAATCTGGACGTGGTCCGTGCTTTAAAGTCTTCTCCTGCAGACAACTGAGAATTTTCGTCAGTTTTTTTCTTTGTGGTTTTCTCAGGAAAACGTAAGGGACAGAAGGCTATGGCTACTTCTCTTCTTTTTGACTGAAGAGTATATCCAGTGAGGTAGCTCCATTGGTGATGTGTCCTGACTTCAAAAACCTATCCAGTGTTCCCGGCTGGGCCGACTTGGCCCTTCATCCTTCTGAGGTCGATAAGATGAGTACCATTACATACGCTTTTCATATGAGACTGCTGGACCACAGTCTCCAGAAAGAGTTATGACTCATTTCACGAGGGCTGTTGCTTCCTCATGGGCATTAACGAATGAAGCTTCTGTGGAACAGTTTTGCAAGGCTGCAACTTGGTCTTCTCTTCACACTTTTTCAAAGTTCTTTAAATTTGATACTTTTATTTCGTCTGAGGCCGCTTTTGGGAGAAAGGTTCTTCAAGCAGTGGTGCCTTCCGTTTAGGTTACCTGTCTTGTCCCTCCCGTATCATCTGTGTACTCTAGCTTGGGTATTGAATCCCATTAGTAATTATGATGATCCATGGACTTGTGTCTTAAAAAAGAAAAGAAAATTTATGCTTACCTGATAAATTTATTTCTTTTTTGACACGATGAGTCCACGACCCGTCCTGTTCTTTTAGGCAGGTTGTGGGTTATTGTAAACTTCAGACACCTCTGCACCTTGGCTTTTCCTTTCACTTCCTAACTTTGGTCGAATGACTGGAGTGGGAGGGAAGGGAGGAGCTATTTCACAGCTCTGTTGTGGTGCTCTTTGCCTCCTCCTGCTGACAAGGAGGTGAATATCCCATTAGTAATTATGATGATCCGTGGACTCATCGTGTCAAAAAAGAAAGAAATTTATCAGGTAAGCATACATTTTCTTTTTTACCAGCTGCAGAGTATAAAATGTATGAGATTTGCTTTTTTAAGGTTTATTTGTGTATATGAATTAGCTGATTTTGTGTTTTGAAGCCACAACCTAATAAAATGGGTTGAGCTTGTAGGTATAATCAGATCTCATTACTTTATCACATTGTGCAAATATACCTGCTTCATTATCTTATATTTGTCCATAAACAAATCACCAATACTTGGAGAGAACAATGGAAAATTTATATTTTATTACCTTATCTCACCCACTGGGAGTGTAATTTCTTCTACTGACTGTGTTAATACAGCTTGGCCTCGTGACCAAAAACTTTCAGGATGGGTGGGGATACCACAGGCTAAATAAACTAATTAAAATGCCAATATAAGGGTAATGGAAATACTTGTAAACAATTTAATACACTCCAGCAGGTAAAGTGGATCATTGGGAACAAATTAAAGGGGAGAACATTTTTGAGTAAACTGTCCCTTTAATAGAATTTCACTATCTTTACAATCTGTTTAAAATACTGAACAAAAGTAATCATTTCGACAGTTTGCTGTTTGTTTATCTCCTACCACTACTCCAGTGACGTGCAGTGATAGTGATTTTGTGTATGAACTTTTTCTTACCACGCCCCCCCCCCATGTAATCCCCCCCTCCGCCGGCGCAACCATAGTGATGCGATCCCAATTCCCATCCATATTGCGCAATAAAAGGAGAGGCAGTGAGCAGTTCAGCTGCCCTCCATTTATTGCGCAATATGGATGCTTGATAATGTAACTAGCTCACTATGAGCTAGCACCACCCAGTGGTATCTCTTGTGTGCCGATACCATGCTCAATAGAGGAGGTTCTCTAAACCGCCTCTATGATGGAGCTTATCCTTACAGCCAATCAGCTAACAGTAATGCGTGTCTGGCATGGACGTGAGTGACGCCGGACTGATACTGGCGCTGGCGGGAACGAATTGAAGCAGAAGGGAGCAGCTGCCGACCCGCGTGTGACTGTGTGCCACAGTCATCATCGTGAGTGAGACGGAGTCAGTACCATGGCATGTTGCAGCATCAGGAGAGAGCAAGAGGGTGGCGTGAGTGACTGCTACTGGGCCAGTTCAGTTGCGGACTTGCGGTGTGGAGCGGACGCCGTAGATGCCCAATGCCATTTCCAATATTATCAAAGTAAGTTAAGTAACTATGCTGTGTTGTCTAATGCCTTGATGGAGAAAGGACTTTTAGAGCAGAAACAACTGAAAGAAAACATTTACAGGGATTCTTTTTTCTCTCATTTATTTGCTTTTACTGGATATTAGCCTTTATTTGTTTGACTTAATATGTCATTTTCTTTTTTATTTATTGAAATCTGGACTATTCATTTTCTCTAGAACTGCCTTAGAACTTTGTACAGACTGAGAAGAGAGGTTTATAAATCTGAGTTTTTGAGTATAACAGGCGTGTTTGTAGCCTGTGCAGTTTTGTTTTGCAAGTGAGGAATCCCCCACTCTTTTCAGGCACACAAGACAGTGCTTACTGTAACATAGCTGGGAAGGGGGATAATAAGATATTAGTTGATGCAATAGTTTGCTGAAAGTTCATCCGAGTTTAAAAAGGGAGGAGGTGTGTCCCAGGTTACCCCACACAAATTAGTGTTAATTACAACATCCAGTACGTTTTCAACTGAAGAAAATTTGGCTTTACGCTAAAAAAAATAGCGTTACACTTTGTAAATGACAGTGCTTCTAAGTTAGTCTGCATTAACCATTTTAATGCTGAGTAGCATTATCATGATATACTGATAGTTTAATTAGAAAATTTAAGCAAGAGGTCAGTAGGCTTTATTATTTGAGTGAAAAGTAAAACATGTTTTCCACACATAATATAATGTGTTTATGTATGCATGTATTTAATTTAATAATGTCTTTGCTAAGTTAGCTTCAATTGAAATATAATATTTCACTTGCAGCTGGGCTAAGACATTATTAAAATTAAATACATTACACATGCATACATAAACACAATATTTCTATGTGTGGAAAACCTTTTTTTTTTTTTAAATTCAAATAATAAAGCCTGCCCTACTGCTTAAATTTTCTAATTAAACTATTCAGTTATTGATTAGTCCTTCCTATCCTACAGACAATGAGATGGCAAAGGGCAGGAATCTAGAAACTCAGGGCAGAAAAGCACAGGGTTAATAAAAGTACTAAAGGAAAGGTCCAAGGAAGAAAAACGCAGGTGACTGTACAGCTAAAATATAATAGAGGAAAAACTAGGAAAGATGGAAAGAGCAAGACACAGGGTAACTTTAAACACAGGGTAGGTAATAGAGGATGATCCTGCTTTGTAATATGTAATTCAATCAGCACTATATTACAGCCAGATACATGTAATCACTGTAGTTAATTTACAGACTTGAAGAAACATTGCAATATTTGAAATATTGCAATGTTTCTTCAAGTCTGTAAATTAACTACAGTGATTGTATTCAATTTTAATATCACTGAGCAATTCAATTTAGTTTTTAACCACATAAATAAGGTTTAAGACATTAAGACATGCCTTTTTTATATATATAATGCGTGGTTAATCAACTGTTTAACCCACTTATTGTACTAGTAGGAATCATCCAGCTACATAGCCTAATAGTGCAAACTGCACTAGACATCAGTCTTTGATTGATGGCATTTTATTTGCACCTGCCACAATCTATTTGTACATTATATATTTTATTTTGCACAGGTTGGCAGGCATGCACACATTGCTGTGGCCTTTCTTTTCTCAGTAGCAAATGGGTTAACTTAAGCTTTACAGTTTGCAAAGTGCAGTGTAAGATCCTTTTATTTATTGAGTAATATAATGTAGGAGGTCAATATATTGGAGCTGTATTTGAGATATATTTATTACTTTTACTACATGCTTTTATTTGCTGGTATTGGGTTAGGCACTTTTTAAACTTTATATAGCAATCCCTTGTTAGGCTAAAAGTTAGGCAAGGGCATTTTGTGTGTGCTCCATTGAGCAGGGCTGCATGCAATGTCTTTTTCAGCTTCTTACACTCATAATAGGAAACTAGAAGTGGATTTGTGGAACCTCTTAGTATGGTAAACACAGTGGTGAGTAGAGAAGAGATTGTGTATCCTTCTAATTGCTTAGTAACTGGCACTGTGTCACAGAATTGTGTGAATGGGTATGTGAATATAGTGTGTGTGTGCATGTAGTGTGTGTGTCAGTGAGAAGAGTATGTGTGCTTTATTCTCCAGGTAGTTAACACATTTCATATGAGCTGGTGCTTTAGTGCAGTGTTTCTCAACCATGGTCCTCAAGTACCCCCAACAGGCCAGGTTTTCATTATAGCTGAATCGTTGCACAGGTGAAGTAATCAGTTGATCAGTAACACAGTGTTTACTAATTTGCTCTCACCCATCAGCTGATTATTTCACCTGTGCATCGGTTCAGCTATAATTAAAACCTGCCCTGTTGGGGGTACTTGCGGCCCAATGTATATGTGTTTCTCTAGCATATCATATCTAGTGCCTCACCAGCCTCTGGCCTCACTGCACGTCACTGCACTACTCTATCATCAGTCTTAAGTCTTACTTTCCCTCCTTTAGTTTTTCTCTTATCACTGATATACCTAAAGGTGTTGTCACCATTTTTTTTATAGATTGTGCTTTTTTTCTCTTCTGCATCAGCTTTAGCCTTTCTGATTAACTGGTTTTCATCTTTTGTTTTGTTCTCCATTTTTCCCTATCCACTAAGCCAGTGAGTTTGAATTGTTTTATTAGACTGTCTTTTTTTTTAACATACACTATGGCCCCTATTTATCAAAGGTCTTGCGGACCTGATCCAACAGTGCGGATCAGGTCCGCAAGACCTCACTAAATGCGGAGAGAAATACGCTCTCCGCATTTAACAGTGCACCAGCAGCTCTTGTGAGCTGCTGGTGCAAGGCCGCCCCCTGCTGAATCGGCCGCCAGCAGAGGGGTGTCAATCAACCCGATTGTACTCGATCGGGTTGATTTCCGGCGATTTTGACTTTGATTGATTTTAGACCGCTGCTTCATAACTTGTGTTTCTGGCGAGTCTGAAGACTCGCCAGAAACACGGCCCTTCAAGCTCCAATACGGAGCTTGATGAATATGGGCCTATACATATACACTATGCACACACGCACTATACACATCATAAAATAAATACATACATATACACTATGCACACACGCACTATACACATAAAATAAATACATACATATACAAATGTATAATACACATCGATTAATTTATGTATGTATAATATCAAAAGCAATTTCCGTTTATGTGACAAGATAGAGTGTTGCACAAGAGTAGAATGGGGACATTGCTGAATTTATTATGCAGAATACACTTAGAAGAACTATGAACATAATAGCATCTGTATTTCTATGTGTAATATTTTTTTTTTTTTAAACTTTGACCTGAACCGTCTAAATACTGGCCATGTCAGTAAAATACCAGCTGGATGGCAACCATACTGCTGTAACATGTCTTAGATTTTGGGGCCAATTTATTAATACACTGTAGCGGATCATGTCCGCACCACATCGATAAATGCCGACAGCATACACTGTCGACATTTATCATTGCACAAGCATTTTGTGTGAAATGCTTGTGCAATGCCGCCCCCTGCACATTCGCAGCCAATCGGCCGCTAGCAAGGGGTATCAATCATCCCGATCGTATCTGATCGTGATGATTGCTGTCCGCTGCCTCAGTGGTGGTGGACGAGTTAAGGAGCAGCGGTCTGTAGGCTCACGCGGAAACAGCAGCATACGCTTTTATCTAGATATGCAGGCGTCTGGTGTGAAAGAAAGACACATACGTTGGTAATATAATTCTCAAAAGGGCCCCTAAAGATTTTCTGTGATTTTTCTCCATGCTGACGCGTTTTTGATTATCAGGCCTATGTATGAAAATCTTAGTAAGTTTTTAAGGTAAGTGGTATCTCAAGATTGTCAAGGTAGTAGATCTGTGCACTACTGGAAACCTGGTTCGTGACTACAGTATAAACATCAATTAAATGGACATAAAAGTCAAATTAAACTTTTATGATTCAAGTAGAGCATGTACTTTTAAACTGACTTCGATTATCACATTTCTTTTGTTCTCTTGGTATCCTTTGTTGAAAAGTATATGTACATAAGTTTAGTGGCAGCATTTCTCTACTAAGAGCTAGATCAGCTGATTGGTGGCTATACACATTTATCTGTCTTCATTGGCTCACCAGGGGCGAGATTACATATGCGGCACAGGCTTCAGCATAACTGCTGAAACCTGCGCCACCTATAATTTCACCTCGCACATCGGGGTATCACATAAATGGCGCCGGCAGTTCATAAAGTGCCGTAAGTCAGATAAACTAGCGATGTCCAGAAATGGGAGTAAATACAAATTTCTGGAGTTGCCAGTGACTTCTGGCACTTTAGAAACTGCTGGCGCCTAAGAGAATAAAAAATAATGTCAAATTCACTTTACAGATGGACAATCACCCAAAACGTACTGCCAAAGCAACCCAGGAGTTTTTTAAGGCAAAGAAGTGGAATATTCTGCAATGGCCGAGTCAATCACTTGACCTGAACCCAATGGAGCATACCTTTCACTTGCTGAAGACATAACTTAAAGGGACAGTCTAGTCAAAACTAAACTTTCATGATTCAGATAGGGCATGCAATTTTAAACAACTTTCCTATTTACTTTTATCATCAAATTTGCTTTGTTCCCTTGGTGGTATTTTTGAAAAGTTAACCTAGCTAGGCTCAAACTGATTTCTAAACAGTTGAAAACCACCTCCTAGCTCAGAGCATTTTGAAGGTTTTTCACAGTTAGACTGTGCTAGTTCACATGTGTCATATAGATAACATTGTGCTCACTCCTGTGAAGTTATTTAGGAGTCTTCACTGATTTACTACACTGCATGTCTGTCAAAGGCACTTAGATAAGGAGGCTGTCTGCAAAGGCTTGGATAAAAGGCAATCACAGAGGTAAAAAGTATATTAATAAAACTGTGTTGGTTATTCAGAAACGGGAATGGGTAATAAAGGGATTATCTATCTTTTTAAATAAGAAAATTTTTGGTGTAGACTGTCCCTTTAAGGCAGAAAAAAACCACAATCAAACAAAAACTGAAGACAGCAGCAGTAAAGGCCTGGCAAAGCATCACAAATAAGGAAACCCAGTGTTTGTTGATGTCCATGCGTACCTAAATTAAAAAATACTAAGTTGCAAACAATTAAAATAAAAAAGCTTACATTACTTAAAAAAAAACAAAAAACTAAGATTTAATTAATCTAAGATTAGAAAAAATAAAAAATTCTAACAATACATAAAATAATAAACCAAATTATCAAAAATAAAAAAAATTAAACCTAATCCTTATGAAAATAAAATAAAAAAAACAAAATAAAAACACCCCCTAATCTAATGCTAAACTACCAATAGCCCTTAAAAGGGCCTTTAGTTAAACAGCTCTTTTACCTTAAAAATACCAAGTCCCCCCTCTAACAGTAAAACCCCCACCCACCAAACCCCCAAAAATAAAAAAAAAATAACACTAAAAAATCTTAAACTACCCATTGCCCCTAAAGGGGCATTTGTATGGGCACTGCCCTTAAAAGAGCATTCAGCTCTTTTTCAAAGGCCCATTAAATCCCTAATCTAAGAAAAAGCAAACCCCCAAAAATAAAAAAATAAAAGGCAAAGTCTAACCCCAGATAGGTACTCACAGTTCCTGAAGTCTGACGGTGAAGTCTTCTTCCAAGCGGTGATATCTTCTGTCTTCTTCCAGGAACAAGCCGGCGCGGAGCGGGGAACTGATGACCGGCGACTGAGGAACTGAAGACCGGCGACGGCGGAGCCATGGAGCGTGGAGATCCTTTTCATACGATCACCACCGTACACTGAGGATTGAATTCAAGGTACGCATTTAAATATGGGGTACCTTGCATTCCTGTTGACTGATAAGAGCCTTCAAATTCAAATCAGCCAATAGGATGAGAGCTACTGAAATCCTATTGGCAGATTTAAACAGTTCCGCTGTCGGTCTTCAGTTCCACGGTCACGGTCTTCAGCTCCGCTCCAAGCCGAGATTGTTCCTGGAAGAAGATAGAAGATATCGCCGCTTGGAAGAAGACTTCACTGCAGGACTTCAGGAACCGTGAGTACCTATCTGGGGTTTAGACTTAGGCTTTTTAGAAAAAAATTGTTTTTTGTTTTTTTTTAGTTAAGGGATTTAATGGGCCTTTGAAAAAGAGCTAAATGCCCTTTTAAGGGCAATGCCCATACAAATGCCCCTTTAGGGGCAATGGATAGTTTAGGATTTTTTAGTGTTCGATTTTTTTATTTTGGGCGGGTTTGGTGGGTGGGGGGTTTTACTGTTAGAGGGGGGACTTAGTATTTTTTAAGATAAAAGAGCTGTTTAATGTAGGGCAATGCCCTGCAAAAGGCCCTTTTAAGGGCTATTGGTAGTTTATTCTTAGATTAGTTTTTTTTATTTTTAAGTAATGTCAGCTTTTTTATTTTAATTGTTTGTAACTTAGTATTTTTTAATTTAGGTAATTGAGGTTAATTTAGGGGGTGTTAGGTTAGGGGGCTTAGCAATTTAATTAGTTATTTGCATTGTGGGGGTTTGGCAGATTAAGGGTTAAAAGATTTATTAGGTGTGTTGCTATGTGGGTTAATGGCGGATTAGGGGTTAATAGGTTAATTTAGTTTATTGCGTTGGTGGGGGTGGCGGTTTGGGGGTTAATAGTTTTAATAGGTACTTTGCGATATGGGTGAATGGCAGAATAGAGGTTAATAGTTTATTAAGGTATATTGCATTGTGGGGTGATGGCGGTTTAGGGGACAATCACTTTTATTGGGTATATAGTGTTGTAGGGGGTTGGCGGATTAGGGGTTAATAGGTTAATTAGATGTTTTGCAATGTGGGGGTTGGCGGATTAGGGGCAAATTTAGTTTATTAGTTATTGTGGTGGGGATTGGCGGTTGACAGGTAGATATTGCGCATGCATTAGGTGTTAGTTATTTTCAGGAGGTAGATAGATATTGTGCATCGTTACTATTTTCAGGGGGTTACGATGCTCACATACTCAGTGCAAGTCTTGGTCTACCGCTTACTTTTTCTCCTCGATTTTAGCTTACCGAAAATCCCCTTACGTCAATTGGGTATCCTATCTTTTGAATGGGATTTTATTAACACCGGTATTACGATCGCCTGAAAAAGTGAGCGGTAGACCCTCTCCTGGCAAGACTCCTACCACATATAAAAGTCAGTAGTTAAGAGTTTTATGGGCTAACGCCGTAACATAAAACTCTTAACTAAAGTGCTAAAAAGTACACTAACACACATAAATTACCTATTAACCCCGTAAACCAAGCCCCCCCCCACATCGGAAACACTTAACTAAAATGTTTAACCCCTAATCTGCCGACCGGACATCGCCGCACTCCCGCCTCGCAAACACTAGTTAAATTTTATTAACCCCTAATCTGCCGTCCCTAACATCGCCGACACCTACCTACATTTATTAACCCCTAATTTGCCGACCCCAACGTCGCCGCTACTATATTAAATTTATTAACCCCTAAACCTTATAATTTAAATTAAACTAAATAAATTTACTACTATTAAATAAATTAATCCTATTTAAAACTAAATACTTACCAATAAAATAAACCCTAAACTAGCTACAATATAACTAATAGTTACATTATAGCTAGCTTAGGATTTATATTTATTTTACAGGGAACTTTGTATTTATTTTAACTAGGTACAATAGTTATTAAATATTTATTAACTATTTAATAACTTCCTAGTTAAAATAAGTACAAATTTACCTGTAAAATAAATCCTAACCTAAGTTACAATTACACCTAACACTACACTATTATTAAACTAATTACCTAAACTACCTACAATTAATTACAATTAAATGAAATTAACGTAATTACGGAACCCCCCCCCTACTAAATTACAGAAAATAAAAATAGAATTACAATTTTTTAAAATAATTACACCTAATCTAATCCCCCTAATAAAATAAAAAAGCCCCCCAAAATAATAAAATTCCCTACCCTATACTAAATTACAAATAGCCCTTAAAAGGGCCTTTTGCGGGGCATTGCCCCAAAGTAATCAGCTCTTTCACCTTTAAAAAAAAATACAATACCCCCCAACATTAAAACCCACCACCCACACACCCAACCCTACTCTAAAACCCACCCAATCCCCCCTTAAAAAAACTAACACTACCCCCTTAAAGACCACCCTACCTTGAGACGTCTTCACCGAGCCGGGCACAAGTGGTCCTCCAGAGGTTCCGAAGTCTTCATCCTATCCGGCAAGAAGAGGACCTCCAGACCGGCAGAAGGCTTCATCCAGGTGGCATCTTCTATCTTCATCCTTCCGGAGCGGAGCGGGTCCATCTTCAAGACATCCGATGCGGAGCATCCTCTTCATCCGATGGCCGACGACTGAATGACTGGTCCTTTAAGTGACGTCATCCAAGTGACGTCATCGGTAAGGCTGTGCGGGACTAACAAGCCTTTTTTTCTTACCGCTCACTTAAGACAACGCTGGTATTACAGGTTTTCTTCAAGCCGGTGTTAGCCTCAGAAAAGTGAGCGTTGAGCAAAATTTATCTCCACATCTCACTGTAATACCAGCGCTGATTATGGTAGCGGTAAGCTGGCAAAACGTGCTCGTGCACGATTTCCCCATAGGAAACAATAGGGCTGAGCTGGCTGAAAAAAAACTAACACCTGCAAAAAAGCAGCGTTCAGCTCCTAACACAGCCCCATTGTTTCCTATGGGGAAAGGATTTTTATGTTTGCACCTAACACCCTAACATGAACCCCGAGTCTAAACACCCCTAATCTTACACTTATTAACCCCTAATCAATAGGATTGAAGTTCAATCCGATTGGCTGATCCAATCAGCCAATAGGATTGAGCTTGCATCCTATTGACTGATTGCATAAGATAATAGGATTTTTCCTACCTTAATTCCGATTGGCTGATAGGATTCTATCAGCCAATCGGAATTCAAGGGACGCCATCTTGGATGACGTCACTTAAAGGAGTCATCGGCCATCGGATGAAGAGGATGTTCCGCATCGGATGTCTTGAAGATGGACCCGCTCCGCTCCGGAAGGATGAAGATAGAAGATGCCGTCTGGATGAAGCCTTCTGCCGGTCTGGAGGTCCTCTTCTGGCCGGATAGGATGAAGACTTCGGACCCTCTGGAGGACCACTTGTGCCCGGCTGGGTGAAGACGTCTCAAGTTAGGGTGATCTTCAAGGGGGTAGTGTTAGTTTTTTTTAAGGGGGGATTGGGTGGGTTTTAGAATAGGGTTGGGTGTGTGGGTGGTGGGTGTTAATGTTGGGGGGTATTGTATTTTTTTTTACAGGTGAAAGAGCTGATTACTTTGGGGCAATGCCCCGCAAAAGGCCCTTTTAAGGGCTATTTGTAATTTAGTATAGGGTAGGGAATTTTATTATTTTGGGGGGCTTTTTTGTTTTATTAGGGGGATTAGATTAGGTGTAATTAGTTTAAAATTCTTTTAATTCTTTTTTTCTTTTCTGCAATTTAGTGTTTTTTTTGTAATTTAGTTTATTTAATTTAATTGTAATTAATTGTAGGTAGTTTAGGTAATTAGTTTAATGATAGTGTAGTGTTAGGTGTAATTGTAACTTAGGTTAGGGTTTATTTTACAGGTAAATTTGTATTTATTTTAACTAGGAAGTTATTAAATAGTTAATAACTATTTAATAACTATTGTACCTAGTTAAAATAAATACAAAGTTGCCTGTAAAATAAATATAAATCCTAAGCTAGCTACAATGTAACTATTAGTTATATTGTAGCTAGCTTAGGGTTTATTTTATAGGTAAGTATTTAGTTTTAAATAGGAATAATGTATTTAATTGTAGTAAATTTATTTAGATGTATTTAAATTATATTTAAGTTAAGGGGTTAGACTTAGGTTTAGGGTTAGACTTAGGTTTAGGGGTTAATACATTTATTATAGTGGCAGCGACGTGGGGGTGCAGATTAGGGGTTAATAACTATAATGTAGGTGTCGGCGATGTTGGGGGCAGTAGATTAGGGGTTCATAAGTATAATGTAGGTGGCGGCGGTGTCCGGAGCGGCAGATTAGGGGTTAATAATATAATGTAGGTGTCAGTGATAGCCGGGGCGGCAGATTAGGGGTTAATAAGTGTAAGATTAGGGGTGTTTAGACTCGGGGTTCATGTTAGGGTGTTAGGTGCAAACATAAAAATCCTTTCCCCATAGGAAACAATGGGGCTGTGTTAGGAGCTGAACGCTGCTTTTTTGCAGGTGTTAGTTTTTTTTCAGCCAGCTCAGCCCCATTGTTTCCTATGGGGAAATCGTGCACGAGCACGTTTTGTCAGCTTACCGCTACCGTAAGCAGCGCTGGTATTACAGTGAGATGTGGAGCTAAATTTTGCTCAACGCTCACTTTTCTGAGGCTAACGCCGGCTTGAAGAAAACCTGTAATACCAGCGTTGTCTTAAGTGAGCGGTAAGAAAAAAAGGCTTGTTAGTCCCGCAAAGCCTTACCGACAAAAACTCATAATCTAGGCGTATGTGTGGCGAGGTGAAAATGGAGTAAAATGTCTCTATTTTCGCCACGTAAATCCTTGCTCTGAATATGTGATATTGATTTGCAACGCTGTTCTATGTTAGCTTATAACAAAAATAAAAATTGCAGGCAACGGGTGAAATATACGCGCTGCATTAATATGCGGAGCTGTATATGTGATACCAAAACCGCATAAAAACCGGCTTTGCGGGCGATGCCACATATATAATCTTGCCCCAGATGTGCTCAGCTTTCTTCTGTCAGTGCATTGTTGTTCTGGAGCAGAGTTTAACTATCTACGTAAAACATTTTTATTTTTTTATGTAATTTTAACTATAAGCCAGTTTGGATTACTTTTTCAATGCCACTCTTGACTGCTGAGCTTAGAGGTACAGAAAACTGACCAATGAATTGTAGAGTTTTATTTTTGTTTCAACTGGATGTCAGTCTAAGTGAAACCACTTGACACAACTGTATAAGATGCAAGCATTTACTTATTAAAGGGGCAGTCAACTTGATTTTTGTATTGTTTAAAAAGATAGATAACGCCTTTACTACCCATTCCCCTGTTATGCATAGCCAACATTGTTATATTAAAGTGAACGTCAACTTTCAAGAATGAGTGCCCGGTTTTTAAAAATACTATTAAGAACAGGTGCACTTTCTTTCGTGAAAGTTTACATTTCACCCGTTTTGTTAAAATACTAACCTTTTCTTCTTGAAGCCGGAGAAGCGATTCCCCCTCCTGACGCTTGTCTCTTCTTACGTCATCAATGACGAATACAGCATCCTCCAATCTTGGCTTCCCCCCAGGGGAATCATTGCTTGAGGCAACGCCGTGATTGGAGGAAGCCGGATTCGTCATTGCTGACGTAAGAAGAGACGAGCGGCAGGAGGGGGAATCGCGTCTCCGGCTTCAAGAAGAAAAGGTTAGTATTTTAACAAAACGGGTGAAATGTAAACTTTCATGAATGAAAGTGCCTCTGTTTTTAATAGTATTTTTAAAAACCAGGCATTCATTGTTGAAAGTTGACATTCACTTTAATATACTTTATTACTTCTAAACCTCTGCTTGTTTCTAATCCCCTGCAGGCCATCTCTCATCTCAGTGCATTTTATTAGCTTTTCACAGCCAGACAGTGCTAGTTCACGTGTGCCAAATAGATAACATTGTGCTCACTCCTGTGGAGTTATTCAGGAACCAGCACTAATTAGCTAAGGTGCAAGTTTTTAAAAATCACTGAAATAAGGGGGCAGTCTGCAGAGGCTTAGATAGAAGGTAATCACAGAAGGAAAAAATATATTAATATATCAGTGTTGGTTTTGTAAAACTGGGGAATGAGTAATAACGGGATTATCAATGTTTTTAAACAATAAAAGATTTCAAGTAGACTGTCCCTGTAACTGTTGTGGAACTTATTAGGCCTTATAAGGCTAAAGAGGTAACATCACTTCAGAGATTTGAAGAGTCTATCTGTCTTACTACAGTATAGCACCTATATTCCCTTCTTAGAATTACCCCTGAGAACTGCAGCGTGATTTAGATTCTAGAGGATATCCTTAGTTTGTGAAGTAATATAGCTCAAACAAATGTGAGCCATTGTTACGTTTACAGACTCAATACCAGATCTCAGATAGGGCACTTGTAGTTCAAGTACAGAAAGTCCCTTTGATATTGTTAAAGTAAAGAAGTACAAGGAGGGAATTTTCTTTTATTTACCGCCTCTTGGTAAAAATGTTCTTCATATATTAAGTCCAGCTGAGTACATTTTAGCAAAGATAAAATGTTACTTGAAATTTGAAGATGAAATATTAATTGAAATATGAAGAAAACAAACAAAAATAACCTTTAAATGTATTGTCTTACCTCACAATTATAACCACAAGCTGTGTTTCTTCTACTTAAAAGTTTCTAATTACTGTTGGCCTTTCTCATGATAACCTTTGAACACACCTCTAAGTCATTGAGCTTTAAATCACCAGAAGAAGCATTGATGTATATTTTATGAATTTAATTTTATTATGGTTTTAAATGATTGTGAACTCTTATTATTTTTGTTCATAAATATGCTCTACTGGCTGTTTAGTTTTGTATAACCTTTGCACGAATGACTGAAATAATAATCACAGTATAAATCTATATTCCATCTTTTGTCTTTTTCAGCGAAACCATAATGTTTCTTCATGAAATATTTCACCAGGGACTAAAAGCAAGAATCACTAATTGGCCTACTTTAATTTTAGGTATGTATGTATTTTGTATATTTATGTTAATAGTATACACATATAAAGTAAACTGCGAGGATAATTTATATATTGTGGTGGTAATTATACCTATTTTTCCTTCCATAAGGCAGGGAGAGTCCACAACTTCATTCCTTACTGTTGGGAAATACAACACCTGGCCACCAGGAGGAGGCAAAGACACCCCTGCCAAAGGCTTAAATATCCCTCCCCTTTTCCCTATCCCCTAGTCATTCTTTGCCTTTCGTCACTATAGGAGGTGGCAGATAAGTGTCAGAAGATTTTGGATAGTCCTGTAATGGGTATGTTCCCTTCAAGAAAGGACTGGTGTTTTAAGTAATCATGACAACCTCTCAGAGTATTGATGAAAGTTAGTCTGGAGATGCATGGAAAGTTTTCTCTGAACCCATCCATACTGTCGCCTTACAGCTCCTGAGCAATCAGTGTTGACGAGTTTCACTGCTTGCTGTTTTACACTCAAGTTCATGTCAGAAGCGTCGCTGCAAGACTGTCACACTTGAGAGGCTGTGCCTGTTCCACTGCATGGAACCTGGAGGGTAAGACCGTTTTATATATTCACTTTTTCTATACAGGGTCACAGTGTGGCTCCTTTATGCCTTGATAGGATCAAGGGTTAATATCTCCTTCAGGGAGATTATTTGAACAGATAGTGGTTATTTATAACTGCTTTAATGCAAGAGTTTTTTGGGCTCATAGACTGTGTGCTTTTGGATTTTGAGTGTTGCATAGCTCATAATAGCTTAGCTCCTTATTCATAGCAGAGGAAGTCCTGTCTTACGCTCCACTTGACTGGGTGCTGTCATTTCATTTCCTACAATCCTGCTGCGGACATCACTCCTAAGGAGAGCGTTTTTGCTGTTAGCTGTCTGGGTCTAGAAGGTGGTGAGTGCCCCAGCCATTTTTAATAAAAGCATTTAATTTTTGTCTCTCCTTCTGTGAATATATCTTAGCTATGGAGGACTCTGATACTACATTAGAAGGTTCCAGAGGCTACCCTCCCTGAGGAACCCTAAATAAAAGAGGGTTTATGAAGACAGACTCTAACTTTTCATGTGCCAGTTAAAATGGCGAACATTATTAGTAACGAATGGGAAAGGAATAGGGACTTCTTTTTCCCCCTTATCTACTTTTAAAAAAATGATTCCCGGTCCCTGACTCTCAAGTAGATTTGTGGGGCTCCTTCCCTAAGGTGAATGGTGCTATTTCTACGCTGGCTAAGCGTACTACTATCCCTCTGGAGGATAGTTCTTCTTTTAGAGAACCTATGGACAAGAAAATGGAAACCTTTCTGAGGAAGATGTTTCAACATACAGGGTTTTTATTTGTAACTGCAGTTGCTGGATCAGCTACCTACTGGTGCGACACTCTGTCGGAGCTCATTGAGGTGGAGACTCCCCTCGAGGATATTTAGGAGAGAATTAAGACTCTGAGAATTACTAACTCCTTCATCTGTGACATGAATATGCAGATTATTCTCCTAAATGCAAAGGCTTCTGGCTTTGCGGTCCTAGCCCTTCGGGCTCTCTTGTTGAAGTCTTGGTCTGCGGATATGACTTCTAAATCCAGACTCCTTTCCCTTCCTTTCAAGGGGAAGATTTTATTTGGTCCAGGGCTAGACTTTCTACGGTTATCGGAGGGAAAGATGCCTTCCTACCGCCGGATAAGAAGAATAGGCCTAAGAGATGGCTATTGTCAAATTTTTGTTCCTTTCGATCTGACAAATCACAACGACAGCAATCCTCATCCAAGTCCAAGCAGGCCGGCTCAGTCCTGGAATAAGTCCAAACAGACTAAGAAGCCTGACGAGAACAAATCGGCATGAAGGGGTGGATCGAGTAGGGGGCAGACTGTCTCTTTTTTTCAGACGCTTGGTTCCAAGATGTACAGGATCCTTGGGTCCTGGAGGTTGTATCTCAAGGATACAGGATAGAAGTCTCATCCACCCAGGGGCAGATTCCTACTCTCCAGTCTGTCTACAAATTCAGAAAAGAGGGCTGCCTTCTTAGGTTGCATACAGGATCTCTCCTCTCTAGGAGTAATTGTCCCGGTATCTACAATAGAAAGAGGTTTGGGGTTTTATTCAAACATCTTTGTAGTTCCAAAGTAGGAGGGAACTTTTCGTGCAATTCTGGACCTAAAGTACCTAAACAAGTTTCTGAGTGTTCCCTCTTTCAAGAAGAAGACTTCACGGTCAATCCCTCCTCTGGTTCAGGAAGGACAGTTTATGACCACCATAGACCTGAAGTATGCATATCTTCACGTTCCAATACACAGGGAACATTTTCAGTTCCTGAGGTTTGCCTTTCTGGACCAGCACTTCCAGTTCATAGCTCTTCCGTTTGGCCTAGCTACTGCTCCAAGGATATTTTTGAAGGTTCTGGGGGCTCTTCTAGCCTTTGCCAGAACACGAGGTATTGCAGTAGCACCTTACCTGGATGATATCTTGGTGCAGGCACCATCTTTTCGTCTAGCGGATGGATGGAAGATAAACTTGGAAAAGAGTTCTCTTACTCCAAGTACAAGGGTGATTTTCCTGGGGACAATAATAGACTCCATATCCATGAGAATATTCCACACACAACATAGACATTGCAAGCTAACTACTGCATGTCTTGACCTCCAGGCCTCCTTGAGACCCTCAGTGGCTCAGTGTATGGAGGTGATCGGACTCATGGTGTCCTGTATGGACATCATTCCTTTTGCCAGATTCCATCTCAGACCCTTACCACTATGCATGCTGAGACAATGAAGCGTTGACCATTCAGATCTGTCTCAGCAGATTGTGCTGGACAACCTGTCGAGAGACTCGCTCCCTTGGTGGCTCTGTCCAGATCATCTGTCCCTAGGCACATGTTTCTTGAGACCGTCTTGGGAGATTGTGAATACGGACGCTAGCCTTTCCAGCTGGGGAGCCGTTTGGGGTGCCAAGAAGACACAAGGACTGTGGACTAAGGGGGAGTCCTCCCTTCCGATTAATATATTGGAACTCCGGGCAATCTTCAATGTCTTGAAGGCTTGGCCCCTTCTGGGTTCTTCCCAGTTTATCAGATTCCAATCAGACGATATAACCTCGATTGCATACATCAACCATCAGGGGGGAACGAGAAGTTCCTTGGCGATGATAGAAGTATCTCAGATACTAGAGTGGGCAGAGACTCACGGATGTACGCTGTTAGCAATCCTCATTCCGGGTGTGGACAACTGGGAAGGGGACTTCCTCAGCAGTCAATCCTTTCACCCGGGGGAATGGTCTCTCCACCCGGAGATGTTCCTAGAGATATGCAGCGAGTGGGGGACGCCGGAGATAGATCTCATGGCATCCCGCCTAAATACCAAGCTACCCAGGTACGGGTAGAGGTCAAGGGATCCTCAGGCGGAAATGATAGATGCCCTATCAGTACCATGGAGGTTCAGACTCGTATATCTTTTTCCTCCATTACCGCTTCTCCTTTGTGTGGTGGCTGGCATTAAGCAAGAGCGAGCATCAGTGATTCTGATTGCTCCATCGTGACCGCAAAGGACGTGGTTTGCGGATCTGCTGGCGATGTCCTCATCTCCTCAGTGGAGGTTACCTTGTCACAGAGATCTGCTGATACAGGTTCCCTTCAATCATCAAAATCTAGATTCTCTGAGGCTGACTGCGTGGAGATTGAATGCTTAGTCTTAGCCAAGAGAGGGTTCTCTGAGAGTGTTATCGACACTCTGTTTCAAGCTCGTAAGCCAGTTACTCATCGTATCTACCATAAAGTGTGGAGGACTTACTTGTTCTAGTGTGAAGAGCGTGGCTTTTCCTGGCATAAGGTTAAGGTTGCCAGAATTTTATCTTTTCTCCGGGATGGACTGGAGAAGGGTCTATCTGCTAGTTTCCTGAAGGTACAGATATCGTCCCTGTCGGTGTTACTTCACAAGAGATTGGCTGGGCTTCCGGATGTGCAGTCCTTTGTTAAGGCTCTGACTAGGATAAGACCTGTGTTTAGTTCTGGGGCTTGGCCTTGGAGCCTTAATCTTGTTCTTAGTGTTTTGCAGCAGGCTCTGTTTAAGCCTATGCATACTGTTGACATTAAATTGTTATCTTGGAAGGTTCTTTTTTTGCTGGCTATTGCCTCTGCCTGCAGAGTTTCTGAGATTTCTGCTTTACAATGTGACTCCCCTTATCTTGTTTTCCATGCTGATAATGCGGCTTTACGTACTAAATTAGGGTTCCTCCCTAAGGTAGTGTCGGATCGTAACATTAATCAAGAAATAGTTTTTCCTTCCTTGTGTCCTAATCTTTCTTCAGCGAAGGAATCCTTGCTTCACAATCTGGATGTGGTTTGTACCTTGAAGTTTTATCTTCATGCTACTAAGCAATTCAGACAATCTTCCTCTTTATTCGTCATCTATACTGGGAAGCGTAGGGGGCAGAAGGCTACTACGACTTCCCTTTCTTTCTGGTTGAGGCGCGTCATCTGCTTATCTTATGAGACAGCGGGGCGACAGCCTCCTGAGAGGATAACGGCTCATTCCAGTAGAGCGGTGGTTTCCTCCTTGGCTACCTGGTCCTCCTTACACACTTTTTCTAAATTTTACAAGATTGATGTGTTTGCTTCGGCTGAAGCAGCTTTCAGGAGAAACAGTTTGCAGGCTGTGGTGCCCTCAGAATAGGGTCCACCTCTTTTTTATATTTTTTATTTGTTCCCTCCCGTTATTCCTTCAGTGTCCTCTGGAGCTTGGGTATAGTGTTCCCAACAGTAAGGAAGTTGTGAACTCTCCCTGCCTTATGGAAAGAAAACATAATTTATGCTTATCAGATAAATTCCTTTCCTTCCTGGCAGGGAGAGTCAATGACCCCGCCCATAATTTATTTTTTGTTTGGCGGCTCCTTTTTATATGATTTCTTCTGGCACTTTTATACCCTGATGTTTCTCCTACTTTTCCTTGTTCCCTCGACAGAATGACTGGGGGATAGGGGAAATGGGAGGGATATTTAAGCCTTTGGCTGGGTTGTCTTTGCCTCCTCCTGGTGGCCAGGTGTTGTATTTACCAACAGTAAGGAATTAAGTCGTGGACTCTCCCTGCCAGGAAGGAAAGGAATTTATCTGGTAAGCATAAATTATTTTTTTTATCTTTCCTGTGGATCACGTAAGGTTGATATATTATGTTGTGTAGAAATGTATTATTGGTTAGGGGATACAAACCCTTTTTTTTCTTTAATGATTCAGATAGAGTATGCAATTTTAAGCAACTCCAATTATAAATGTTTCTTCATTCTCTTGCAATCTTTTTTTGAAAAGCAAGAATGTAAAGCTTTGGATCTGGCCCATTTTTGGTTTAGCACCTGGGTAGCTTGCTGATTGTTGGCTAAATGTACCAAAAATGGGCCGGTTTCTAAGCTTTACATTCCTGCTTTTCAAATAAAGATAGTAAGTAAACAAAGAAAAATGTATAATAGTAAATTATAAAGTGGCTTAAAATTGCATGCTCTATCTGAATGATGAAAGAAAAAAATATGGGTTTAGTATCCATTTAATAAATGTAAAGTATGTCACAATGACCCTTCTCTTAATGCTGCTTTAAGTTAGACTTGCTTTGCTTAGCTCCAGATTCCCAAACCGGCTAGTCAGATACAAAGATGGCACACTGTGGTTAATCATTTTGTACTAGCCTCTAAAATCAGACAGGGTAGTAATTTACAAATCCACTAGACAGGTATGTATACCCTTATCAAAGTCAGAACACACTAGCTAGTCTAATACATTCTGCTACAGTATATCTCCTATTATTTGTACTTCTCAGAGAACCATAAGGGGGGAAAAAGGGAAATTTATAATAAAGAATCCCTCTCATCCAGCTACTAGCCCACCTCCCGTTACAAATAGGTTGATGCAGGTTGAAGAACTGAACTCCCCAAAGCAACTACCCAACTACATACAGTTGCTGAACTACTAGGGGAGCAAGGGTTTCCCAAGTTTCCCACATTTTACAGAGCCTCTGATTATCTTGATGAACTAATGAGTAGAAATCTTAAAAATCTGGTCTTTTGGGTTGTCTGAGAAGTAGATTTGACAAAAGAACTATATAAACAAACACATACTGTACGGCCATTAACAATGTAAGAATACTTTTCCAAATTTACCTCTTACAAAGCATCTAAATTTAAAAATTTCAGAATTTCTAAGTTCATCCTAGTAGATAGATGAATACATCACTCCTGTAGATAAACAACAACCTATCATAACTATGACTTGTATTAATGCCTCTAGATCGTCAACCATTACATCTAAGCTATAAGTTCCTCTGTTTGAGCAAATAATTACCAGCTTTATTGTTTCACTATACTGTTATGGTCTTTCTGCTGTTTCCATTCCCTCATACTCTAAGATCGCATTTTCTGGATGAAGATGAATAAATTTGCTAGGCCAAGAGTTCTACAATTAATCTCTTACTGTATTTAAAGTCAATGTAAATTTTTATGCTAAAGTGCCCGGTTTTAAAAAATTTGATTAAAAACAGGGGTACTTTAATTCATCAAAATTTACATTTCACTCGTGAAAAAAAAACTTACCTTTTAAACTTAACAGCAGCTCCAGCTTCCTCCGGTCATCGCAAGCCATTTCTGATGTCAGAATTGATGGATAGGTCATCCTCCAATCACGGCTTCCCCCCGGTTGAATCAGTGTCTGATTCAATGTAGTGATTGGAGGAAGCCGGACTCATCATTTTAGACCCAGGAAGAGTCTTTGCGACGGGTGGAGGAAGCTGGAGCTGCTGTGAAGATTAAAAGGTAAGGGTTTTTTTTCACAGTATGAGTGAAATGTGAATTTTGATGAATTAAAGTGCCCCTGTTTTTAATCGAATTTTTAAAAACCTGGCACTTCAGCATCAACATTTACATTCACTTTAAAAGTATATGAAATCCCCCAAAAACGAATATTGTGTGATTCAGACAGAGCATACAATTAAAAAAAAAAAAAAGTTTCCAATTTACTTCTATTATCAAATGTTGTTAGTTTCCATGGTATTCTTTGTTGAAGAGATACGTAGGTAGGAAATAGTGCTGCCATCTTCTGCTCTTGCAAATGGATAACATTCTTGCAAAACTGCTGTCATATAGTGCTCCAGACACGTGCACACTCCTGAGGTTTTTTTTTAACAAAAGATACCAAGAGGGACTTCCGGTGGGTGGCGTCCCAAGATGGCTGCATTCCTCTGAAGCTCCGAGATAGCTCGAGAAAGAAAACCCTTAAGCAGCCTGAACCTAGTGCCATCTGCATATCTCTTGACAGCTACGTGTCCGAGAACCAAGGCGGATAGAGAATCCATCATCTTCTCTCTCACGGAAGTCATATTCAAAGTAAAAAGCCGTTTGGCATAGTGGCGTATCCTTAGGCGCCATACTGTATATAGTAATTCTCACAGAATCATTTTTACTGGCCCCCTTCCTGATGGAGGTAGAAAACTATATTGCTGCACAGATACTTGAGGCTTTCCTGCCTATATTGGATCGCTTACTCTTCAGCTTTAAAACCTTACATGAAGCGGTTCAATCAATCAAAGGAACCCGCCCTAAGAACTGTGACTCTGTGAATGAGCGATTTTGCCCCCCAGCGCGAGATCTGCAACATTTACCTGCCACAAATTTACAAGGGTCCACTGCAGCTGATGACCCAACAATCCTTACCCCGGACTTGCCTGAGGGACCACTGTCTTGCTTCATGGAACAGGCGCGGCACTCATTGTATCTACCGGCTCCAACTCTGGACACTGAGAGGCAGGGCACGGAGTCACTGCCTGAGTCGTGGCAGGACCTATCCATTGTAAAGGATATGAACCCAGCCCCTGAAATGGATGGCGACTATTTGGATGCACGGCTGCTCGCAAGTCTTGGTACACTATTTGGAACCCTTGCATTTACAAGAGGCGCGGCAATGTTTCCCCCCCAGCGCTGGCAGCTGTTGGGTGGACTATCTCTCCCGGTCTGTTTCACACAACGAGCAAACTGGCCGCCTGTTTGTTGTCCCTTTGATTCGCCATGGGATACTACTGCCATGCAAAACCCGGAGTTGGTCTCGAGACGGGGCAATTATCCTCTAGGTGTGCTAATGTCCGTTACTCTCACTGTGAAGCAGCCCCCCTACCCTCTGCAGAAAACCTGCTATCGTCTGAGACAGAAACCTCGGGTCGCATCCCGGGCTGGAATCGGGTAGTCGTTCCTTGCCTATGTCCCAGCTGACTATGTATGAAGACAACCTTAAGAGCTGACTCCCATGCTATACCAATGTAATAGAATAAGCATTTCAGACTATCAGTATATGCGTGAACTCAATCAACTATGTTAACTTGCTGGCTAGCAGCTTCTAACACTTGGTTCTGTTCTCCTTTTCTTAAGCCTGGCTAAGCTTCGTGTGTGCTAAAGTTTTACTCAGTTTTAACTGCATTAATATTGTTATTATTTCTTTATTGTTTTGTTTTATCTTCACCCCCTAGGGGAGGCTGTGGGTTAAGTAGTGAGAGATGTATAACCTGGCACGCTAGATTTTGCAACCATCTGGGTGGTTAAAGCACGCCGCATAAGTAGCTCTTTATTTATGTAAGCACACTGTTCACCCTGTCAGTACTTCTTAGAGAACACTGCAAATATCAGTACCTTCAAATATAAGCAGCCTCTCACCAATGTGTAGCTATACAACAGGTAGTTGTTATGTTCCCACACTCAGGATATCGCAAATTCTTATGTACATGTGTTGATTCGCAAAAATCCTTGCTCTTGAATATTGAAAACTGAATATTAATCTGAGCCTCAATGTACCTTTCATGATGACTAGGAAAGCTATTAATTTTAAATATGTCTGTCATTATAGCTAATAATATAGATCTCGTTATTGTTCCTTTTTTTTTTTATACAGCCCAGGTATATATGTAGCACCTCAATATGCTATCCCACACTGTTTGAAACCTTACTACTAACATAAAGTGGGACAATGTACATCGTGCTAGGGTCCTCAGCATCCCTGTAGAGGGGACTACCTATTTGTGATTTGACTGTTTGGACTTGTTCGCTTGTGTGGTTTGTGTGTATGTATTTTAGGTTAGGTTAGGGATTGTTTGTATTTTAGGGTAGATTATGGTTAGGTTGGTTGTGTTAGTGTACATAAAAATAAAACCCCAACATTGTGGTACAAGCAAATACATATACTAGAATATTCTTAACTCGTATAAATCTTTTCCAGACTTCAATGCAAATATGAGCACGTTATGCTACTATATCTGATAAAATTGCGTTGTTGTACGTTGTTATATCGTAGTGCCTTATCAATCATATATTATAGTACCACACCCTGCGTGGTGTGTCATTGTTTTGTATATTACTACTGTACCATTTGTTGGTTATAAAATAAGATACCAAGAGAACAAAGACAGTTTGATAATAGAAGTAAGATGCAAACTTTTTTAGAATTACGTACGCCTAGATTTAGAGTTTTGCGGCCAAAGGGGTGCGTTAGCTACGCGTGCTTTTTTCTGGCCTCACCTTTTAAATACCGCTGGTATTTAGAGTTTACAGAATGGCTGGGTTTTCAGTGCGTTAGGCTCCAAAAAGGGAGCGTAGAGCATAATTTAACGCCACTGCAACTCTCGATACCAGCGGTGCTTACGGACGCGGCCAGCTTCAAAAACGTGCTCGTGCGCGATTCCCCCATAGAAAACAATGGGGCTGTTTGAGCTGAAAAAAAACCTAACACCTGCAAAAAAGCTGCGTTCAGCTCCTAACGCAGCCCCATTGTTTCGCATCTTCAATCTTCTTTCTTCCGGAGCGGAGCGGAGCCATCTTCTTCCCAGCCGACGCGGATCCAACCTCTTCAAGCGACGCCTACTAGCCGAATGACGGTTCCTTTAAATGACGTCATCCAAGATGGCGTCCCTCGAATTCCGATTGGCAATGGCTGATAGGATTCTATCAGCCAATCGGAATTAAGGTAGGAAAATTCTGATTGGCTGATGGAATCAGCCAATCAGAATCAAGTTCAATCCGATTGGCTGATCCAATCAGCCAATCAGATTGAGCTCGCATTCTATTGGCTGTTCCGATCAGCCAATAGAATGCAAGCTCAATCTGATTGGCTGATTGGATCAGCCAATCGGATTGAACTTGATTCTGATTGGCTGATTCCATCAGCCAATCAGAATTTTCCTACCTTAATTCCGATTGGCTGATAGAATCCTATCAGCCAATCGGAATTCGAGGGACGCCATCTTGGATGACGTCATTTAAAGGAACCGTCATTCGGCTAGTAGGCGTCGCTTGAAGAGGTTGGATCCGCGTCGGCTGGGAAGAAGATGGCTCCGCTCCGCTCCGGAAGAAAGAAGATTGAAGATGCGGCTTGATAGAAGACTTCATCCGGATGATGGACTTCCGACTTCATCCCGATGATGGATTTCTTCAGCCGCCGCTTGGATCCAGACTTCAGCCCGAGGATGGATGTCACTCTTCAGCCCCCCGCTTGGGCTTGGATCAAGACTTCGGACCCTCTTCTGGACCGATCGGTGAACCCGGCGAGGTGAAGACAAGGTAGGAAGATCTTCAGGGGCTTAGTGTTAGGTTTATTTAAGGGGGGTTTGGGTTAGATTAGGGGTATGTGGGTGGTGGGTTGTAATGTTGGGTGGGGTATTGTATGTTTTTTTTTTACAGGCAAAAGAGCTGAATTCTTTGGGGCATGCCCCGCAAATGGCCCTTTTCAGGGCTGGTAAGGTAAAAGAGCTTTGAACTTTTTAAATTTAGGATAGGGTAGGGCATTTTTTTTATTTTGGGGGTCTTTGTTATTTTATTAGGGGGCTTAGAGTAGGTGTAATTAGTTTAAAATTGTTGTAATTTTTTTCTAATGTTTGTAAATATTTTTTTATTTTTTGTAACTTAGTTCTTTTTTATTTTTTGTACTTTAGTTAGTTTATTTAATTGTACAGTGGGACCTCGGTTAACAAACGACTCGGTAAACGAAATTTCGGTTTACGAATGAAAATTCTGGGGAAAAAATGCCTCGGTTTAAGAATTTTTTTCGCAATACGAACAAATTATTTGGTTTTCAATGCATTCCTATGGGAAACCGTGTTTCGTTTTACGAATTTTTTTCGCAATACGAAACAAGTGTTCCGGTTTTGGAGCCATTTGCAGCAAGTTGCTGAGCCTTTTGGAGCCATTTGCAGCAAGTTGTGGAGCCTTTTGGAGCCTTTTGCAGCAGGTTTTTTTCTCACCTCCGGAACGCATTAATTGGTTTTCAATGCATTCCTATTGGAAACCGTGTTTCGGTTTACAAATTTTTCGCAATACGAAGCGGCCCGGAGAACGCATTAAATTCGTAAACCGAGGTCCCACTGTATTTATTTGTAGGAATTGTATTTAATTTATTTATTGATAGTGTAGTGTTAGGTTTAATTGTAGATAATTGTAGGTATTTTATTTAATTAATTTATTGCTAGTGTAGTGTTAGGTTTAATTGTAACTTAGGTTAGGATTTATTTTACAGGTAATTTTGTAATTATTTTAACTAGGTAACTATTAAATAGTTATTAACTATTTAATAGCTATTGTACCTGGTTAAAATAATTACAAAGTTGCCTGTAAAATAAATATTAATCCTAAAATAGCTACAATATAATTATAATTTATATTGTAGCTATATTATGGTTTATTTTACAGGTAAGTATTTAGCTTTAAATAGGAATAAGTTATTTAATAAGAGTTAATTTATTTCGTTAGAATAAAATTATATTTAATTTAGGGGGGTTTTAGGGTTAGGGTTAGAATTAGCTTTAGGGGTTAAAAATTTTATTAGAGTAGCGGTGAGCTCCGATCGGCAGATTAGGGGTTAATACTTGAAGTTAGGTGTCGGTGATGTTAGGGAGGGCAGATTAGGGGTTAATACTATTTCTTATAGGGTTATTGAGGCGGGAGTGAGGCGGATTAGGGGTTAATAACTTTATTATAATAGCGGTGTGGTCCAGTCGGCAGATTAGGGGTTAATAAGTGTAGGTAGGTAGCGGCGACGTTGGGGGTGGCATATTAGGGGTTAATAAATATAATATAGGGGTCGGCGGTGTTAGGGGCAGCAGATTAGGGGTTCATAGGGATAACGTAGGTGGCAGCGGCGTGCGGTCGGCAGATTAGGGGTTAAAAAAATTTAATAGAGTGGCGGCAATGTGGGGGGACCTCGGTTTAGGGGTACATAGGTAGTTTATGGGTGTTAGTGTACTTTAGAGCACAGTAGTTAAGAGCTTTATAAACCGGCGTTAGCCCAGAAAGCTCTTAACTACTGACTTTTTTCTGCGGCTGGAGTTTTGTCGTTAGATTTCTAACGCTCACTTCAGCCACGACTCTAAATACCGGCGTTAGAAAGATCCCATTGAAAAGATAGGATACGCAATTGACGTAAGGGGATCTGCGGTATGGAAAAGTTGCGGCTGGAAAGTGAGCGTTAGACCCTTTCCTGACTGACTCCAAATACCAGCGGGCGGTAAAAACCAGCGTTAGTAGCCTCTAACGCTGGTTTTCACGGCTACCGCCCAACTCTAAATCTAGGCGATATTCTTTCTGAATCATGAAAGAAAAATGTTGTCCCTTTAAGTGTGGATACGAAATGCACATATTGTAACCCCACTAAGGGTGAGAGAAAGCATTTGTGAGTGCACTAACAGCTCCCTAAGGGAATAAAGTTAAAACGTAAACTTTAATAATATTAAAAGTATTATATTATAAAACTCTACATAAATCGATCATATGAAATAGAGACACATTGGACCCTGCAGAAAAAAGCAAGCACAGAAAAATAGTGGTTTGCTTGCAGCGATACCCCCGGCTGGGCATGTTTTTCCTTTTTTCTATCATTTATTTTTGTTTTGGAGCCTGCATTTGTAGCGTACCCCCTACTGATGCCGACGTGACCAGTTATCGGCCAGGTATACCGGGGGTATCGCTGCAAGCACAGCACTATTTTTCCAATGTGTCTCTATTTCATATGATTGATTTATGTAGAGTTTCATAATATAATACTTTTAATATTATTAATTAAAGTTTACATTTTAACTTTATTCCCTTAGGGAGCTGTTAGTGCACTCACAAACTCTTTATCTTTGCCTCAACCTTAGTGGTGTTACAATATGTTCATTTCCTATATTTTCTAAGAGGAGTTGCACCGGGTTATTTAACCTATTAGGCCCCTGTTATTTACACAGTGCCACAACAATTATATTCATCCTTTACATCTGGATACCAGGATTTTGTTTACAGTCTTCATATAGACAGTTAACAAGGATATTGGCCAGTCATCAGTGAAAAATAGCTTTAATTATGTAATGTCATGGTTTTTCTGGCATACAAATTGCAATTAGTACAACACATGCTGTGCAATTGTGTGCTAAATCCTCTTTGGTAAAGTAGAGTTACATATTCTGCCCTTGATGTATCATTTTATTTAACCCCTTAACGACCGAGGACGTGCAGGGTACGTCCTCAAAAAAAAGGCAGTTAATGCCTGAGAACGTACCCTGCACGTCCTCGGTGTGGAAAGCAGCTGGAAGCGATCCTGCTCGCTTCCAGCTGCTTTCCGGTTATTGCAGTGATGCCTCGATATGGAGGCATCCTGCAATAACCCCCCTTGGCCATCCGATGCAGAGAGAGCCACTCTGTGGCCCTCTCTGCACCGGACATCGGTGGCCGGTATCGTTGGTGGGTGGGAGCAAGTCTGGGAGGCGGGTGGGCGGCCATCGATGTGCCCAGTGGAGTGGAGGGGGGCGGGATCGGGGGCGGGAGGGGCGGGAGCGCGCACGGGAGCGCGCGCGTGCACGGGGGGCGGCGGGCGGGCGCGTGCACGGGGCGGGAGCGGGAGGGAACCGCTACACTACAGAAAAAAGTACTTGAATTAACTTTTTTGAAAGCTGTAAATAACAGCTAAAAGATGTGGAAGGGGTGGGGGGTTGATCTTGGGGGGGGGGGGGGAAGCTACACTGCAGAAAAGGGTTTTTATTTAAAAAAAAAGGCACATTATTCACTAAACTGGGTACTGGCAGACAGCTGCCAGTACCCAAGATGGCGCCCATTAAGGCAGAGGGGGAGGGTTAGAGAGCTCTTTGGTGGGGGATCAGTAAGGCTGGGGGCTAAGGGGGGATCCTACACAGCAGCATATGTAAATATGCTAAATTTTTTAAAAAAACCCCCCAAATATAGCTTTTATTTTAGTACTGGCAGAGTTTCTGCCAGTACTTAAGATGGCGGGGACAATTGGGGGGTGGGGGAGGGAAGAGAGCTGTTTGGGAGAGATCAGGGGGTCTCATGTTTCAGGTGGGAGGCTGAGCTCTACACTAAAGCTAAAATTAACCCTGCAAGCTCCCTACAAGCTACATAATTAACCCCTTCACTGCTAGCCATAATACACGTGTGAAATGCAGCGGCATTTGGCGGCCTTCTAATTACCAAAAAGCAACGCCAAAGCCATATATGTCTGCTATTTCTGAACAAAGGGGATCCCAGAGAAGCATTTACAACCATTTGTGCCATAATTGCACAAGCTGTTTGTAAATGATTTCAGTGAGAAACCTAAAATTGTGAAAAATTTTATGTTTTTTTTAATTTGATCGCGTTTGGCGGTGAAATGGTGGCATGAAATATACCAAAATGGGCCTAGATCAATACTTGGGGTTGTCTACTACACTACACTAAATCTAAAATTAACCCTAGAAGCTCCCTACATGCTCCATAATTAACCCCTTCACTGCTGGGCATAATATACGTGTAGTGCGCAGTGGCATTTAGCAGCCTTCTAATTACTAAAAAGCAACGCCAAAGCCATATATGTCTGCTATTTCTGAACAAAGGGGATCCCAGAGAAGAATTTACAACCATTTAAGCCATAATTGCACAAGCTGTTTGTAAATAATTTCAGTGAGAAACCAAAAGTTTGTGAAAAAATTTGTAAAAAAGTGAACGATTTTTTGTATTTAATCGCATTTGGCGGTGAAATGGTGGCATGAAATATACCAAAATGGGCCTAGATCAATACTTTGGGATGTCTACTAAAAAAAATTATATACATGTCAATGGATATTCAGAGATTCCTGAAAGATATTAGTGTTCTAATGTAACTAGCGCTAATTTTGAAAAATAATGGTTTGGAAATAGCAAAGTGCAACTTGTATTTATGGCCCTATAACTTACAAAAAAAGCAAAGAAGATGTAAACATTGGGTATTTCTAAACTCAGGACAAAATTTAGAAACTATTTAGCATGGGTGTTTTTTGGTGGTTGTAGATGTGTAACAGATTTTGGGGGTCAAAGTTAGAAAAAGTGTGTTTTTTTCAATTTTTTCCTCATATTTTATAATTTTTTTTATAGTAAATTATAAGATATGATGAAAATAATGGTATCTTTAGAAAGTCCATTTAATGGCGAGAAAAACGGTATATAATATGTGTGGGTACAGTAAATGAGTAAGATGAAAATTACAGCTAAACACAAACACCGCAAAAATGTAAAAATAGCCTTGGTCCCAAACGGACAGAAAATGGAAAAGTGCTGTGGTCATTAAGGGGTTAAAGGACCAGTCAACACATTAGATTTGCATAATCAACAAATGCAAGATAACAAGACAATGCAATAGCACTTAGTCTGAACGTCAAATGAGTAGTAGATTTTTTTATAACAAATCTCAAAGTTATGTATATTTCCACTCCCCTTGTACCATGTGATAGCAATCAGCCAATCACAAATGCATATACGTATAGTCTGTGAATTCTTGCACATGCTCAGTAGGATCTGGTGACTCAAAAATTGTAAATATAAAAGACTGTGCACATTTTTTTTAATGGAAGTAAATTGGAAAGTTGTTTAAAATGACATGCTGTATCTGAATCATGAACATTTAATTTAACCTGAGTGTCCCTTTAACTCTATAAAAACCCTTGTGTCATCTGGGGGTCGATCCGATAAAAATCGTCGCCCGCAAAAGCCGGCGACGCCAATATTTGCGCGGGTTTGGTATCACATATACGGCGTAACCTAGAAGTTACGCGCGTATATTTCTGCCGTCGCCCGTAGTTTTTTGGGCTATAGGCAGGTATACCAAACCCGCGCAGTTTGGTATCCAATATGCAGCGTAAGGACTTACGTGGCGAAAATGGAGAAAACTTACTCCATTTTCACCTCGCCACAAAAAGCAGCCGTAAGAAGCCTTACGCTGACTATTGGAGACCCGTAACTTCCTAAACTGGCTGCTAAAATAAACCTAACACCTAACGCATGCGCAATGTCTATCTCCCTGTCAACCGCGATCTTCTAAAATAAACCTAACACCTAACGCATGCGCAATGTCTATCTCCCTGTCAACCGCGATCTGCTAAAATAAACCTAACACCTAACGCATGCGCAATGTCTATCTACCTGTCAACCGCGATCCCCCCCCCGAAATCCCTAATAAAGTTATTAACCCCTAAACCGCCGCTCCCAGACCCCGCCGCCATCTACATAAACTAACCCCCTACTGTGAGCCCCTAAAACCGCCGCCATCTACCTTATCTATCCCCTAATCTGACCCCTTACACCGCCGCCACCTATATAAAAATTATTAACCCCTAATCTAATCCCCCTATACCGCCGCCAGCTATATTAATATTATTAACCCCTAATGTAAGCCCCTTACACCGCCGCCATCTCTATTAAAATGATTAACCCCTAATTTAATCTACCTACCCCCGCCGCCAGCTATATTATCTATATTAACCCTAAGTATATTATAGTTAATATAGGTATTACATTATATATATTAACTATATTAACCCTAATTATATTAGGGTTAATATAGTTAATATAGTTACTATAGTATTTATATTAACTATATTAACTCTATCTAACCCTAACACCCCTAACTAAATTTATATTAAATTAATCTAATTCATTTATAAACTAAAATATTCCTATTTAAATCTAAATACTTACCTATAAAATAAACCCTAAGATAGCTACAATATAATTAATAATTACATTGTAGCTATGTTAGGGTTAATATTTATTTTACAGGTAAATTGTTAATTATTTTAACTAGGTATAATAGATATTAAATAGTTATTAACTATTTAATATCTACCTAGTTAAAATAATTACCCAATTACCTGTAAAATAAATCCTAACCTAAGTTACAAATACACCTACACTATCAATAAATTTAATAAACTACAAACATCTATCTAAAAATACAATTAAATTAACTAAACTAAATTACAAAAAAAAAAAACACTAAATTACAAAAAATAAAAAAAAGATTACAAGATTTTTAAGCTAATTACACCTATTCTAAGCCCCCTAATAAAATAATAAACCCCCAAAATAAAAAAAATTCCCTGCCCTATTCTAAATTAAACAAATTTCAAAGCTCTTTACCTTACCAGCCCTTAAAAGGGCCTTTTGTGGGGCATGCCCCAAAGAATTCAGCTCTTTTGCATACAAATACAATCCCCCCCCCCATTACAACCCACCACCCACATACCCCTATTCTAAAACCACCCAAACCCCCCTTAAAAAAGCCTAACACTACCCCCCTGAAGATCTCCCTACCTTGTCTTCACCACACCGGGCCGAACTCCTGATCCGATCCGGGCGATGTCTTCCTCCAAGCGGCAAAGAAGAATTCTTCCTCCGGCGATGTCTTCCTCCAAGCGGCAAAGAAGAATTCTTCCTCCGGCGACGTCTTCCTCCAAGCGGCAGCAAAGTCTTCATTCTTCCGGCGGCATCTTCAATCTTCTTTCTTCGCTCCGCCGCCGCGGAGCATCCATCCCGGCCGACTGCTGTACTACGAATGAGGTACCTTTAAATGACGTCATCCAAGATGGCGTCCGCCGAATTCCGATTGGCTGATAGGATTCTATCAGCCAATCGGAATTAAGTGAGAAAAATCTGATTGGCTGATTGAATCAGCCAATCAGATTCAAGTTCAATCCGATTGGCTGATCCAATCAGCCAATCAGATTGAGCTCGCATTCTATTCGTAATTATTAATTATATTGTAGCTATCTTAGGGTTTATTTTATAGGTAAGTATTTAGATTTAAATAGGAATATTTTAGTTTATAAATGAATTAGATTAATTTAATATAAATTTAGTTAGGGGTGTTAGGGTTAGATAGAGTTAATATAGTTAATATAAATACTATATTAACTATATTAACTATATTAACCCTAATATAATTAGGGTTAATATAGTTAATATATATAATGTAATACCTATATTAACTATAATATACTTAGGGTTAATATAGATAATATAGCTGGCGGCGGGGTAGGTAGATTAAATTAGGGGTTAATCATTTTAATAGAGATGGCGGCGGTGTTAGGGGCTCACTTTAGGGGGTTATAGATATAAAATAGCTGGCGGCGGGGTACGGGAGCGGCGGTTTAGGGGTTAATAACTTTATTAGGTTGCGGCGGGGTACGGGAGCGGCGGTTTAGGGGTTAATAGCTTTTTTATTGTTAGGATAGTGAGGGGGGATAGCGGATAGAGGGTTAGACGTGTCGGGCTATGTTAGGGAGGCGTGTTAGACAGTGCGGGTGTTTTAGACTTTAGTCAGGTTTTATAGGCGCCGGCAGTTTCTAACGTGGCGCAAGTCACTGGCGACGCCAGAAATTTGTACTTACGCAGATTTCTGGACATCGCTGGTTTGTCAGACTTACGGCACGTTAGCATCTGACGGCGACTTATATGGGATAGCTCGAGTTGCGAGCTGAAACTGCGGGCGACGCCGGTTCCCTCGCTTGCGCCGCAAACTGCGATCTATATCGGATCGCGCCCCTAATCTTCAACATCCATTTAAAACTCATTTGACCTGTTTGCATATCTTATCTTGGCTATTTTCACATATTTTTAGAGCATTTATATTTTTTCCAAAGCTCATTTCACTTATTAGCAAAGGTTTCCTAGTTATCAAAATCAGACACAAAAAAAAAAAAAAAAGATTTCAGGGATGCACATAGAGGGAGGAATTTTGGTGTTCTCCTTTGATTAAAAAGTAGCACAAAGGCTTAAAGGGACATAAAACAAGTTAGGATAGAGATAAAATATATGTACTTTAATTACTTTACCTGCAAATTTATACTGCAGTGCCTTGCCATTAACCCTTTCTTTTAAGCTTCTGAATTGTACAGCTCTTACTCCCCCCACACAATTTCTTTTATGGCTGTATCTATATCAACCTTTGCTTTGGATGCAAGACTTTAGCAGGTATTATCTGCTGGAGCATGCCTAGAAGCAAATAAGCTGCTGTGTACTCAGTTGAAATACAATGCCTGTGTTTCTGATGCTAAATACTGATAAGGGGGGGGGGGTGGATCAGACTACTCCAAACTAGTGGCTATGCCACTAATTTTGCTTATTTTTGAAGATTATTTTAAAATACTTGCCAGCAATTTTTAAACATTTTCTTATGCAAACTATATTTTACTTAATTAGCCCTTTTGGGACATGCACAGATTTTAACATGTTTTATGGCACTTTAAAGAGACATGAAACCCAAAAATGTTCTTTCATGTTTCAGATAAAGAATACAATTTTAAACAACATTAAAATTAACTTCTATTAATTAATTAATTTGCTTCATTCTTCATATATCCTTTATAGCAATGTGCATGGGAGAGCCCATCACACGAGACATCTATGAGCATTTCTAAGGATGTTGGATACTTGTGCACAATTTATTTACTTTATATTCATTTCAGATGTTTTCTTCTTTACTTTTGATTTTTATTATATATTATATTATATTATACTCCGGAGTCCAGGGAACTGGTGACTTCAGGTATTGCTGCTCTAAAAAGAAAAAAAAATACAAAATTCATAAATAACCAATATAAAATAGTACATTTGAATTAGCTAACAAATAGTGACTTAACTTTTAAATATGTTATTCCGTCTTGGATATATATTTAAAGGGATAGGAAAGTCAAAACTAAACTTGCATGATTCAGATAGAGCATGTCATTTCAAGACACTTTTAAATTCACTTCTATTTTCAAATGTGCTTTGTTCTCTTAGTATCCCTTGTTAAAAAATGAATACGCACATCATACACTAGTGGGAGCTGCTGCTATTTGGTGCCTGCACACATTTGTCTCTTGTGATTGGCTAAATAGATATTTTCAGCTTCCTGTCAGTAGTGCAATGCTGTCTCTTCAGCAATGGATAACAAGAGAATGAAGAAAATGTGATAATAGAATTAAATTGGAAAGTTGTTTAAAATTGTATGTTCTGTCTGAATCATAAAAGAACATTTTGGGGTTTACTATCCCTTTAATAGAGAATTTGAAGACTAAACATCAATTCTATGAGTTTCCATCTGCTGTGTAAGATTACTCGTCCTCAGTTCTCAGTTCACTAGAAACCAATGGGGTTATGTTCATTTACCATTTTCCAGCTCCTTGGTGTGACTCTCAAGCATTTCTCAGCAAACCCCACAATTTTCTTTCATTATTTGGATAGAACATACAATTTTATACAACTTTGCAAATTACTTCTATTATCATGTTTACTTCATTCTCTTTTTATCCTTTGCTGAAGAAACAACATTGCACTACTGGCAGCTAGATGAACACATCTAGTTAGCCAATCACAAGAGACTAATGTGTGCAGGAACCAATCAATACCTAGCTCTCACTAGTGTAAGATTTGTGTGTATCCTTTTTCAACAAGGGATACCAAGAGAGTGAAGCACATTTGAAAATGTAAATGAATTTTAAAGTGTCTTAAATGACATGCTCTATCTGAATCATGCAAGATTAATTTTGACTTTCTTATCTATTTAAGGTAACTATAGATGTTAACGGCAGGAAAACCCGCTGGCAATACTCTTAGAAAGATAGGGGAATAGAGACCCAATTTCAAAAGTGTCTATTAATCAAACAATGAGAAGGTTAATATTGGAATACCTCAGTAAAATATATTGCCTTGGACAAAAATTGTGTAAGAGTCTAAAAAATTATAAAGATATGAATAAGTGAGTGGGATCTAAAGTTTAACATTGCATGGTGCAAAATATAACAAAACAGACCTTTGAGATGTTTTTTTCAGACTGTAGAGAAAACATACCTGAGAAAAAAAAATCAACAGACAGTTTGGTTGTATTGGGTATTAGTTGATGGAGAAAGAGAGCTACTAATGAACATATGACTTTACTTCATACCTCAGGGGGAGGAGGGGTTGCATCAGGTGCACGTCATTATAATCCATAACAACACGGGAGGGCAGATGCCACCATAGACTATATAGTATCCAGCTGTTTAGTGTACTTTGTGACAGTTTAGTTATGAGTTTTATGGTACAGCTTTGTAAAGTAAAACTCATAACTACTGACTTTAGATGGAGGTACAGATCTTGTTATAGGGGCCGAATGGAGCTTGACGCCCCGCTGCTACATGACCCTGTCCGCCTGCTCTGATGAGGCGGACAGGAATCGCCAGAATTCAACCCGATCGAGTATGATCGGGTTTATTGACACCCCCCTGCTGGTGGCCGATTGGCCGCGAGTCTGCAGGGGGCAGCATTGCAGCAGCAGCTCACAAGAGCTGCCGGTGCAATGCTGAATATGGAGAGTGTATTGCTCTCCGCATTCAGCGATGTCTGTCGGACCTGATCCGCAATGTCGGATCAGGTCCGACAGACATTTCATAAATAAGCCTCATAGGCTGTATCACTCACTTTTTGGCCTGACAGGCAAACTGGTAATACCGGCACTGAGGAGGTCCCATTGAAAAAGGACTTTTTAAAAAGGGCGGTACTTACGTTGCGTGATGGCCAAAAAGGTGTGCAGTACAGCTATACCTACAACACCTGTAATACCAGCGGTAGTGAAAAAGAGTCATAACGCTGCTCTTTCACTCATAACGCACAACTCGTAATCTAGTTCATTGCTTGTTACATTAAAATTTTAACAAATAATATATTATTGAGACATATTTTTTTAGAACATTGCATTATTAAACATATGTTTGTGTATAACTGTTTTGCCCCTTCAAAGATATTGAATAACCATTAGAATTTCATTAGCTCTTATCCTATTGGCTGATTTGAACAGCCACTAGGATTTTAGTAGCTCTCATCCTATTGGCTGATTTGACTTTGAAGGCTCAAATCAGCCAATAGGAATTCAAGGGACGCCATTTTTAATCACGTACCTTGAATTCCTATTCAGTGTACGGTGGAGATCGTATGAAGAGGATCCTCCATGCTCCATGACTTCGTGGTCGCCGGTCTTCAGTTCCAGGCTAGCCGGTCTTCAGTTCCAGGCTTGCCGGTCTTCAGCTCCGCGGTCATCGGTCTTCAGCTCCGCCCTCCGCTCCGTGCCGGCTGGTTCCTGGAAGAAGAAAGAAGAGTTCGCCCTTGGAAGAAGACTTCATCGCCTGGAACAGGACCATCTCCGCCGGACTTCAGGACAGGTGAGGTCCACTTGGGGGTTAGACTTAGGGTTTTTTAAGGGATTTTTTTTTTTTTAATTTCATTTAGATAGGGTGGGCAGTAAAAGAGCTGAATGCCCTTTTAAGGACAATGCCCAACAAATGCCCTTTTCAGGGCAATGGGTAGTTTAGGGATTTTAGTGTTAGGTTATTTTATTTGGGGGGGGGGGTTTGGTGGGTTGGTGGGTGGGGGGTTTTACTATTAGGGGGGTTGTGTATTTTCTTGAAAAATAGCTGATTATCTTGGGGCAATTCCCTGCAAAAAGCCCTTTTAAGGACTACTGGTAGTTTATTAGATTAGGGGGTGTTTTTATTTTGGGGGGGCTTTTTTATTCTCATAGGAATTAGGTATAATTTTTGTAAAATTTGGTAATTTTCTTTATTATTTTCTGTAATCTTAGATTTTTTTATTTTCTGTATTTGTAGCTTAAAGGGACAGTCTACTCCAGAATTTTGATTAGAATGTCCCTTTAATTTATACTTAGTTTATTTTTATTTTTAAAGTAGTGTTATTTTTTTTTTATTTAATAGTAACTTTAGTATTTTTTAAATTAGGTAATTTGGGTTCATTTAGGGGGTGTTAGGTTAGGGGGGGTTAGGTTTATTGCGTTGTGGGCTTTGGCGGTTTAGGGGTTAATACTTTAATAGCTTTATTGCATTGTGGGGTTTGGCAGTTTAGGGGTTAATACTTTAATAGGTTTATTGCATTGTGGGTTAATGGCGGATTAAGGGTTAATAGCTTTAATAGGTAGTTTGCCATGTTGGGGTTGGCGGATTTAGGGATTAATAATTTAGTTATTACTTGCGGTGTGGGTTTGATGGTGGATATAGGAGTTAATACATTTTATTAGTTATTGCGGTGGGGGATTGCAGTTGACAGGTAGATAGACATTGCGCATGCGTTAGGTGTTTATTTTTGCAGGCATTTTCGGGAGTTACGGTACCTTTTATGGCGAGGTAAAAATGGAGTAAGATTTCTACATTTTCGCCACCTAAGTCCTTGCGCTGGATATTGGATACCGATTTACGACGCGGTCCCATGTTAGCCTATGGGAGTAAAAATTGCGTGCGACGGGTGAAATATACGTGCCGCATTTATATGCGGCGCTGTATATAGGATACCAAACCTGCGCAAAAACCGGCGTCGACGGCTTTTGCGGGCGACGTCGCATATGTAATGGGGCCCTTGATGTCTTCTGCTTGCGAAGGCAGAGGTGAAAAACTTTTAACTATTTTCAGTGGTTGAACATGTAGTAATAAAAAGATTTTTTTTTTTTTTTAATATTGGCATGCTTTAATGTCCTGTATTTAGGGCATTTTAGTATTACATGTTTTTATATATTACAAGCAAATAACTTTAGGGTCACTAGTCATCTTTTGGTTAGATGTAACTAACATTATGAGCAAGACTCTAGGGGCGAGATTACATATGCCGCGCAACTGCTGAAACCCGCGTCGCCTGTAATTTCACCTCGCACATTAAGGAATCCAATAAACTCTGCCGGCAGTTCATAAACTGCCATAAGTCAGATAAACTAGCGATGTCCAGAAATTTGCATAAAAAATAAAAAAATTAAAAATGTCAAATCTTCCATAAAAGTCTAACCCACTTCCCAAAAATAAAGACACGTAAAACCCCTATATCCGCCATCACCCCCATATCGGAACTAATAATAAATGTATTAACCCCTAATCTGCCAATCCCCATATCGCAAAGTATTTTATAAACATATTAACCCCTAATCCGTCAAACCACCACAACGCATTATACTTAATAAATCTATTAACCCCTAAACCGCCAACCCCCCACAACTTAATTAACCTAATAAATCTATTAACTCCTAAACCGCCAACCCCCCCCCCCCCACAATGCAAATAACTAAATTACTAAGCCCCCTGACCTAACACCCCCCAATTACCTAAAATTAAAAAATACTAAATTACAATTAAAATAAAAAACCTAACATTACTTTAAAAATAAAAAAACTAACAGCTAGATTACGAGTTTGGCGTTATGAATGAAAAAGGAGCTTTATGGCCCATAACGCTTCATTTTCCCTAACGCTGCTAATACAAGTCTTGTCTATATAGGTGTACCGCACACCTTTTAGCCAGTCACGCAACATCAGTACCGCACTTTTAAAAAAGTCCTTTTTTATGGGATTCTCATAACGTCGGTATTACGAGTTTGCCTGGGAGGCCAAAAAGTGAGCGGTACACTCTATAACCACAAGATCAGTTTTACCATAAAACTCATAACTAAAGTGTTAAAAGTACACTAACGCCCATAAACTACCTAATAAACCCTAAACTGAGGCCCTCCCGCATCGCAAACACTACAATAAATGTATTAACCCCTAATCTGCCGCCCCGGACATCGCCACCACTATTAAAACGTGTTAACCCATATTCCGCTGCTCCCTAACATCGTTGCCACTATAATAAACCTATTAACCCCTAAACCGCAAGCCCCCCACAACGAAATATACTAAAATAAACTATTAACCCCTAAACCTAACGCCCCCCTGACTTTATATTAAAATTACAATTTTTCTATCTTAAATTAAATTAAAACTTACCTGTCAAATTAAATAAATTAATTTTAAACTAATAATTAAACTAAGATAATTATTAAACTACAATTAAACTAACTACCAATTAAATTAAATTAAACTAAACTACACATTAAAAAAATCCTAACACTACTCTAAAAATTACAAAAAGTATCTAATTACAAAAAATAAAATAACTACATTACAAAAACAAACACTAAATTATGAAAAATAAGAAACAAATTATCAAAAATAAAAAAGAATTACACCTAATCTAATAGCCCTATAAAAATAAATAAGCCCCCACAAAATAAAAAAAAAACCTAGCCTACAATAAACTACTAATGTTCCTTAAAAGGGCCTTTTGTGGGCATTGCACCAAAGATATCAGCTCTTTTACCTGTAAAAAAAAATACAAACACCCCCCAACAGTAAAATATACCACCCCCACAACCAACCCCGCCAAATAAAATAACTATCTAAAAAAAACCTAAGCTCCCCATTGCCCTGAAAAGGGCATTTGTATGGGCATTGCCCTTAAAAGGGCATTTAGCTCTTTTACATGCCCAGACCCTAAACTAATAATAAAACCCACCCATAAAACCCTTAAAAGAAACCTAACACTAACCTGCGACGATCCACTTACAGTTCTTGAAGTCCCACTTTAAAGATCCATCCAGCCGGCGAAGTCCTCATCCAGGCGGCAAGAAGTCTTCATCCGGGCGGCCTCTTCCATCTTCATCCAGCTGGCGAAGTTCTCATCCAGGCAGCAAGAAGTCTTCATCCAGACGGCATCTTCTATCTTTATCCAGACGGCACAAAGCGGGTCTATCCTGAAGACATCCGGCGCGGAGCATCCTCTTCATACGGTCGTCAGCCAATAGGATTAGAGCTGCTAAAATCCTATTGGCTGTTCCAATCAGCCAATAGGATTAGAGCTGCTAAAATCCTATTTGCTGTTCGAATCAGCCAATAGGATGAGAGCTCAATCCTATTGGCTGATTAAAATCTTTCAGCCAATAAGAATGCAAGAGATGCCATCTTGGATGACGTCACTTGCATTGAAGTTCCAGTTTACGGCGGCGACCGTATGAAGAGGATGCTCCACACCGTATGTCTTCAGGATAGACCCGCTCCGCGCCGGATGGATGAAGATCGAAGATGCTGTCTGGATGAAGACTTCTTGCTGCCTGGATGAGGACTTCGCCAGCTGGATTAAGATCGAAGAGGCCGTCTGGATGAAAACTTCTTGCCGCATGGATGATGACTTCGCCGGCTCGATGGATCCTTCAAACGGGACTTCAAGAACTGTAAGTGGATCCTTGGGGGTTAGTGTTAGGTTTTTTTAAGGGTTTTTTGTATTTGTAAATTTGTATTTATTTTAACTAGGTAGTTAGTAAATCGTTAATAACTATTTACTAACTAGTCTACCTAGTTAAAATAAATACAAACTTACCTGTGAAATAAAAATAAAACCTAAGCTAGCTGCAATATAACTATTAGTTATATTGTAGCTAGCTTAGGTTTTATTTCACAGGTAAGTATGTATTTAGTTTTAAATAGTTATTATTTAGTTAATAATTATAACTTTAGTTTAGGAGTATTTTAATTATGTTAAAGTTAGGGGGTGCTAGGCTTAGGGTTACGTTAGGGTTAGATTTAGTGGTTAATGGATTTATTTAGTGGTAGTGATGAGATAGGCCAGAGGTTTAGGGGTTAATAACTTTAGTATAGTGGCAGCAACATCGGGAGCGGCAGGCTAGGGGTTAATAGTTTTATGTAGGTGGCGGCGATGTTGGGGGTGGCAGATTAGGGGTTAATAACTGTATGTAGGTGGCGGGGATATCGGGGGCGGCAGATTAGGGGTTAATAACTGTATTTAGGTGTTGGCGATGTTGTGGGCAGCAGATTAGGGGTGTTTAGACTCGGGGTTTATGTTAGGGTGTTAGGTTTAAACATAAAAAACATTTCCCCATAGACATCAATGGGGCTGCGTTACAGAACTTTTCATTCCGCGATCGCAGGTGTTAGGCTTTTTGTGGCCGACTCTCCCCATTGATATCTATGGGGAAATCGTGCACGAGCACGTCAAACCAGCGCTTGATTTCGGTGCGGTATGGAGCACAACACAACCATATCGCCTGCACAAGCCTGCTTTTTTAAAACTTGCAATACCAGCGCTATAGGGAGGTGAAATAGCACCGCTTTTGTGGCGGTCGTTAATATCCCTATAGCGCTCAAAACTCGTAATCTAGCTGTAAATTTAAATTAATCTAAAATTACAGTAGCTCAAATCCTATTGTCTAATTCAAATCAGCCAATAGGATTTCAGTAGCTCTCATCCTATTGGCTGATTTGAATTTTTTCAGCCAATAGGAATGCAAGGTACACCATATTTAAATGCTTACCTTGAATTGAATAGTCAGTGTACGGCGGCGATCATACAAAGAGGATCCTCCACGCTCCATGGCTCCACGGCCGCCGGTCTTCAGTTCTGCCGTCATCTCCGCTCCACGCCGGCTTGGTCCTGGATGAAAAAAGAAGACTTCACTGCCGGACTTCAGGAACCGTGAGTATTTATTTGGGGGTTAGACTTTTGCTTTTTTTTGGGGGAGGGTTACTTTTTTTAGATTAGGGATTTAATGGGCACTTGTAAAAAAGTTGAATGCCCTTTTAAGGGCAGTTAAAGAGCTGAATGCCCTTTTAAGGGCAATGCCCATACAAATGCCCCTTTTAGGGGCAATGGGTAGTTTAGGTTTTTTTAGTGTTAGGTTTATTTTATTTTGGGGGGTGTGGTGGGTGGGGGATTTTACTGTTGGGGGGACTTAGTATTTTTTTAGAGGTAAAAGAGCTGTTTAACTTAGGGTAATGCCCTACAAAAGGCCCTTTTAAGGGCTATTGGTAGCTTAGTTTAGATTAGGTGGTGTTTTTATTTTAGGGGGGGCTTTTTTATTTTCATAGGGATTAGTTTTATTTTTTTTATTTTTGATAATTGTGTTTCTGTGATTGTAGAGTTTTTATTTTTTGTAATTTTAGATTAATTTAATCTTAGTTTTTTTTTATTGTTAAAGTTAAAGTAAAAAAACGCTAGGATTGTCTATTGAAACAAATAAAGAGGACTTTCATTCATGAAGTATAAGATACTTCATGTAGAAAGCTCCTTTATTTGCTTTAATCAATCGCCGCTCTTAGCAAATGAATGCAAATGGACAACGTCACCAAAAAAAAAAAAAAAAGAGAGAGAGAGACTAGCGAGGGGAGCTAACAGGGAATATAAAAATATTTTTTTTTGCTAAGAATAGACGTTTTCACCTCTTAGCCAATAGCCGTGCGGTAAATCCGGCTTGGTGCTTTTGGGAGCCGGATTTACCGCACGGCTATAGTCATTTTTGGAAATCATTCTCCTTTCCTATTAGATGGTTATATTTTGGTTCAATAATAGTCTACTAAATGTCTTTGAAAAGTCATTTTTACACAATCTAAAATTGGAAAATCCATCGGCTAGATTTAGAGTTCTGCGGCCAAAGGGGTGCGTTAGCTACGCATGCTTTTTTCTCCCGCACCTTTTAAATACCGCTGGGCTGCGCTAGGCTCCAAAAAGGGAGCGTAGAGCATAATTTACCGCCACTGCAACTCTCAATACCAGTGGTGCTTACGGACGCGGCCAGCTTCAAAAACGTGCTCGTGCACGATTCCCCCATAGGAAACAATGGGGCAGTTTGAGCTGAAAAAAAACCTAACACCTGCAAAAAAGCAGCGTTCAGCTCCTAACGCAGCCCCATTGTTTCCTATGGGGAAACACTTCCTAAGTCTGCACCTAACACCCTAACATGAACCCCGAGTCTAAACACCCCTAACCTTACACTTATTAACCCCTAATGCGCCGCCCCCGCTATCGCTGACCCCTGCATTATATTATTAACCCCTAATCTGCCGCTCCGTACACCGCCACAACCTACGTTATCCCTATGAACCCCTAATCTGCTGCCCCTAACCCCCGCCGACCCCTATATTATATTTATTAACCCCTAATCTGCCCCCCCCAACGTCGCCGCTACCTACCTACAATTATTAATCCCTAATCTGCTGACCGGACCTCACCGCTACTCTAATAAATGTATTAACCCCTAAAGCTAAGTCTAACCCTAACACCCCCCCTAAGTTAAATATAATTTTTACCTAACAAAATAAAATAAATCTTATTAAATAAATTATTCCTATTTAAAGCTAAATACTTACCTGTAAAATAAACCCTAATATAGCTACAATATAAATAATAATTATATTGTAGCTATTTTAGGATTAATATTTATTTTACAGGCAACTTTGTATTTATTTTAACCAGGTACAATAGCTATTAAATAGTTAATAACTATTTAATAGCTACCTAGTTAAAATAATTACAAAAGTACCTGTAAAATAAATCCTAACCTAAGTTACAATTAAACCTAACACTACACTATCAATAAATTAATTAAATAAACTACCTACAATTATCTACAATTAAACCTAACACTACACTATCAATAAATAAATTAAATACAAATACCTACAAATAAATACACTAACTAAAGTACAAAAAATAAAAAAAGAACTAAGTTACAAAAAATAAAAAAAGAACTAAGTTACAAAAAATAAAAAAATAATTTACAAACATTATAAAATATTACAACAATTTTAAGCTAATTTACACCTACTCTAAGCCCCCTAATAAAATAACAAAGCCCCCCAAAATAAAAAAATGCCCTACCCTATTCTAAAATAAAAATTGAAAAGCTCTTTTACCTTACCAGCCTTAAAAGTGCCTTTTGCAGGGCATGCCCCAAAGAATTCTGCTCTTTTGCCTGTAAAAAAAAACATACAATACCCCCCAACATTACAAACCACCACCCACATACCCCTAATCTAACCCAAACACCCCTTAAATAAACCTAACACTAAGCCCCTGAAGATCTTCCTACCTTATCTTCACCACGCCGGGTATCACCGATCCGTCCAGCAGAGGGTCCGTAGTCTTCCTCCTCTCCGGGCGATGTCTTCATCCAAGCGGGGGCTGAAGAGGTCCATCATCCGGCTGAAGTCTTCATCCAAGCGGGGGCTGAAGAGGTCCATCATCCGGCTGAAGTCTTCTATCAAGCGGCATCTTCAATCTTCTTTCTTCCAGCTCCATCTTCATCCCGCCGACGCGGAACATCCATCCTGGCCGACGACTTCCCGACGAATGACGGTTCCTTTAAGGGACGTCATCCAAGATGGCGTCCCTCGAATTCCGATTGGCTGATAGGATTCTATCAGCCAATCGGAATTAAGGTAGGAGAATGCGAGCTCAATCTGATTGGCTGATTGGATCAGCCAATCGGATTGAACTTGAATCTGATTGGCTGATTCAATCAGCCAATCAGAATTTTTCCTACCTTAATTCCGATTGGCTTGATAGAATCCTATCAGCCAATCGGAATTCGAGGGACGCCATCTTGGATGACGTCCCTTAAAGGAACCGTCATTCGTCGGGAAGTCGTCGGCCAGGATGGGATGTTCCGCGTCGACGGGATGAAGATGGAGCCGGAAGAAAGAAGATTGAAGATGCCGCTTGATAGAAGACTTCAGACGGATTATGGACCTCTTCAGCCCCCGCTTGGATGAAGACTTCAGCCGGATGATGGACCTCTTCAGCCCCCGCTTGGATGAAGACATCGCCCGGATAGGAGGAAGACTTCGGACCCTCTTCTGGACGGCTCGTGATACCCGGCATGGTGAAGATAAGGTAGGAAGATCTTCAGGGCTTAGTGTTAGGTTTATTTAAGGGGGGTTTGGGTTAGATTAGGGGTATGTGGGTGGTGGTTTGTAATGTTGGGGGGGTATTGTATGTTTTTTTTTACAGGCAAAAGTGCAGAATTCTTTGGGGCATGCCCTGCAAAAGGCCCTTTTAAGAGCTTTTCGATTTTTATTTTAGAATAGGGTAGGGCATTTTTTTATTTTGGGGGGCTTTGTTATTTTATTAGGGGGCTTAGAGTAGGTGTAATTAGCTTAAAATGTTTGTAATATTTTTATAATGTTTGTAAATTATTTTTTTATTTTTTGTAACTTAGTTCTTTTTTTATTTTTTGTACTTTAGTTAGTTTATTTATTTATATCTATTTGTAGGTATTTGTATTTAATTAATTTATTGAAAGTGTAGTGTTAGGTTTAATTGTAGATAATTGTAGGTATTTTATTTAATTAATTTATTGATAGTGTAGTGTTAGGTTTAATTGTAACTTAGGTTAGGATTTATTTTACAGGTAATTTTGTATTTCTTTTAGCTAGGTAGCTTTAAATAGTTATTGAACTATTTAATAGCTATTTGTACCTGGCTAAAATAAACACAAAGTTGCCTGTAAAATAAATATTAATCCTAAAATAGCTACAATATAATTATTATTTATATTGTAGCTATATTAGGGTTTATTTTACAGGTAAGTATTTAGCTTTAAATAGGATTAGTTTATTTAATAAGATTTATTTTATTTCATTAGATTAAAATTATATTTAATTTAGGGGGTGTTAGAGTTAGGGTTAGACTTAGCTTTAGGGGTTAATACATTTATTTGAGTAGCGGTGAGGTCCGGTCGGCAGATTAGGGGTTAATAATTGTAGGTAAGGTAGCGGCGACGTTGGGGGGGCAGATTAGGGGTTATCTAATTATGGAATCTAGGTATTAGAAATTCCATGCATGTTTAGAATATCTGCATGGCAAAGGTAACAAAAAAAAACAAGTCATCTGGCAATGTCATAATGTCTCTGCCCTGAATACTCAGACCACTCTATAACTTAGTTTTGTGGGATACATTTTGAGAGAAATTTGTTGTGTTGTGCTATGTTTGTGCAAATCTGCTCTTGTGGGGTGTGTTTCTTGTTTTTCTGAGACCAGGGCTATATCATATTCTAACTGTGAATTCCAAATATCTCACATCATATCCAATGCAGATTATAGGAAAATTGATACATTTCTAGTCATGAATTGAACAATTGATTCATTCTTCAATTTCTTAATATGAATGATATATGCTTGTCACGTGATGCAAGAGCAAACAGAAAACATCCTAACCACTGGAAACTGTTGGTCTCCACTTATATAATGAAAAGATAGTGTTTAAGGGACCATTATCACAATCTACCATGTGTGTACAGTCAATATCCCCTAGAATGTTGCCTCAACAAGTTGTTCTTTACAGCATCCCTTGCCTCAGGGGAGCAAGGGAAAATCTTCAAAGGGCATTGAACAGTTTTTAGGTAATGAGGAAATGAGGATCTTGCTTTTGCCAACTACTACAGTGGAGAGGGAGTGAAATTATTGGGTAGCCATAAAAGGCAACATTGCTAAAGGTTTTAGAATGCAAGGGAATTGCCTGTGTTCTGGAGGCTATTTGTTTTAAATAATCCCATATTTAATTTAACAGCATCAGAATGGAATCTCTGATGAGATGTTGTGTTTTACTGTTTCCCTATTCATGAGGGCATGAAATTTAGACCTTGATAGGGATATCCTAGGCACCCTCCTGTGCTGTCTCTTGTGCAAGAGAGCAACCTATTGGTTTGTCAGCATGCTTCTCAAGCTGATGGAGTCTTCTGTTAAAAGGATCGTAGAGACAAAAGACTACAACAGATCCATTAATGGTGTTAGCAGCCTTAGGATTTGTGGGTTGTGATTTGTTTACAGTAAATACTCAAGTCTGGGGGTAATAAATATGCAGTTAGAGACCTGCAGACTCGGATTGGCATCTTTCTAAGACGGTGGTTGGTATTGATAAATATGAAGTTGTATTCTTCTGCATAATTTGACATGGAAAAGCAAGTGTTAAGCATGCTGACAGTTTGTTGCTATAACCTGTATTATTGGGGCTAGTTATCAGAGGTTATATCCAAACAAAAATAGCTGTATGTGCTTCCTGATTAAGCGATATTTTTAAATTGTCACTTCTGATTAAGCCTCGGCGAAACGCGTCAGGTGATGCAAGAGGAGGGTCAGAGGTATTTCTCTCTCTTATTGAAAGTACTGCATACTCCAGGTCTGTAGTAACTGAATTAATTGAATTTTAATTGTACACAGAATAAATGTTACATTTTACTTGTACCCTTGAAGACTTGGAACTCTTTATACATATATGAGTCAGTACTTGTGTTCTTACAAACTTTTATACAGGGAATTTTAATGATGACTTGTCACTGTTTACAATCCTCTTTTGTTTGGGCCCCACAGCGGTATTTTTCAATCCCTATGTTCCATAGTTATCAGAGGTATGAATTTTTAGACAAAATATGGGCATCATTTTATTAGTAAAAAAAAAAGTAACTTATGAACACATGAAGTGAAATGACATTGCTGAATAAAATAATAACTGCACAAATAAACAGACATATAATATATATTGGTTATTTCTATACAATGAGAGATGAAGACTGTTTCCTGAAATCAAGTCCAACATACATGATGACAACAAGCAATCATGTCTGCCACTAAGGTCCCATTGTAACAGGAAATATTACCACACGCTCCCTAAACAGTACCATGCAGTGATTTTAAGTATTGTACGGAAGAAATAATAGTTACCAGTCATAACTCTCTGCCAGCACTCTACAGGCATTCAATACAAGAATTGCACACAAGGGCAGAAACACAGCTGCAGATCAGTGACTTGTGATGTCGTTCTCAAGTGCCAATTACTATACCAGCTGGTTGCAGTTTTCATTGATTGCTTTCTGTTCCCTTTGAAACCAATAAAAAGTGGAGGGAATAGTGTAGTTTGGTATTACAATCTGTATATTAACAATGTACTCTGAGGATAAGCAGGTGCTTAACAGTACTTGGCTTGTTCATACATTAGCTAAATATGAATGAAGAGGTCTTAATTATATTATTATACAAAACAGAATGGAATAATATCACAGTTAAATGTATTTATGTGAGCAAAAACAATATTTTCCTATGGACTATAGATAACCATGTATAGCTTTGTTTCTATTAGAAACATAGACCATTTTATTTTTCTTCACATAACTAATCTATTTTACAGCCTTTCACATATAAAATGCAAACATAAAACATGATGGTTGATTGATTCAATATTGATGCATAATGTGTCTAAATGCACGTTTTTTTTTGGCTTCAAGGGACATAATACTTGAAAGTGATGCAGCATTACTGTAAAAATCTGATATGAAAATATCACCTGAACATTTCTATGTAAAAAGAAAGATATTTTACCTCACAATTTCTTCAGCTCACCAGAGTAAGTGCTCTGTAAACAGTTATACTTCAGCTTCTGTCCAGCTGCAAGTTGAACCCCCCCCAAAAAAACAATAGCCAATCAGCATCAGTAGTGCTGAGGCCTTGCATTGCTTTGCTGTGATCTCATGAGTTTTTCAAAGTAAACTTCCTTAAGTGAATGTAAATTTTGATGCTAAAGTGCCTGGTTTTTAAAAATTCGATTATAAACAGGGGCACTTTAATTCATCAAAATTTACATTTCACTCGTGTTGTGAAAAAATACTTACCTTTAAACTTGACAGTCGCCCAAGATTCCCCCAGTCATCGCAAGCCATTTCTGAAGTCAGAAATGATGGATCGGTCGTCCTCCAATAACGACTTCCCCCCCGGGGGAATAAGTGTCTGATTCAACGCTGTGATTCAACGCTGTGATTGGAGGAAGCCGGATTTCTAATTTTAGACCCAGGAAGAGGCTTTGCGACGGGTGGAGGAAGCTGGAGGGGCTGTCAAGATTAAAAGGTATTTTTTCACAACATGAGTGAAATGTAAATTTTGATGAATTAAAGTGCCCCTGTTTTTAATCGAATTTTTAAAAACCGGGCTCTTCAGCATCAAAAATTTACATTCACTTTATAGGACAATAACATGACTGTGTCTGCTCATGCAAGATGCAAACTCCCTTGCAAGTCCTGGGGCAAACATTCTTATTAACTGCTTAAAGTCTCTTTACAGTGGGGGTGTGATTTTTTTTCTTTTTTTTTTGTTACAACCACCTATATGCTGATGATACCCAAATCTATCTTTCCTCTCCTGATATCTCTCCCTCTTTACTCAACCAGATTTCTGACTGCCTCTCTGCAATTTTCTCTTGGATGTCTCACACTACCTCCAACTCAATCTGTCCAAAACTTAGCTGCTTCTTATCCCCCCCTCTTCGAAACATCCGACACCTGACATTTCTCTGATGGTTGGAGACTCTATTCTCAACACCTCATCCCAGGTCCGCTGCCTTGGTGTCACACTAGTCTCAGAACTCACATTCAACCCACATATACAAACGCTTACCAAATCCTGCCGTTCACACCTACGCAACATTTCCAGAATTCGTCCCTTCCTTACTCAAGAAAACTACAAAAATACTTATTCATTCCCTCATCCTGTCACGCATTGATTATTGCAATCTACTCTTAAATGGCCTTCCAAAACACCGCCTCTCCTCCCTCCAATCTATTATGAATGCTTCTGCTAGACTCATCCACCTAAGTCGACGATCTACATCAGCTGCTCCGCTCTGCCAGTCTCTACACTGGCTCCCCATACACTCCAGAATACAATTTGAAGTATTAGCCCTAACCTACAAAGCACTCAACAGTCTAACTCCCAACTATATTTCCTCTCTCATCGTGAAATACTCCCCATCCCGTCCTCTTCGATCAACCTCTGACCTACGTCTCTACACTCCTATTATCTCTACATCCCACTCCTGCCTCCAAGACTTCGCACGTGCTGCTCCTGTCCTCTGGAACTCTCTACCCCACTCCATCAGACTGTCTCCAACCTTGTTTAGCTTCAGACGATCCTTGAAAACCCACCTATTCAGAGAGGCTTACCATCTATCCTCCATCCCGCATCCGAACCAAGCTAATACATGTACATGAACTGCCTGACTCACTGCTGCAAATACAACCGATGTAACAAGCTACCCCAACCTTATGTCTCTGCACCCTAAACCTATAGACTGTGAGCTCTCCGGAGCAGGGCCCTCTTCCTCCTGTGCTAGATTTGTTTAGTCTTGTTATGTTTTGTATTTTATCACAAATCTTTGTCATCGTATACCCCTATCATTGTACCCAGCGCTACGGAATTTGGCGGCGCTATACAAATAAATGATAATAATAATGTGGCACATCACTAATGTAGATAATGGACCCCCATTTAACAGAAGCAGGGCAGACAAGATTCACTTCCACGATCCTGTCCGCCCTGCGTTGCCCAGCTAATCACACTTGAGCAGAGGATGTCAATCACCCCAGTCAGACTAGTCTGCAGTGATTGCAAATCACCAGTTCCGAGCTAGCGTATAGGTTAGGAAACAGCAGTCTAATGACCGCTGCTTCTTAACTATCGGCTGCAGCACCAAAGGCACTGCAGACATGAATATAATTTTTTTAAGGCTGAAATTACTTCTTTTTTTATACAATAGGCAGTGTTTAGGTAATACTCTTTACAAATGGCAATTTGTTTCAGTAAATGTTATAGTTTACATTGTTTGCTGTTGTATTGAACCACTTGACTAATTAGTGAGGAATATCTTCCTATACATCTTCTCATGATTCCTTTTATACTTGTGTATTGTGGAAAATAAATCATATTATTATATATAACCATTCTGGAGCCTTAAAATTTAGTTTTGTCTCATTGTTATTCTAGAGTATTATGTTGCTTGTCAAACTCTTTTTTTAATGAGCTTCCAAGCATTTCAAAATGATTATATTTGTACTGTATAGTTTCTATAAAAAAGTCTGAGGTTAAAACTCATTTTGAACATATTTCTTCCCATATATGGGGTCACACAGGGTTCCACAGTCAGAAGTAGATGAACCACTTTTTATTGCCATTAGCAAAGAGCTACTGCTGAAAATATAAAATATGTGGTGGTTTAAAGATATTTTAGGGAATAGTGACAAGATAGCCACAGCCAACACTAATATCAACTGAAAAGTCTGTGTAATTTTCAAAGACAAAACTCATTGCTTAATTATAATGCAAATATTCATTACAAAACAGTTATATACCTCTCATCTTGTGTTTCTGTCTTTATCTAATTCCATTCTGGAATTGCTTTGCCAAGAAAGGAAGATAAAGTTTGGTAAAACCATGACACAACTTAACAAGGATAAAGTTTGGGAGGCTGACAGCCTCAATGCAGAGCAAGCAACAGGCAAACCAACCCAAGGAGTGTCAGCTTATGCTTTTAACCCTCTGAGTGACATGGACTGTGAGGTTCGAATTGCACTCACTTATCTGCAGATCTTAAGTTTAAACTGGAATAAATTATATGGTAGCTGCTGTAATGGAGAATAACATGCATGGGGAGGTTGAGGGAGAAACTAGTGGAGAGGTTCTCCTACAGAACCAGTCCATCTCCCCAAAGCAATTAGGATTTAACTACAGACATACCCCATGTGGAACATTTTGCCATCTTGGAAAAAGGCACTGCAGTGACTACACTAATTACAGAGCACCTCTGCAACCAAACATGCAACTGCACAAGCCATACCCACTTACCATTACTGACCACCAAGCATGTCCCATCATAAACTCTCTAGGGTCTTTTCATCTTTCTATTTTATATCAAGGTTAGTAAGCAGTATAGTGTAGTTACCAAATTTGCAAACTCCAGTCTCTTCTAGCATTTCTAGGTGTAGGATGAATAACTCTCTCTCTCTCTCTCTCTCTCTCTCTCTATATATATATATATATATATATATATATATATATATATATATATATACAGAGCTAACTCTATGGAGGTAACAAGGGATGTAGTGATCAGAATATATACGTAAACACTTTTCTCTTGTCACTACTCAGTAGAATCACCACTACTCTGTCACACATGCAACCCTTGGCGTATCTTAAATGAGTAGGCTTACCAGAAGTCCCACTTTTACTGGGATTGTCCCGGTTTGGAGGCGCTGTCCCAGTGTCCCACCCAGTTGGTTCATTCTGTCCCAGTAGGGTTTGCCACCTCCAGGTTTCAAATCATGTATCCGGGTTTCAGACCACCTGAAACCCGGACACATTATTCAAAATGACTGGACTGTGGCTCTACAGCATAGTTGGATGCTGGTACTTTGTTAAATACAGCCCTGCTTAGCTTAACGTTCGTGTCCTTCAAAGTTTACATTTAGTAATACAGTGAGCAGCGTAGGTTTTTTTTAAATTTTGTAGTACTACTTGGTTTATTTTTCTAAGAATTTAACACCTTCTCCCCCCCCGACCCCTTGGTGTCATTGCCGGTAATACACCTTTAGGGAAATCATATGGGTATGACTAGGAAGTACAGACAGGCAGGATTTTTGGCCTGGATCTTGCTTTACTTCATGCAGAATAGCATTTTGGCTATAATCTTCCTGCATTATGGTATAGAGTAGCCTCTTAAACAGCTTTAGCAGGTACGTGTTTCTTTTTTACTTTCATTCAATGTTGTATTTATGCCTTATCAGTATTTGGCTCTGTTCCTTAATTAGACACATAAAACACATATTACAATGCAGATATTAAATTGTGAAATTGATAATTATGAAAGTGATAATTATGCTTGATGTTTGGCATTATTTAGAATCTGAGATTTAGATTAATGATTTATTTACCATGACAACGTAATGGTGCCTTTTTCACTAGGGGGTGGTGTTATGGTCTATTTAAACTGTGTGATTCACTTGTTTCACTGAGGAAGGGTAGAGTATCCACAAAACATTACACACATAAAAGCTACTACTTTAAAAGGGACCGGTAATTGGCACGCCCCCTTTGACCACGCTCCTGACCACACCCCCACTGGCACCGCACCAGGTGGTCCCAGTTTCACCTCTAAAAATTATGGTAAGCCTATAAATGAGGCTTTTCAAACCTATGTATTATAGATTTATAATAGAACCAACTTAGATAGTATGTACTGTATGTGTAAGGCTACTGGAAAGGAATGGACCTCAGCTGCAGATCTGCTAATAATTCTCAATATGAGTGAGTGAATTGTTATCACTTTTGCCTCTGTATCTCTATGGTTTGAGAAATACACATTGATATCAAGTGATTTAATTAAGAGTAGGTTAAACACCAACCAAGCAGATAATAATTAGTATGTGGTGTTGTCACTTTAAGGTATCTATGAAGCGAGCTCCACGTAGGTGTCAGCAATAAGGTGAGAACGTAATGTATCCAATTGGCGTCAGTATGGAGTGTGCTGATGGGTTAACTCCTAATGGAATCTTTGTTCCACTAATGCGTGGGAGAAAGGGAACCTGAGTTGTAAAGTCAGTGCGTTCAGATTCAGTGCCTGTACAGATGATCCCTTCAGCTGTTTATATGAAACTGCAGTCATGTGTCTTACTAGCGTGCAGCTCCTGGTATGCGGTTAGTGAGACCGCTGCAGTCCGCAAACAGCACTTGTGCTTTGAAGAGGTGAATGCCTACGTGAGAGAACACAATATAAAGAAACAGTTCTTCCGTGAATTAGGTAGTGTTAACGTTCACTGCTTAAAACCTATAGCCTATAGTATTTTGCCAAAAATAAGATGTCTACATTTTTGCATAGGTTTTAGGAGGCTAAATACAGTCTCTACTTTTGATGCCATCTCCATGAAAGGGGAAAATTATTTGTCGATAATTACAGCACCCAGCAAGACTTGGGTGGAACACTCACTTAGTATGAGTTAGACAAGGTCCTAGACCATGTTGGAAATCCGGGTTCAATATTAAACCCAAAATGTTATCCATGAATGGAGTGTTTGGGACATTGGTTAGGATGGGGGGAAGCTATAACAACCTTAGTAAGACAAAGTGGAGGCTATGAAGCAGGTGATATAATTGATAGGACTATAGCTCATTATCAGAAATTCATTACCAGACCATAATGAGTTTACTGGACCCCATGCTGCATGAAAATGTTTTCTGAATAAACGACCGCATTAGCGAGTTCTCCTGTACTCTAGAGCCCTGATTTCCGTAGGAGGTTTGTGGTACAGACAGATGCTTATGGGTTGAGGGTTGTACTTAGTGTTGTTATTGCCCAAGGAGAGGAACACCCCATACCCTAAGTAGAACCTGTAGTAGATGTTTAAGAGTTAAAGTGGATCATATGGGTGCACACTTTAAGCTAGCACAGACAGTCCGCTACTGGCAAAGTCTTTAACATAATTTAATTTTCCAAGGTGTTTTCAAGGTGTCAGTATTATTGCCTTGATGTTTCAACTATTTCAGCAGTAGTCCTCCATGCATTTTTATACAAAAACATATAACATTGTAATAGTTATTTAGTGTGCATGTACAGCATTTATTCTTCAAATAATCCCTTTTCATACTAGGAAATAGATGTACAGTGCTGTTGCTATCTGGCTCATGTTAGGAAAATCTGAATCACCACAAATTATTTTATTTCATTATTTTATTTAGCTGACTTATTTGATATTCTACTACCCATGCTGAGCATCTACCAAGAATTTGTTCGGAACCATCAGTACAGTCTGCAAGTGTTGGCAAACTGCAAGCAGAACAGAGATTTTGACAAACTACTGAAGCAATATGAAGGCAATCCAGCCCTGCGAAGGGAGGATGCTAGAGACTTTCCTTACCTACCCCATGTTTCAGGTACCTGTAAATGTTATTTTATGATAGTCTGAAAGTTCTTTTATAGAGATACTGCTTCATAACAGTGTATGTAATATAATGAGGGCAAAAGTAAAGAAGAGCCTAAAATTCTCATAGATAAAACAATTGTTAGTGCACTCATATATTAATAAACTGTATTTTTTCTTTCATGTATCAGTAAACCTGACATCTTTTGATTCCAGGTTTTGTTGAGTTGGAGGTGGGGTTTTTATGTAGCTTTAGCAATAAGGCTACATTTTAACAAAATGTTACTTGTTAACAGTTGGGGGACTATTTTAGTTTATAATATATAGTGTAGTAAGAATATGGTGAACAGCAGAAGTGTTTCTAATCAATAATGCACACGTGGGAACAAAGCTATCAAAAGTTTAATCAGGATACCTACTGTAATTTGCTATTTTCAGCATTTTTCTAATTACCTAGCAAAGTGAGTCTAGAAACTTTGAATAAAATTTAAAGGGACATAAAACACAATTCTTGTTTCTGTCCCTTTAACAATACTTAATTTTTATATATATATATATATATATATATATATATATATATAGTCTGACCATATTGCCGCTTTAAAAAGGGACACATATGAAAAAATACATATGTCAGGGCTGTTTTCAGGGCTGTTTAAAGAAATGTTTTATATAAGAACCTTGACATATGTATTTTTCATGTATCCCTTTTTAAAGTGGCAATATGGTCAGCCTATATAGATAGATAGATAGATAGATAGTAAAGCAGGCAGGGTTTTGCACGTAATAGCAGGCAATGCAGAATATGCAAACAACTTCCGGGGTGCTCTATGCAGACCAAGTATACATCAACATAGGCAAAGGCACTCATAGGTAACATAGGCAAAGGCATACATACATGTATGTCTGTCTGAGGAAGGGGCACCACCCCGAAACATCACAATAAACTGACTGATTTGATTCCAAATGGTGAGTGCCTTTGTCTATGTTGTTTTGATATATATATATAGTCAGATATACAGTGTATATGTGTCATGAGACATAGTTGAGTAGCATAAGGCTTTTGGCAAACCAATAATATATGTCACCAATGGTTTATAGAAGATGTCTTCAGGGTGTATTGCATGCAATTAAATTTTTTTTTTTTTCAAGCATTAACAGGCAAGATAATTGAAACAATAGCATAGAAGCTATGTTCTTTTGTCTTTCATTTGTGCATACGCACTATGGGTATCAAACACATTTTTTTAAACAAATTTCCTTATGCAAAGCTTATTATTTAAAATTCTGTAGACATTGTAAAGGCATCTGTTTATGAAGGGCTAAAAATGGCCATGACAAATGTTAGAAATCTCCAAATCATTTTAAAAAAATAACTATTATTGAAAATGGAATTGCAATTATCAATATACATTTGAATACCAATTGGAACAACACAGGTGCTTTTGGAGTCTGGGCTGTTAAAGGAATAGTCTTTCATGATTCAGATAGAGAGTGCAATTTTAAGCAACTTTCAAATTTACTCCCTATTATCACATTTTCTCGTTGTCTTGTTATCTTTATTTTAAAAAGCAAGAATGTAAGCATATGAGTCCTACCATTTTTGTTTCAGCACCTGGGTAGCACTTTCTAATTGGTGTCTAAATGTAGCCACCAACCAGCAAGCGCTAGCCAGGTGCTGAACCAAAAATGGGCCGGCTTCTATGCTTACATTCAAATAAAGATAGCAAGAGATTAGATAACAAAGAAAAATTGATAATAGGAGTAAATTAGAAAGTTGCTTCAAATTGCTCCTCTATCTGAATCATGAAAGTTTAATTTTGACTAGACTATCCCTTTAACTACAGACCTTTTTATTTCATATTTTACAAAATTTAGTGTTCTCAGTTATAATAAATTATGGGTTTATTAGACAACAGTTAAAAAGAATAACTAATTGGAAACGTTTAAATATATACCTTGTTGTCACATTTAAGTCATATAATTAAAGGGACACTGAACCCATATTTTTTATTCTTTCGTGATTCAGATAGAGCATGCAATTTTAAGCAACTTTCTAATTGACTCCAATTATCAAATGTTCTTCATTCTCTTGGTATCTTTATTGAAAAAGGAAGAATGTAAGTTTAGATGCCGGCCCATTTCTGGTGAACAACCTGGGTTGTTCTTGCTGATTGGTGGATAAATTCACCCACCAATAAACAAGTGCTGTCCAGGGTACTGAACCAAAATGTGGCTTGCTCCTTAGCTTAGATGCCTTCTTTTTTTCAAATAAAGATAGCAAGAGAACAAAGAAAATTTGATAATAGGAGTAAATTAGAAAGTTGTTTAAAATTGCATGCTCTATCTAATCACAAAAGAAAAAATTTGGGTTCAGTGTCCCTTTAATGTGCATAAAACTGTTCTGTATGTTTCCTTTTTTTCAGAAATGTTAAGTTTTTGTTGAATAAAAATATCATTTTTCTCTCTAAGATCCCTAGGTATATTATAACGCTTCATGAACTTCTGGCGCACACGCCTCATGAGCATGTAGAGAGGAAAAGCTTAGAGTTTGCACAGTCAAAGCTAGAGGAGCTGTCAAGGTGAGCTACTGCTGCTGTCATTAAAGCTTGGGAATTTCATCCCTTTATTTAGTATGCTCTGCATGCCCCCCAAGCTACACAGAGTTCACAAGAAAATTCAGCCGCTCTTTGATTTTCTTTAATATTGTTTAACAAAAGAGCCATTGACATGTTTGTAGTTAAATATCTTTTTACAATAAACCAGTAATGAAAATAGAAGTATTGTATGTAACATAAACCACTCACGTGCATTGTGTTTTTATCATTGGTTATGATAAAAGATTCTTGTTACTTTATACACATTATGGTGCCCATAGCAAGAATTGAGTTTATGTTTAAGTTTATTTTTTTTGCTTTTGCAAATTTTCATTTCTTGTCCTTACATATGAAATTATAGGTATAAATCCCCAAATCTGGAATTCCAAAATAAAGAATTATTCCGAAATCAAGATTTTTTTTAAATTTTTTTTTTTTTTTTTAAAATGTAAAAATTGCCATATTTCCCTGCTAGTAAGCCGCAATCTTCTACGTCTGTGCAAATGCTGGTCTATATTTTTTTAAAACAACAACTATTACCTTTCTGATTACAGTACTGTGCTATCTGTCTAATTATACTGTGTATGACAATGATATAAAACTACCTTTAAGTTACATGTATAAACTGTATTATGACATGTAAATATTGACTAAATGGCATAAGATATTGTTACCTTTTCCTGGTCCCAAGCAGTTTGGATAAAGGTTGCTCATGTGTATATGTATGTATGTTTGTATGTGTGTGTTTATATTTATATATATATATATATATATATATATATATATATATATATATATATATATATATTATATACTATATATATATATATACACAGTTGTATGCAAAAGTTTAGGCACACACCCCTGACAATTTCCATGATTTTTTATTTATAAATAATTGGGCGTTTGGATCAGCAATTTCATTTGGATCTAAGGACACAGTAATATTTCAGTAGGGAAATTAGGTTTATTGGATTAACAGAAAATGTGCAATATGCATCAAAACGAAATTAGACAGATGCATAAATTTGGGCACCCCAACAGAAATATTGCATCAATATTTAGTAGACCCTCTTTTAGCAGAAATAACAGCCTCTAGACCCTTCCTATAGCCTGTAATGAGTGTCTGGATTTTGGATGAAGGTATTTTGGACCATTCCTCCTTGCAAAACATCTTAAGTTCATTTAGGTCTGATGGTTGCAGAGCATGGACAGCCCGCTTCAAATCACCCCACAGATTTTTCAATGATATTCAGTTCTGGGGTCTTGGATGGCCATTCCAGAACATTGTACTTATTCCTTTGCATAAATGCCAGAGTAGATTTTCAGCAGTGTTTTGGGTCGTTGTCTTGTTGAAATATCCAGCTCTGGCGTAACTTCAACTTTGTGACTGATTCCTCAACATTATTCCCATGTATCTGCTGATATTGAGTGGAATCCATGCGACCCTCAACTTTAACAAGATTCCCAGTACTGGCACTGGCCACACAGCCCCACAGCATGATGGAACATCCACCAAATTTTACTGTGGTTAGCAAGTATTTGTCTTGGAACGCTGTGTTCTTTTCCGCCATGCATAACGCCCCTTGTTATGACCAAATAACTCAATCTTTGTTTCATCAGTCCACAGCACCTTCTTCCAAAATGAAGCTGGCTTGTCCAAATGTGTGTTTGCATACCTCAAGCGACTCTGTTTGTGGCGTGTGGGCAGAAATGGCTTCTTCCGCATCACTCTCCCATACGCTGCACAGTGACACATCTGCAGCAAGATGATGTTGTAGGTCTTTGGAGGTGGGCCTGTGGGCTGTTTTTGACCGTACTCACCATCCTTTGCCTTTGCCTCTGTCAGGGTTTTTTTCCCTGTTGTTTGCCATGTGCTGCTGGCAGCCATTTTACTCACCTCTCTTCCTGACTATGGTGCATTGTGGGGGATGCTGCTCATTTCCTACACTTCCTTTTATGGCCAGACTGGTGTGCATCATCCATGTGAGACAGGATGCAGTCTCAGAATTGTTGATGACATCACTTATCATTTAAAGGGCCTCTGTTCAGTATGCTTTGCCTTTGCGTTGTCTCAGACCTGTTTGTGAGAGTTCCTGTGTATTACCTGGCTGCCTGACGTCCTTCCTGGTTCCTGATCCCTGGCTTGTTCCTGACTCTGCAGTTTTCCTTGTTCCTGATTCCGGCTCGTCTGACTATTCGCTTTGGCTCCTGACTCGGCTCGTCTGACTATCAGCTCTGGTTTTGACTCCTGGCTTGTTATTTGACTTGTAGACTTTTTATTATTTTTTGCTATGAATAAAGGTATGATTATTTTTGCACTTCTCGTCTCAGTCTGATTCCTGGCACCCTGACAGCCCCTCCGATATTTTACTTCTGGCCTTAACAAGAACTGTGCCTGTGGTCTTCCATTTCTTCACTATGTTCCTCACAGTGGACACTGACAGCTTAAATCTCTGCTATAGCTTTTTGTAGCCTTCCTCTAAACCATAATGTTGAACAATCTTTGTTTTCAGGTCATTTGAGAGTTGTTTTGAGGCCCCCATGTTGCACTCTTCAGGGGAGAGTCAAAGAGAACAACAACTTGCAATTGGCCACCTTAAAATACCTTTTCTCATGATTGGAGGCACCTGTCTATGAAGTTCAAGGCTTAATGGTCTCACCAAACCAATTGTGTGTTCCAATTAATCAGTGCTAGGTAGTTACAGGTATTCAAATCAACAAAATGGCAAGGGTGCCCACATTTATGCACCTGTCTAATTTTGTTTTGATGCATATTGCCACATTTTCTGTTAATCCAATAAACCTCATTTCACTACTGAAATATTACTATGTCCTTCAGTTATTTGATAGATCAAAATGAAATTGCTGATCCAAACACCCAATCATTTATAAATGAAAATTATGGAAATTGTCAGGGGTGCCTAAACTTTTGCATATAACTGTATATATATATATATATATATATATATATATATATATATATATATATATATATGTGCCTTTCTTAAAGGGAGAGGTAAGTGACTAAAACATTGCACTACATACATGTATTTTTTATGGCAGATAAGAACCAGGAGGCTGTACATGTTTTCCTTCTGAACTGTAATCTTGGTTACATTTTAGTATAGATGCATTAATTATTGGGACAAAATTAAACTTTCATGATTCAGATAGAGCATGCAATTTTAAGCAACTTTCTCATTTACTCCTATAATCAATTTTTCTTTGTTCTCTTGGTATCTTTATTTGAATGTAAGCTTTGGAGCTGGACCATTTTTGGTTCAGCACCTGGGTAGCGCTTGCTGATTGGTGGCTACGTTTAGACACAATCAGAAAGTGCTACCCAGGGGGGGCGGAGCCATCCAGTGGCGTCACTAGGGGGGGGCGGGGGGGGCGGGCCGCACCCGGGTGACACCCACCAGGGGGGGTGACACCAAAAAAAAAAAAAAAAAATTTTTTTTTTTTTTTTTTTTAATTTTATTGAAATTCAAAGAAATACAATGTTGAGATGCATAGATTTTTTTTTTATTAGAGGGGCTGGCATTTGTGAACATTGGTGGGACTGGGGAAGATGTAGACACACAATTTTTTTGCCCCTTGAGCCAGTGCCTGCAATTTCAACAAATAGTTTTCCCGGCTGCTCCTAGCCTAAACCTGCCTGCCTATCTGTGCTCACTGCTCAGTGACATGTGGAGCAGTGGAGTCACTCACTGCTGTGCTGTCTCTCTAAACGGGAACTGGCAAATCATGAGGGGATGCCTGGCACCTGACCGCATGACTGTTTGACACTGTCTTTAAAGTGAAGCAGCCACATATGATGCCCACCAGACCATTACGGTTACGGTACACTAAGTGCACACTGAACAGGTAGGAGGGCGGGCGGGGGGGTCTGGGGGTGGGCAGAGTGCAGAGCTGATTGGCCATAAGAAGCGGTAGGCTCGCGGCCCGTGGCTGTGCACTGACAGGCTTGGAAACAGAGTCAGAGAGCAGAATTTTCATAGTTTGCACCTAAAACTTTTCTTTAGTGATTTATTTTTAGAGTGCTCTGTTTATCTTTCATTTGATGCTCTGCTGAGCCAGGGAGCAGCTCTAGGCATGAGCTTTATAATTAATGCAGTGCAGTTTACATATTTTGTATGTGTGTGTCTGAGTTTTTGTGTGTGTGTGTGTGTCTCAGTGTTTTTGTGTGTGTGTGTTTTTGTGTGTGTGTGTGCCTGAGTGTGTTTCCGAGTGTTTGTGTGTGCATCTGAGTATGTTTTAAGTGTGTCTGAGTGTTTGTATGTGTGTTTGCCTGTTTTTTTGTGTGTGTCTGCTTTCTGGGGGGGGGGGGTGACACCATAAACTTACCGCACCGGGTGACACCAACCCTAGTGACGCCACTGGAGCCATCAACCAAGTATGGAGGACGTGTTTTATAGAGCTCCTGAAGAAAAGCATTTAATATAATGATTAACTGGAGCTATATACATGTAATTTTATCTCAAATTGTCCCTGAGTAGATAGGTTTACCCCTTCAATACCGGGGGACCTCTTTCCTTTATTTTTCTTACTGGACTATACTATATACTGCCGTCGTGTCTTGAAAAACGCCTAGGCATCTGAGGCCTACAGCAGTAATGGCAACCCCTCACTAAAGAAAACCTCCTCAACCCATTTGCGCAGCTTTGCGGGAGCTCACTATGCAAATATCAGCTGGATATGATGATCTCTCAGACTGTCTGAGGACCGCTATGCACAACCGTCGCTCTCGATTGGGAACAGACTGGGCAATACAGGCCTCCATTCGATACAGCTCAGCTCTCTCAGTGTATGGTGCAGATATCAGAGACTAGAATAGATCTTGGTGAGGATATACCTGGTGTTTTTTGCAAGCTTTACCCCACCTAACCGTGAACTAGATCTGGAGGATGAAGTCGGCACAAGAGACCGCAAGTCTAAACTTGTAATTGCGCAGAGAGAACCCCCTCCGTCAATCCGGCCACTGCACCCCCCCCTCTGCGCCGAGTATCCTGAGGAGCCTATCCCCGCAAGTTTACAGCGCCACATCCAGCTACATGGCGAGAGTGATTCTTAAAAAGCCTTTACGGGGCACTGAAACCCAGCGGAACAACAACGGTTACACATACTTTGCAATCACCGCTCTGGGAGACTGGAGTGGGCTAGGACTTTGGCCTCAGTGTAGTGGTGGCCTAAGGTGGGATCACACCATAAACCGCATTGAACACCCAGGTACGGCTATCATCAAGGTCCGGCAGGCTGGATTCCACATGCTACACTCACATGGTGCGGAGCTCTTTTGATCCGGGAGGCCCCTCTTCTTGCTAGCTCTCAGATCTGCACTACACGGCTGATGAACACTGGCAAGGCCGTTAAAGTAAGATTCTGGGTTTCTATCAAAGGAGTGATCTCCGTATTAGTGCACTAAGGTTTCTACACTATTCCCCTATATGAGGTCCTTGTAATCCCGGATATAAGAGACATGGAACTAGTGACTTTTCCCTTCTCCTATCCAAGGAACTTGCTTGTTTCTTTAAAATCCGGAGCAGGGTAAACTGCAGCTCCTAATGCAGCGTTAGGCAAATTCTTCATCTAAACATGTTTCAGTATATGTGTAAAATTGTGTTCACAGTTCTGTCAATGCTACTAGCTCCTTCTTGATTTATTTTGTTGTACTTGTTCTCATGTGGGTATGGGTATGTGTAAAATACTGGGGAGTCACTTATACACCATTCTTATTTTATTGTACAGCCTATCTTATGAGAACTTTTAATGGGGATCTTAATTATCTAGTTATGCCAGTATTATTCCTATATTAGCATAACCATTATTAATGCTGGAGTTGTTGCATACACTTGCTTATATCTTATAACTGATGCATATACCTGATTCATAGTTATAATAGAATATTATTAGAGGCCATAGGCCCCTACCTTATCAAATCACCCCCCATATATAATTGAGGGCTTTCTAGCATTGTGTAAACAGTAGTCTTATAAGATATGTTGACTACAACATCTGTTACGTTCTTGTCACAAAATCTGCCCATAGTGTTTCTTTTTATAGATCCACACTCACTAGATCCAATTCTGCACATCAGGTATATGATTGATCCCCCAACACCTATGCATGTGTTAGGCTAGCACTTCTGGTAAATCTTCACTATATTCTCTCAGAGATTTTTGAATATGCCTTTATTTTATTGATCTGACCCTATTTTCATGCTCTATATGACTAAACACCCCACAAAAATTGTAAAGACAGAGAAGGTATCTCTCCTCACCCCTTTCCCACCCTGTGTTTCAGGGTGGGTCATACCCACTATCCCTTTTCCGTCTGTGTCCAGTGGAGACAATCGTCCCCGAGGGGAGATACTGATTACATTTCTTACCCATAGTGGTCTCAACATTAACGCCATAAGCTGGTAAAATGAGTGACCCTTTATGTTTTCATATCTTGGTTGCGCCTATTTGTACAGTAGCTTATCGACTATGTTAATTACTAAACATTTTGTCTCTACCATTTAATGTTTGTGACAAATACCACTTTCTCCAGTATAACAATCTACATAGCTAACTTAGCTAAAAGTCACTAGACTTTTTATGCTGATTTAAAAATAATCTAATATTGCCTTTTCATCTTAGAATGTGCGACTATGTTTCTATGCTCCCTTTATTTGAGCGCAGAGGTTTTATCAAACAAGACTATGTTCATGTTAAGAAATAGTTATTCTGTTTTTGTTGGCTCTGCCCTCCCACTCCAATCCCTATTACCACACCCAGGCTTAGACCGGGGTTCATATTATTTAGTCTATATTAGCTTCATAATACCCCCTCCCCCATACTGTTTAGCTTAAACCTGTAATGACCTGGAACCCAGTCCTTCCAACTAGCATTTTCAACGTATTTTCTCAATGTAACTAAGCTCATTGTATGTTTGTCATAACTTTCTCGTTATATGGGCATATTCTCTTTATTTAGATAATTATTCCGCTTTGATGGAGCTATTCCCATCCCAGGTAGTCATGTAACTAACAAGTCCCTCCCTGTGATGTCCACCCTTATATCCATCCAATAGGCTTTCCATACCTGCTCTCATGCCCTATTTGGCTCCGCCCCCCCCATTCCCCTCCTCACTCCACTTTGAGCGGCTCTTGCCCGCTGCACCCCTTCTCCCCCTCCCCGCTATAATTGGCCCATTTAAGTGGCCAAACACAAGCCAATCCCTATGTTTATCTTAACTTTACTAGTTTATTTATGCTACAAACGCTTATCAGGATAATGTGGAGAATATACTCTATTTCCCCCCTCCCTCTACCCCCATAAAACCAACCCCTTCCTTGTTTATATTTTCTAAAATTGATAACTTATGGTGTATATGTCCATCACAAGGTTGGATCACTTCTAGTCTACATACCATATAAAAAAATAAAAACTGAGGTCTCAATTTGGATAGTCCAAAATTTTTACTAATACCTTTAATAAACGGGATTTATATGCCCCGTCTGTTTAGAGTTATTGCCTAGTAAACCTCCATGCTCCTTCATAACCACTAACTAGCTATAGCTACTACATTCTTTTACCACTCACCATAGAGTATTACTCTTTATAGTCTTGAATCTATACAATGTGGGCATATCTAGTATTGTTTTTCTGGCAAGATCATGGTATTAGTATTGTACTATTCTCCTTTGTTATTATTGTTGGACGTTTCATTACTGTTATATTTGTTTATGACTTCAATAAAAAACTATTTAAAAAAAAAAAAAAAAGAAAGTGCCTACCCAGGTGGCTGAACGAGAAATTTGGGCAACTTCTATGATTATATTCTTGCTTTTTCAAATAAAGATACCAATATAACGAATAAAAAATGATAATAGGAGTAAATTAGAAAGTTGCTTAAAATTGCCTGCTCTGTCTGAATCATGAAGTATAATTTTGACTAGACTATTCCTTTAAAATAACAAAATGAATGTTGAAATGTGGAAATTTCAAGAGATGTTAAAGGGACTTTCCAATGCAAAAACTGCATACTTTTATTAATTACAGCATCTCATTTTTCTATTCTGGCTCTAAATAACTATCGGCTAGATTAACAGTTTTGCGTTATGCGTGAAAAAGCAGCGTTATGGCTCTTTTTCACTACCGCTGGTATTACGAGTTTTGCAGGTATATCTGTACCGCACACTTTTTTCGCCGTAACTACCACAGCTTTCAAAAGTCCTTTTTCAATGGGACTTCCATAGCGCCGGTATTTACGAGTTTGCCTGTCCGGCCAAAAAGTGAGCAGTACCATCAAGATCCATACTGTAAACTGAAAGTCAGTAGTTATGGGTTTTACGCTACAAATCTCTAATATAAAACTCATAACTAAAGTGTTACAAAGTACACTAACACCCACAAACTACCTATTAACCCCTAAACTGAGGCCCTGCCGCATCGCAAACACTAAAATAAAATTATTAACCCCTAATCTGCCGCTCCGGACATCACTGACACTATATAAACATATTAATCTGCTGTCCCTAACATCGCCACTACCTTTATTACTGTTATTAATCCCCTAATCTGCTGCCCACAAAATTGCCCGCCACTATACTAAAGTTATAAACCCCTAAACCTAACCCTAAGTCTAACCCTAACACCCCTAACTTTAATATAATTAAAATAAATCTAAATAAAAATTACTATCATTAACTAAATAATTCCTATTTAAAACTAAATACTTACCTGTAAAATAAACCCTAAGCTAGCTACAATTTAACTAATAGTTACATTGTAGCTACCTTAGGTTTTATTTTTTTAAATAATTTTGTATTTATTTTAACTAAGTAGACTAGTTATTAACTATTTACTAACTACCTAACTAAAATAAATACAAATTTACCTGCTAAAATAAAACCTAACCTGAGTTACACTAACACCTAACCTTACACTACAATTAAATAAATTACATTAATTAAATACAATTAACTAAATTACAAAAAAAACAAACACTAAATTACACAAAATAAAAAGAAATGATCAAATATTTAAACTAATTACACCTAATCTAATAGCCCTATCAAAATAAAAAAGCCCCCCCCAAAATAAAAAAAACCCTAGCCTAAACTAAACTACCAATAGCCCTTAAAAGGGCCTTTTGCGGGGCATTGCCACAAAGAAATGAGCTCTTTTACCTGTAAAAAAAAATACAAACAACCCCCCAACAGTAAAACCCACCACCCACACAACCAAACCCCCCCAAATATAATCCTATCTAAAAAAACTAAGCTCCCATTGCCCTGAAAAGGGCATTTGGATGGCCATTTGGATGGGCATTCCCTTAAAGGGCATTTAGCTCTTTTTCAGCCCTAACCCTAAATAAACCAATAAACCCTTAAAAAAACTAACACTAACCCCCGAAGATCCACTTACAGTTTTTGAAGACCGGACATCCATCCTCAACGAAGCAGCAGAAGTTCCTCAGCGAAGCCGGCAGAAGTCTTCATGCAAGCGGGCCGAAGTCTTCATCCAAGCCAGCAGAAGTCTTCATCCAGACGGCATCTTCTATCTTCATCCATCCGGCGCGGAGCGGCTCCATCTTCAAGACATCCGGCGCGGAGCATCTTCTTCTGACGGCTAACGAAGAATGAAGGTTCCTTTAAGGACGTCATCCAAGATGGCGTCCCTTGAATTCCGATTGGCTGATATAATTCTATCAGCCAATCGGAATTAAAGGTGAAAATATCCTATTGGCTGATGCAATCAGCCAATAGGATTGAGCTTCAATCCTATTGGCTGATCCAATCAGCCAATAGGATTGATCTCGCATTCTATTGGCTGTTCCAATCAGGGTTAGGTTTAAGGGTTTATAACTTTAGTATAGTGGCGGCGGCGTTGGGGGCGGAAGATTAGGGGTTAATAAGTGTAGGTAGGTAGCGACGACATTGGGGCAGCAGATTAGGGGTTAATAAGTGTAGGTAGGTGTCGGCGATGTCGGGGGCGGCAGGATTGGGGGTGTTTATGGGTGGACTCTGGGGTTATGTTAGGGTGTTAGGATTTTTTTTCCACCCATAGGAATCAATGGGACTGCGTTACGGAGCTTTATGCTCCTTTATTGCAGGTGTTAGGCTTTTTTTTAGCCGGCTCTCCCCATTGATATCTATGGGGAAATCGTGCACGAGCACGTAAAACCAGCTCAAAGCAGCGCTGGTATTTGGGTGCGGTATAGAGCTCAATTTTGCTCAACGTTAACATATTGCCTGCTAACGCCGGGTTTATGAAAACCTGTAATGGCAGCGCTATAGGGAGGTGCGCCGGTGACAATAACTTGCAAGGTTAGCACCGAGCCGCTCATAAAGCAAAACTCGTAATCTAGCCAGATATGTTTAACCATCCCAAAGGGCTTAAGATCAATAGGTAAGGTCACTTTTAGAAACCCGCAAACTATTGCAAAACCCACAGCTGGTAGTTGAATCACCTAACAATTACTAGCCATGAGCTGCTTGGGAGTTTCAATGCTTTGTAACTTTATTGTTGTATCAAAACCCCTTCACATACTAACTAGTGATGAGTAATGCACAAATTACCTGGTCTCTAATGAAGAGCTTGAAGTTTTTTTCATTATTATAATTATCAGTTATTTGTAGAGCACCAACAGAATGTTTATTTAAACATAATACACATATACTAAATCACTTTGAAACTGATGCAGCATAACTGTAAAAAGCTGACAGGAAAATATCACCTGAGAATACTCTATGTAAAAAAGGAAGATATTTTACCTCACAATTTCCTCAGCTCAGCAGAGTAAGTGAAAAATTAGAAAAATCTATTTTAAATAGATTGAGATTGTAAGCCCCCCCCAACACCTAAAGCCTGAATGTCTTATTGGGGTAATGCCGTTACCCCTTCTCCGGAAGGTGGCTTGTTTCCTCCCAGAGGTTACGGCACAGTTCTGCATGGCCATATCTATGGCCCTGGCGCATTTACATCTTCCAGAGGAGGGTGTTGCTGAGATACTGTCCGTGTTATGCTAACCGGGGGCTCGCTCGGGCGTGGGATCGCCTGGGTCAGATCAGTCATTGGAGAAGCGGTCTCCTCTGAAGCCTCGGGGTCAGGGGTCATCAGTTGCACCGGCGGAGGTAAGTCTTGCTTTTCGTTATAGACTGGCGCGCCTTCGTGTTCTGTTACGGCATGTTTTGGCAGTGCTGGAGGATCCCAGTACTAGTAGGTTAAGGCAGTGTTTTTCAACCAGTGTGCCACGGCACACTAGTGTGCAGTGAGAGATCCTCAGGTGTGCTGCGGGGAGACTGAGAACAGTGTGACATATTTTTTAAATTTTGCTTGTTTTGATGTGACAGGCTCATCAGGCAGACAGGCAGGCATCATTTACAACCATGACATATTGACATTCATTCACAGACAATCATTATGATGTATAATATATGCTGTATTAAGCTACAATGTGTGATTTTGTAAAATTTTGGGATGGTGGTGTGCCGCAGGATTTTTTAATGTAAAAAAGTGTGCCACGGCAAAAAAAATGTTGAAAATCACTGGATTAAGGGATCCTCAGTCTTCTGTTCCAGACGCAAGCTGGGTTAGACGTGTGTGGGAATTTTTTGGGTATTCTTATTCCAGTTCTAAACTTTGGAAGAATGGGGTCTCTGGCTGGTCGCCTTGGTGTACCCATTCATCTTGGGCGTTCACCTGCGGGTGCTGCCCTTCTTTTATTTGATCCGGTAGGATGTATTTTATTTATTTTTTAAGAAGCTCATGTCTGTTATGATTTTTCCGTTGGGAAATATCTCTTCTCTGGAATTTGACACTAGCGATTTTGTGGTCGCTTGGGCACTTCCGCGAAAGTCGCATGTTAAGGTGTTAGTACACTGTTATGTCTTTAGATCCTTTTATCAAGTCCTAGTGGGGGTCATCGTATTTCTGTTCCTTACTGTCTATATCATGTGGTGCCAGTGTAACCGGTCTGACATGGGCTGGGTGGTGAGTTGCTCTCTTGGATGAGGAGTTTATTATTCTTGGTGCCTCTTCGGATCGAATAATCTTTGCCTTTTTGCTAAGAGTTTTCATGAAGGGAACCTTCATGAGTTCCATAAATTTTTTGAGGCTCTGCCCATGCAGCGCTAAAACATGGTAGAGGAAGCCTTCGTTCCCAAACATCAGACTGGATCTCGTTCTGCTTTTGGGTGGGGCATCAGGGGATTGTACTCGGTCCTCACTGTCCTGTTCCTTGTGGGTGGGGGTCCAGAGCGGATCCTACTAGAGATGAATCCTGGGCGATTTCCCTTGTCTTCTATTTTTAGATTCTGTTTTTCCATGATGACGGTTTCTCTTCCCTTTGGGTTGAGGTTGATGGGCCTTTTGTCCCTTCCTTGAGGTTGGCTTCTGGTCATCTGTTTCTTGGGGTTAAAGCCTTTGGTTATTCTACTTCCGGGATCTCGTCTGATCCTATATTTTTGGAGATTTTCAGTTTAGATTGTCTCCCATTTTTTCCTGTGTCGCCCCTGCTATCTCCTGCCAGGGGCTAGGATACATGCTCCTTCTTCAATCCTCGAGCTGTAGGGGGTGTCGGGGATCCTGAGGATCTTGGAGACTTTTGTTAGCTTCTCTACCCAGTTTTTAGGGAGATGTGGCGTAGTGGTTAGCTCCATCGCACCCAGAAGCAGGAGGTTGTGGGCTTGAACCCAGGCAAAGCTCCTATTGGTTCCTCAGGGGTTATTAAATATTTAAGCCAGCTCCGAGTTTTCAGGTGCCTGGGTTTGTTTGTCCTGTCTTTGACTGGAATTTTGGGGGTCTGTATCAGATCCCTTAGGACTGATTCGGGAGGGCCCAGTTTCCCCGGTTCCGGGATGTCTTCTGTTCCTACGGGCATATTTTTTTCTCTTGCAGGGAGATTTAGAATTCTTACTGGGTCGGCCTTAGTGGCCAGATGGTTTTTCTTTTGGTAATGTCCTTTTAAGCTCATCTACAGCTTTACTTTTCAGCCCCGCTGTAGTAGCCTGTTGCTTAGCTTTGCTGTCTAACAAGCGGAAGGTTTTCAGTTTGAAACCATCTTCAGCCATTTGCACCTCGATTGTGTGCTAGCAAGACTGTTAAGTTTTGGCTTCGCTTTCCCTCCCTTTGGGGGTGAATTTGACATTCCATAGTTTCCGCATGGTGCTTAGAGGTACTTTTTATTCCTCTGTTTAGTGGGGTTGTTCCCCCTGCCTTGCGTGCGGGATGTCAGTTTGAAGGGATGGATTTCTTGTGCCATGCCTTTACTGTAGTTCCAGTAGAGGGTCTCCTTTTGGGAGTGCCCTTCATCTTCAGGAAGGGGGCTGTGTCTGGGTTATAGAACCCGAGCTCTTTGGGGGGGCTGGATTCCTCCCTTTCTCCAACATAGGTGTGTCCGGTCCACGGCGTCATCCTTACTTGTGGGATATTCTCTTCCCCAACAGGAAATGGCAAAGAGCCCAGCAAAGCTGGTCACATGATCCCTCCTAGGCTCCGCCTACCCCAGTCATTATCTTTGCCGTTGTACGAACTATTCTTCCTTCCATCCAGGAAGGTCAATTCATGACCACGGTGGATTTAAAGGATGCGTATCTACATATTCCTATCCACAAGGAACATCATCGGTTCCTGAGGTTCGCATTCCTGGACAAACATTACCAGTTCGTGGCGCTTCCTTTCGGATTAGCCACTGCTCCAAGGATTTTCACAAAGGTACTAGGGTCCCTTCTAGCTGTGCTAAGACCAAGGGGCATTGCTGTAGTACCTTACGTTGGACGACCATTCTGATTCAAGCGTCGTCCCTTCCTCAAGCAAAGGCTCACACGGACATTGTCCTGGCCTTTCTCAGATCTCACGGATGGAAAGTGAACGTGGAAAAGAGTTCTCTATCTCCCGTCCAACAAGGGTTCCCTTCTTGGGAACAATAATAGACTCCTTAGAAATGAGGATTTTTCTGACAGAGGCCAGAAAAAAACAAAACTTCTAGACTCTTGTCGGATACTCCATTCCGTTCCTCTTCCTTCCATAGCTCAGTGCATGGAAGTGATCGGGTTGATGGTAGCGGCAATGGACATAGTTCCTTTTGCACGCATTCATCTAAGACCATTACAACTGTGCATGCTCAGTCAGTGGAATGGGGACTATACAGACTTGTCTCCGGCAGATACAAGTAAATCAGAGGACCAGAGACTCACTCCGTTGGTGGCTGTCCCTGGACAACCTGTCACGAGGGATGACATTCCGCAGACCAGAGTGGGTCATTGTCACGACCGACGACAGTCTGATGGGCTGGGGCGCGGTCTGGGGATCCCTGAAAGCTCAGGGTCTTTGGTCTCGGGAAGAATCTCTTCTACCGATAAATATTCTGGAACTGAGAGCGATATTCAATGCTCTCAAGGCTTGGCCTCAGCTAGCGAGGGCCAAGTTCATACGGTTTCAATCAGACAACATGACAACTGTTGCGTACATCAACCATCAGGGGGGGAACAAGGAGTTCCCTGGCGATGGAAGAAGTGACCAAAATCATTCTATGGGCGGAGTCTCACTCCTGCCACCTGTCTGCTATCCACATCCCAGGAGTGGAAAATTGGGAAGCGGATTTTTCTGAGTCGTCAGACATTGCATCCGGGGGAGTGGGAACCTCCATTCGGAAATCCTTTGCCCAAGTCACTCAGCTGTGGGGCATTCCAGACATGGATCTGATGGCCTCTCGTCAGAACTTCAAAGTTCCTTGCTACGGGTCCAGATCCAGGGATCCCAAGGCTGCTCTAGTGGATGCACTAGTAGCACCTTGGACCTTCAAACTAGCTTATGTGTTCCCGCCGTTTCCTCTCATCCCCAGGCTGGTAGCCAGGATCAATCAGGAGAGGGCGTCGGTGATCTTGATAGCTCCTGCGTGGCCACGCAGGACTTGGTACGCAGATCTGGTGAATATGTCATCGGCTCCTCCTTGGAAGCTACCTTTGAGACGAGACCTTCTTGTTCAGGGTCCGTTCGAACATCCGAATCTGGTTTCACTCCAGCTGACTGCTTGGAGATTGAACGCTTGATCTTATCGAAGCGAGGATTCTCAGATTCTGTATCGATACTCTTGTTCAGGCCAGAAAGCCTGTAACTAGAAAGATTTACCACAAAATTTGGAAAAAATATATCTGTTGGTGTGAATCTAAAGGATTCCCTTGGGACAAGGTTAAGATTCCTAGGATTCTATCCTTCCTTCAAGAAGGATTGGAAAAAGGATTATCTGCAAGTTCCCTGAAGGGACAGATTTCTGCCTTGTCTGTGTTACTTCACAAAAAGCTGGCCGCTGTGCCAGATGTTCAAGCCTTTGTTCAGGCTCTGGTTAGAAATTAAGCCTGTTTACAAACCTTTGACTCCTCCTTGGAGTCTCAATTTAGTTCTTTCAGTTCTTCAGGGGGGTTCCGTTTGAACCCTTTGCATTCCGTTGATATTAAGTTATTATCTTGGAAAGTTTTGTTTTTAGTGCAATTTCTTCTGCTAAGAAGAGTCTTCAGAATTATCTGCTCTGCAGTGTTTCTCCTCCTTATCTGGTGTTCCATGCAGATAAGGTGGTTTTACGTACTAAACCTCGGTTTTCTTCCAAAAGTTGTATCTTAACAAAAACATTAACCAGGAGATTATGTACCTTCTCTGTGTCCCGAAACAGTTTCAAAGAAGGAACGTTTGTTGCACAATTTGGATGTTGTTCGCGCTCCTAAATTCTATTTAGATGCTACAAAGGATTTTAGACAAACATCTTCCCTTGTTTGTTGTGTTATTCCGGTAAAAGGAGAGGTCAAAAAGCAACTTCTACCTCTCTCTCTTTTTTGGATTAAAAGCATCATCAGATTGGCTTACGAGACTGCCGGACGGCAGCCTCCCGAAAGAATCACAGCTCATCCACTAGGGCTGTGGCTTCCACATGGGCCTTCAAGAACGAGGCTTCTGTTGATCAGATATGTAGGGCAGCGACTTGGTCTTCACTGCACACTTTTACCAAATTTTACAAGTTTGATACTTTTGCTTCTTCTGAGGCTATTTTTGGGAGAAAGGTTTTGCAAGCCGTGGTGCCTTCCATTTAGGTGACCTGATTTGCTCCCTCCCTTCATCCGTGTCCTAAAGCTTTGGTATTGGTTCCCACAAGTAAGGATGACGCCGTGGACGGACACACCTATGTTGGAGAAAACAGAATTTATGTTTACCTGATAAATTATGGTTTTTTTTTTTAATCAGGTCTGATAATTTATTTTCTTTAACTACAGTCACCACGGTACCCATATGGTTTCTCCTATGCAAATATTCCTCCTTAACGTCGGTCGAATGACTGGGGTAGGCGGAGCCTAGGAGGGATCATGTGACCAGCTTTGCTGGGCTCTTTGTCATTTCCTGTTGGGGAAGAGAATATCCCACAAGTAAGGATGACGCCGTGGACCGGACACACCGTTGGAGAAAGTAATTTTCAGGTAAACATAAATTCTCGTTTTTTCCTTCCTGCAGGTCATGGATGATCGGGGTACCTTTAGTCCCTAAGTCTTTCGGATATTATCAGTCCTTTGGTGCTGGGTCCGTTGCCGGAGCGAGAGTCAGGGATCTGTCTTATCTGTTGATTTTAGCCGTGTATCATAGTTATTGTGAACCTCCTTTATGTGAAGAGGCTTCGTGTAGATCCCGCCTCAGCAGGTAGTTTTCTCTACTGGGTTCTGGGTTCATTTTTCTTCCTTTCCTGACCTTTCCTCAAGAAGGTCCCATGTGGTTTCATAGCTAGGGTGGCTTTGGTTGCTAAGTCCTTATATTGTAGCAGGACGGCCTATGGCTTGAAGGAGCATATTTAGATATCTGATACTGTTTTTTCCCAGTGACTCCCGGGGGACGGTTTGTCTTTTGGTTTCTCTATTCTGGGTGCGATGTGAACGCTCTGTGTAGGGGAGGGATTTTTCTTCCTTCCTTTTAGTTTCTCAGGATATTCTGGGTCCTTTGCTGGGCTAGCAGGGTCTTTTCATAGGTGCTCTGTTTCATCCTCGTTCACTCTCTTGGAGTTCCTTTTCTTAGTCCTAGTCCCTTTGGGTTCTGAGGGGTCCTTTCGGACCTCATTTAGTTGAATCTCTGTTCTTCCCCGCTGGGGGAATGTGGATGTTTCCCCTTTCGTTTGATTGGGGGTGAGAACTAATTTTGTGGACTGCGTGCCTGCGGGACTTTGTCTCCCTCAGAGGCTTTTGGCTCGGTCGAGTCTAATAATCTGAGCGGTCTCTAGCAGGGCCTTGCTGGTTTTGACTGTTGGGCAGTTATCTCGGCCTTTTTCTTTTTTGTCATTTGGCTTCTAGTGAAGCAATTTTTTCTGTCGGGAGTTTTGGGTTTTAGGCTGTGGTGCCCTCAGAAAGGGGCCGCCTTTTGTAACCGCCCCACTTTTTGCATTTAGTGTCCTCTATAGCTTGGGTATTGTTTTCCCAAAAGTAATGAATGACCAGCTGTGGACTCTTCCCGTTTAAGAAGAAGAAACTTAATCTATGCTTACCTGATAATTTTCTTCTGACGGGAATGCCGTCCACAGCTCCCCCGCCCGCGTTGTTCATAAGGGGCGGCCGCATTTTTTGTTTCTTCTGGCACCTTTTTCACCCTGATATTTCTCCTACTGTTCCTTGTTCCCTCGGCAGAATGACTTGGGGATGAAGAAAGTGGGGGGAGGTATTTGAGCCTTTGGGCTGGGGTGTCTCTGCCTCCTCCTGGTGGAACAGATCTGAATTCCTAAAAGTAATGAATGCAGCTGTGGACTCTTCCCGTCAGAAGAAAATAAAATTATCAGGTAAGTATAATTTAAGTTTTTAAACAACTCTCCAATTTACTTCTGTTATAAAATTTGCTTCATTCACTCGGTATCCTTTATTGATGGAGCAGCAATGCACTATTGGGAGCTGGATTAATACATCAGTAAGCCAATGATATAAGGTATGCGTGTGCAGCCACCAATTGGCAGCTAGCTCCTGAGCCTACCTAGGTATCTTTTTCAATAAAGGATACCAAGAGAATGAAGTAAATTAAATAATAGACTTACATTGGAAAGTTGTTTAAAATTGTATGTTTTATCTCAATCATGAAAGTGAATTTTTGGGTTTCATGTCTTTTTAACCCATTCCCGCCATTCGGATGTTCAATGCCGCCCTAACTGTGCTGGGCTTTAGCTCCTTTAGGATGGCATGGAACGTCCCTAGTGGTTTGGCTGTACTGAAGCCATCAGCACTTCCTGAATAGGATTGTGGGCTGGAAGGGCATGTCTAGGGTCAGAGGCACTCCCCCACTGAACCGATCCCATCATTGAAATCATGTGATCGCATGAACATTCGTGTGGTTTCAACTTTTACTTATTTGTTTTCATCTGAACTTTGTCAGACAGGAAGGGGTTAAAAGGGACACAAAAACCCAAACATTTTCTATTGGGATTCAGATAGAGCACTTTGATTTTAAACAACATTCTAATTTACTTCTATTATTAAATGTTCTTCATTCTCTTGGTATCTCTTCTGTTGAAAAGCAAGGAAGTAACCTCAGGACTCTGCACATCTGAAGCACTATATGACAGTAGCTTAATAAGAATGTTATCCCTTTTGCAAGACCACTAGATGGCAGCACTATTTCCTGCCATGTAGTGCTCAGACACCTACCTAGGTATCTCCTTAACAAGGAATACCAGGGGAACAAAGCCAATTGCAAACTTTTTAAAATTCTATGCTCTGTCTGAGTCACTAAAGAAAATAGTTTGATTTCATATCCCTTTAATGTTTGATGACAGGTTGTATTATGTTTTCTTGTTCAGCACACTACAGGTTCCTGTCTATTCTAATCCAAAGAGGTTTTCATTTCATAGGAATACTTTTTCCCCAGGTTTTCCATGTCTTTTTGATATTCTAATTCATCAACCATAGCCACTTGGAACTGACACATATTGATGTAGAAAATACATTTTTATGTTACATCAGTAGCCCTCTAAAAAACTTCAGGATTCCAATTTTTTTAATAACTGTTCTTAGGGGAACAAATTATCGGCTAGATTACGAGTTGTGCGTTAGGGTAAAAAAAGCAGCGTTAAGAGGTCCTAACGCTGCTTTTTTACGCCCGCTGGTATTACGAGTCTTGAAGGTTTAGGGTCTCCGCACACTTTTTTGGCCTTATCGCAAAACGACTTACGTAAACTTTGTTTAAGTCTTTTTTTTATGGGACTTCCATAGCGTCGGTATTACGAGTCTGTCCTGGGAGGCCAAAAAGTGAGCGGTACACCCTACCCCATCAACAGTCCTAACGCATTTAAAAGTCAGTAGTTAAGAGTTTTATGGTACAACGCCGTAACATTAAAACTCATAACTAAAGTGCTAAAAAAGCACACTAACACCCATAAACTACCTATTAACCCCTAAACCGAGGCCCTCCCGCATCGCAAACACTATATTAAAATTATTAACCCCTAATCTGCCGCTCCGGACATCGCCGCAACTATAATAAACATATTAACCCCTAAACCGCCGCACTCCCGCCTCGCAAACATTAGTTAAATATTATTAACCCCTAATCTGCCGTCCCTAACATCGCCGCCACCTATCTACATTTATTAACCCATAATCTGCCGCCCCCAACGTCGCCGCCACTATACTAAATGTATTAACCCCTAAACCTAAGTCTAACCCTAATCCTAAACACCCCCTAACCTTAAATATAATTTAAATAAATATAAATAAAAATGAATATTAATACATAAATAATTCCTATTTAAAACTAAATACTTAAAATAAATAAACCCAAAGCCAGATACAATATAACTAATAATAACATTGTATCTAGCTTAGGGTTTATTTTTATTTTACAGGCAAGTTTGTATTTATTTTAACTAGGTAGAATAGTTATTAAATAGTTATTAACTATTTAATAACTACCTAGCTAAAATAAATACAAAAGTACCTGTAAAATAAAACCTAACCTAAGTTACAATAACACCTAACACTACACTATAATTAAATAAATTAACTAAATTAAATACAATTAACTAAATTAAATTAAATTAGCTAAAGTACAAAAAAACAACAACACTAAATTACAGAAAATAATAAACAAATTGCAAGATATTTAAACTAATTACACCTAATCTAATAGCCCTATATAAAAATAAAAAAAGCCCCCCAAAATAAAAGAAAAACCTTAGCCTAAACTAAACTATCAATAGCCCTTAAAAGGGCCTTTTGCGGGGCATTGCCCCAAAGTAATCCGCTCTTTTACCTGTAAAAAAAACAACAACCCCCCCAACAGTAAAACCCACCACCCACACAACCAACCCCCTAAATAAAATGCTATCTAAAAAAACCTAAGCTTCCCATTGCCCTGAAAAGGGCATTTGGATGGGCATTGCCCTTAAAACGGCATTTAGCTCTTTTGCGGCCCAAACCCTAATCTAAAAAATTAAACCCACCCAATACACCCTTAAATAACCTAACACTAACCCCCTGAAGATCGACTTACTGTTCTGAAGACCAGACATCCATCCTCAAGGAAGTGGCAGAAGTCTTCATCCAACCGGGCCGAAGTCCTCAATGAAGCCGGGAGAAGTCTTCATCCAAGCCGGGCGAAGTGGTCCTCCAGATGGGCAGAAGTATTCATCCAGACGGCATCTTCTATCTTCATCCATCCGATGCAGAGCGGCTCCATCTTCAAGGACATCCGGTGCGGAGCATCCTCTTCAAACGACGGCTTCTAACTGAATGACGGTTCCTTTAAGTGACGTCATCCAAGATGGCGTCCCTTAGATTCCGATTGGCTGATAGAATTCTATCAGCCAATCGGAATTAAGGTAGAAAAAATCCTATTGGCTGATGCAATCAGCCAATAGGATTGAGCTTGCATTCTATTGGCTGTTTGGAATAGAATGCGAGCTCAATCCTATTGGCTGATTGGATCAGCCCAATAGGATTGAACTTCAATGCTATTGGCTGATTGCATCAGCCAATAGGATTTTTTCTACCTTAAATCCGATTGGCTGATAGAATTCTATCAGCCAGTTGGAATCTAAGTGACGCCATCTTGGATGACGTCACTTAAAGGAACCGTCATTCAGTAAGAAGCCGTCGTTTGAAGAGGATGCTCCACGCCGGATGTCTTGAAGATTTAGCCACTCCGCGTCGGATGGATGAAAATAGAAGATGCCGTCTGATGAAGACTTCTGCCTGTCTGGAGGACCACTTCGCCCGGCTTGGATGACGACTTCTCCCGGCTTCGTTGAGGACTTCGGGCCCGGTTGGATTAAGACTTCTGCTGCTTCCTTGAGGATGGATGTTCCGGTCTTCAGAACAGTAAGTCGATCTTCAGGGGGTTAGTGTTAGGTTTTTTTAAGGGTGTATTGGGTGGGTTTTATTTGTTAGATTAGGGTTTGGGCGCAAAAGAGCTAAATGCCCTTTTAAGGGCAATGCCCATCCAAATGCCCTTTTCAGGGCAATGGGGAGCTTAGGTTTTTTAGTTAGGGTTTTATTTGGGGGGTTGGTTGTGTGGGTGGTGGGTTTTACTGTTGGGGGGTTGTTTGTATTTTTGTTTACAGGTAAAAGAGCGGATTACTTTGGGGTAATGCCCTGCAAAAGGCCCTTTTAAGGGCCATTGGTAGTTTAGTTTAGGCTAGGGTTTTTTTTTATTTTGGGAGGGCTTTTTTTTTGATAGGGCTATATAGATTAGGTGTAATTAGTTTAAATATCTTGTAATTTGTTTATTATTTTCTGTAATTTAGTGTTTGTTTGTTTTTGTACTTTAGCTATTTTAATTTAATTTATTTAATTGTTGTTAATTTAGTTAATTTATTTAATTATAGTGTAGTGTTAGGTGTTATTGTAACTTAGGTTAGGTTTTATTTTACAGGTACTTTTGTATTTATTTTAGCTAGGTAGTTATTAAATAGTTAATAACTATTTAATAACTATTCTACCTAGTTAAAATAAATACAAACTTGCTTGTAAAATAAAAATAAACTCTAACCTAGCTACAATGTAACTATTAGTTATATTGTAGCTAGCTTTGGGTTTATTTTTATAGGTAAGTATTTAGTTTTAAATAGGAATTATTTAGGTAATAATATTAATTTTTATTTAGATTTATTTAAATTATATTTAAGTTAGGGGGTGTTAGGGTTAGAACGAAAGGAAAAAGAGAAACTAAATGGCACTACTATCTGGTATACTTGAGATGCTCTATAATGAATTGGTGCAGGTATTTTACCTTGCTATAATATTCGAGTTAGGTGCTGTGTACTTTTTTGGACTGCAAAAGAGGGGTTGATTCAATACCGAGATTGAAGCGTGTACACTTATTAGCACTCACATCTCATGGTGATGTGGCTGTAATTTAGAACCATTAGTGCCAAAAGGGGAACGGTCTGTGCCGTAAAAATTAAAATATAACCTTTATTAGATTAGTTAAAAAAGATTCCACAAAACAAACATAAACATATATGTATTAAAAACACTAAATGTTGAAGAGGAAAATATCAAGAGGATTTGGATGCTAAACGTAGCTATCTGTAAAGAAAGTTGTCTTCAGGCTTTTGGTTAGGGGTATTCCTGGTTCCCTAAATGTCTCCTAGTTATAACTGTTGTTATATGTCACATATAACGCTTGTAGAAGTGATAATACTATTTCTTGGTTCATATATTGTAGTTATTCATGGATACCAAAATCTTTTGGAAATAAACTTATTTTGCAGTGTAGTACCTAAATTGTGATTGTATATGCTTCTCGGGTATGTGCTTTGGGTTCTTTAATATTAACGATGCTGAAGCAGTGGTATTTATTAATACATAGCATTGGATATTGTAATAATTTCTGAATATATGGTTGCTGTTGTGATCAGGTTGTTTCCCTCCCCTAACGAGGGGTTAGTTTAGCTTAGTGCTCAATGCAGATATAATCACCTATTGAATTTTCACAATTGAAAGGTATGCCCTAACCGTATAGAGTTTATATTTTTCGTTATTTAGCGTAAATATTCAGCTGTTATAAGGCTGTATACAATTTTCAGCGTTAATACAAATGTTGCTATGAGAACATAGCGTTATGCAAATCCACACGAGGTGAATTATATCCAAATTATTGGTCTATGTTTTTATGGGGGTATTTGTTATTTACCTCCCAATATTGTGTACTGTACGTTATGCAGATTAAGTACGATATCAATTTGTATTAGGATTATTCTGATTATTCGGTTATGTTACTCTAGGGGTATTTATCGTATATTCACTAGTGCTTGGTGCCAACAATATCGGGTATTTCAATGCTAAGGATATCTTGTACTGATATCAGCGAATGTACTGCTATTAGTTTAAAACTTTAGTACGATTAGTCTTTTAAGTTTAATAATGCATTCTCTCATTCACCATTCGTACTTAAATGCCCAAGAGCTATACACCATCAGCCACTATTAGTTAAATTCCATTTATATAACTTGCTGTAATCGTAAGATATGCTATCGTTAGCTTAGTATTTGTAATTAGCTCAATGTTTGTATTTTTGTGACGGTCCACCTTACATTCACACACTTGGCTTGCTAGCCGTTCTATAATGCTTAAATGTGGACTAGTCACTATATTAGTTTTCTAGTGAGCTTGCATTCTATTGGCTGTTTGGAATAGAATGCGAGCTCAATCCTATTGGCTGATTGGATCAGCCAATAGGATTGAACTTCAATCCTTACATTCACACACTTGGCTTGCTAGCCGTTCTATAATGCTTAAATGTGGACTAGTCACTATATTAGTTTTCTAGTGAGCTAAATTATATTCAATATAATTTAGCTCACTAGAAAACCTAATATAGTGACTAGTCCACATTTAAGCATTATAGAACGGCTAGCAAGCCAAGTTGTGTGAATGTAAGGTGGACCGTCAACAAAAATACAAACATTGAGCTAATTACAAATACTAAGCTAACGATAGCATATCTTACGATTACAGCAAGTTATATAAATGGAATTTAACTAATAGTGGCTGATGGTGTATAGCTCTTGGGCATTTAAGTACGAATGGTGAATGAGAGAATGCATTATTAAACTTAAAAGACTAATCGTACTAAAGTTTTAAACTAATAGCAGTACATTCGCTGATATCAGTACAAGATATCCTTAGCATTGAAATACCCGATATTGTTGGCACCAAGCACTAGTGAATATACGATAAATACCCCTAGAGTAACATAACCGAATAATCAGAATAATCCTAATACAAATTGATATCGTACTTAATCTGCATAACGTACAGTACACAATATTGGGAGGTAAAATAACCAAATACCCCCATAAAAACATAGACCAATAATTTGGATATAATTCACCTCGTGTGGATTTGCATAACGCTATGTTCTCATAGCAACATTTGTATTAACGCTGAAAATTGTATACAGCCTTATAACAGCTGAATATTTACGCTAAATAACGAAAAATATAAACTCTATACGGTTAGGGCATACCTTTCAATTGTGAAAATTCAATAGGTGATTATATCTGCATTGAGCACTAAGCTAAACTAACCCCTCGTTAGGGGAGGGAAACAACCTGATCACAACAGCAACCATATATTCAGAAATTATTACAATATCCAATGCTATGTATTAATAAATACCACTGCTTCAGCATCGTTAATATTAAAGAACCCAAAGCACATACCCGAGAAGCATATACAATCACAATTTAGGTACTACACTGCATAATATGTTTATTTCCAAAAGATTTTGGTATCCATGGAATAACTACAATATATGAACCAAGAAATAGTATTATCACTTCTACAAGCGTTATATGTGACATATAACAACAGTTATAACTAGGAGACATTTAGGGAACCAGGAATACCCCTAACCAAAAGCCTGAAGACAACTTTCTTTACAGATAGCTACGTTTAGCATCCAAATCCTCTTGATATTTTCCTCTTCAACATTTAGTGTTTTTTAATACATTATATGTTTATGTTTGTTTTGTGGAATCTTTTTTAACTAATCTAATAAAGGTTATATTTTAATTTTTACGGCACAGACCGTTCCCCCTTTTGGCACTAATGGTTCTAAATTTACAGCCACATCACCATGAGATGTGAGTGCTAATAAGTGTACACGCTTCAATCTCGGTATTGAATCAACCCCTCTTTTGCGGTGTTAGGGTTAGGGTTAGACTTAGGTTTAAGGGTTTATACATTTAGTATAGTGGCGACAACGTTGGGGGCGGCAGATTAGGGGTTAATAAATGTAGGTAGGTGGCGGCGATGTTAGGACGACAGATTAGGGGTTAATAATATTTAAATATTGTTTGCGAGGCGGGAGTGCTGCGGTTTAGGGGTTAATATGTTTATTATAGTGGCGGCGACGTTGGGGGCGGCAGATTAGGGGTTAATAAGTGTAGGTAGGTTGCGGCGACATTGGGGGCGGCAGATTAGGGGTTAATAAATATAATGTAGGTGGTCGGCGATGTCCGGGAGCGGCAGATTAGGGGTTAATAAATATAATGCAGGGTGTCGGCGATATCGTTGGGCGGTAGATTAGGGGTTAATAAGTGTAAGATTAGGGGTGTTTAGACTCGGAGTTCATGTTAGGGTGTTAGGTGTATATATAAATTTTATTTCCCCATCGGAATCAATAGGGCTGCGTTACTGAGTTTTACGTTGCTTTATTGCAGGTGTTTCAGAGCGCAAAAGAGGGGGGGAGAGAGCGCAAAGAGGGGGGAGGAAAGTGCAAAAGAGGGGGGAGAGAGAGCAAAAGAGAGGGGAGAGAGCACAAAAGAGCGGGGGGAGAGAGAGCAAAAGAGCGGGGGGAGAGAGCGCAAAACAGGGGGGGAGAGAGCGCAAAAGAAGGGGGGATAGAGAGCAAAAGAGGGGGGACAGAGAGCAAAAGAGAGGGGAGAGAGCACAAAAGAGAGGGTGGAGAGAGAGCAAAAGAGAGGGGGGAGAGAGCACAATAGAGAGGGGGGAGGGAGAGAGTGCAAAAGGAGAGGGGGGGAGAGATCGCAAAAGAGGGGGGAGGAGAGAGCAAAAGAGGGAAGAGGAGAGAGCAAAAGAGGAGAGGAGAGCAAAAGAGGGGAGAGAGAGCAGAAGAGGGGCGGGGGAATGAGAGAGCGCAAAAGAGAGGGGGGAGAGAGAGGGAGCAAGGGTTGGAACCGTGGTACTTAAAAAATTGGCCCGTGTACACAGGCTTTAGGACTAGTGTGTATATATATATATATATATTTATATATATATATATATATATATATATATATATATTGTATTGAAACAATGAAACAATAAAAGTTTTAAAGTAGAATGTCTTAGACCACTGCTCATAAGTATGCTTTGTCTAGGATCCATCCTGCTAATATTTTACAGGGAATCAGCTTTTAGATGCAAGGGTATCTTAACATAATAGTGAAACATGGCAGTTAGTGGAACTGATTTTGTAGAGAGGAGAGATATCTGGGGAAAAGAAACAGATGTGGGTTCATCTGCATAGAAATGGCCTGGAACTCAACTGAATGCACTCTTTTGCCAAGGGAGCATATATCAGAGCTAAGGGGACAGTAAACAAAATAAACTGCTGATAAAACTATTTAAACAATGCAGTCAAGATATGCATTACAGAAATTGGCAGGTTCTAACTTTAATCTTTAATTATAATATATTGTAATTTCCAGTATAGAGTTGCAGCACTATTACCATACTAGCGAAGGCAAATGTTAATCCATAATTGCATGTTGTAGCTGCCTAAGCATGCTAGTTGTAATAGAAGGCTAGATAGCAGCATACAGGCAGTGAACAAGCTCATTTACATCTAGCTCCTGATTGGACAACAATTAAAGGGATACTAAACCAAAAATGTTTCGTTTATGATTCAGATAGAGGCATGAAATTTTGAAGCAATTTTTTAATTTACTCCTATTATCAATTTTTCTTCGTTCTCTTACTATCTTTATTTGAAAAAGCTGGAATCCTAGGTAAGAGCCAGCTATTTTGGTTCTGCACCATGGATAGCGCTTGGCTGATTGGTGGGGCTACATTTAACCACACATCAGCAAGCGCAACCCAGGTGCGGAACCAAAAATGAGCCGGCTCTTAAGCTTACAGTATTGCTTTTCAAATAAACTGCCAGATTACGAGTTTTGTGTTGATGAGCAGCTCGGCAATAACTTGCAAGTTATTGTCACCGCTCACCTCCCATATAGCGATGCTATTACATGTTTTGCAAAAACCCAGCGTTATCAGGCAATATGTCAGCGTTGAGCTCCATACCACACCCAAATACCAGCGCTGGCTATGAACTTGGTTTTTACGTGCTCGGTCGCACAATTTCCCCATAGGACATCAAGGGGAGAGACGGCTAAAAAAAGCCTAACACCTGCAAAAAAGGAGCGTATAAGCTGCGTAACGCAGCCCCATTGATTCCTATGGGGAAAGAAAATGTATGTTTACACCTAACGCCCTAACATAAACCCTGAGTCTAAAACACCCCTAATTTGCCACCACCCCGACATCACCCCCGCCACCTACATTACACTTATTAACCCCTAATCTGCTGCCCCCCAGACATCGCCTCCTCCTACCTACACTTATTAACCCCTAATCTGCCACCCCCCGACATCGCCGACAACCTATCTACACTTATAAACCCCTAATCTGGCTGCCCCAATGTCGTCGCTAACCTACCTACACTTATTAACCCCTAATCTGCCGCCCCCAACATCGCCGCCCACTATACTTAAGTTTTAACCCTAAACCTAACCCTAAGTCTAACCCCAACCCTAACGTAACCCTAACACCCACTAACTTTAACATAATTAAAATAATATAAATATAAATTACAATTAATTCCTAAATAATTCCTATTTAAAACTAAATTCTTACCTATAAAATAAAAACCTAACCTAGCTACAATATAACTAATAGTTATATTGTAGCTATCTTAGGTTTTTTTTTTATTTCACAGCTAAGTTTGTATTTATTTTAACTAGGTAGACTAGTTAGTAATAGTTATTAACTACCTAGTTAAAATAAATACAAATTTACCTGTAAAATAAAAACCTAACCTGTCTTACACTAACACCTAACATTACACTACAATTAAACCAATTACATTAATTAAATACAATTAACTAAATTGCAAAAAATAAAAAACACTAAATTATACAAAATAAAAAAGAAATGATCAAATTTTTAAACTAATTACACCTAATCAAATAGCCCTATAAAAATAAAAAAGCCCCCCCCCCCATTAAAAAAAACCCTAGGCTAAACTAAACTGCCAATAGCCCTTAAAAGGGCCTTTTGCGGGGCATTGCCCCAAAGAAATCAGCTCTTTTACCTGTAAAAAAAATATACACAACCAACCCCCCAACAGTAAAAACCACCACCCACACAACCAAACCCCCCAAATAAAATCCTATCTAAAAAAACCTAAGCTCCCCATTGCCCTGAAAAGGGCATTTGGGATGGGCATTGCCCCTTAAAAGGGCATTTAGCTCTTTTTCTGTGCCCAAATCCCTAATCTATAAATAAAAACCCACCCAATAAACCCTTAATAAAACCTAACACTAACCCCCGAAGATCCACTTACAGTTTTTGAAGACCGACATCCATCCTCAACGAAGCCGGAAGAAGTCTTCATCCAAGCAGGCAGAAGTCCTCAACGATGCCGGAGAAGTCTTCATCTAAGCGGGCAAGAAGTCGGTCCTCCAGACGGGCAGAAGTCTTCATCCAGACGGCATTGTCTATCTTCATCCTTCTGACGTGGAGGCGGCTCCATCTTCAAGACATCCGACGCGGAGCATCCTCTTCTTTCGACGGCTACTGAAGAATGAAGGTTCCTTTAAGGGACGTCATCCAAGATGGCGTCCCTTGAATTCCGATTGGCTGATTCTATCAGCCAATCGGAATTAAAGTTGAAAAAATCCGAATTGGCTGATTGGCTGATGGCTTTTTTATTTTTATAGGGCTATTAGATTAGGTGGTAATTAGTTTAAATATTTGATAATTTCTTTTTTATTTTGTGTAATTAAGTGTTTTTTTATTTTTTTGTAATTTAGTTAATTGTATTTAATTAATGTAATTTATTTAATTGTAGTGTAATGTTAGGTGTTAGTTGTAAGTCAGGTTAGGTTTTATTTTACAGCAGGAACAGTCCAAGCCTTCCTGGAGGTCCAATCGGTCTTGGAACAAGGGAAGCAATCTAAGAAGCCCATTAGTGACTCTGTCAGCATGAAAGGGTCTGCCCCCAATCTGGGACCGGATCTTGTGGGGGGGGCAGGCTTTCTTTCTTCTTTCAGGCCTGGGTTCGGGATGTACCGGATCCCTGGGTGGTGGACAACGGTAGATTTAAAGGATGGTGTACCTACATGTTCCCTTCCACAGGGATTATCACAAGTTTCTGAGATTTGCCTTTCTAGACAAACACTTCAGTTTGTGGCTCTTCCATTCGGCCTTGCCACAGCTCTCAGAATTTTCTCAAAGGTTCTGGAAGCCCTGTTGGCGGTGCTCCGGTTGCGGGGCCTTATCTGGACGACATTCTTGTCCAGGGCGCCCTTCCTCTCAACAAGCAAATCCCACACGGCAATGTTGTTATCTTTTTCTGCAGTCTCACGGATGGAAGGTGAATTTGGGAAACAGTTCCTTGATTCCAGGCTACAAGGGTAGTGTTCCTGGGAACCATAATAGATTCCTTATCAATGAGAATATTTCTGACAAAGGTCAGAAAATCAAAGATCCTAGACTCTTGTCTGGCCCTTCAGTCTTCTCCTCGGCCATCTGTGGCTCAATGTATGGAGGTGATTGGTCTGATGGTAGCTGCCATGGACATCATTCCGTTTGCCCGGTTCCGTCTCAGACCTCTGCAGTTATGCATGCTCAGACAATGGAACGGGGATTATGCGGACCTGTCTCTGTGAATTCTTCTGGATCAGGTGACAAGAGATTTTCTTCCTTGGTGTTGTCTCAGGATCATCTCTCAGACCCACCTGGGTGATTGTGACAACGGACGCCAGCCTGCTGGGATGGGGAGCAGTCTGGGGCTCACTAAAGGCTCAGGGGACATGAACTAGGGAGGAGTATGTTCTCCCCATAAACATTCTAGAGCTGAGGGCAATCTTTAATGCTCTTCTGGCCTGGCCTCAGTTAGCTTCAGCCCGGTTTATCAGGTTCCCAGTCGGACAACATAACTTCAGTGGCTTACATCAACCATCAGGTAGGAACTCGGAGTTCTTTGGCCATGACAGAGGTAGCCAAGAGATCCAGTGGGCAGAGACCCACAACTGCTGTCTATCTGCAATCCACATTCAGATGTGGACAATTGGGAAGCGGACTTATTCTGAGCAGACAGACCTTTCACTAGGTGGAGTGGGTACTCCATCCAGAGGTGTTTTTCCAACTTGATTCTCAAAATGGGGACAGACGGAGCTGGATCTCATGGCATCTCAACAGAATGCCAAGCTACAGAGGTACAGGTCGAGGGATCCCAGGCTGTACTGATAGATGCTCTGGTGGTCCCTTGGAAATTTCAGTCTAGCATACCTATTTCCTCCGTTCGCTCTCCTTCCTAGAGTCATTGCCGAATCAAACAGGAGAGGGCATCAGTGATCCTCATTGCACCGGCGTGGCTTCGCAGGATCTGGTATGCAGACCTAGTGGAGATGTCATCTCATTCCACCTTGGAGACTTCCATTGAGGAAGGACCTTCTAATTCAAGGACCTTTCCTTCACCCAAATCTCGTTTCTCTGAAGCTGACTGCTTGGAGATTGAAAGCTTAATTTTATCTAAGCGCAGTTTTTCTGAGTCGGTTCAATTGAGACCATGATTCAGGCTTGTAAACCTGTTACCAGAAAGATTTACTATAAGATATGGGGTAGATATCTGTATTGGTGTGGAATCCAGAGGTTCGGATTCCTAGGATTTAGTTTTTTCTCCCAGAGGGTCTGGAGAAGGGATTATCTGCTAGTACCTTTAAGGGTCAAATATCCGCCTTGTCTATTTTGTTGCATAAACATCTGGCGGATGTGCAATCTTTCTGTCAGGCCTTGGTTAGAATCAGGTCTTTTTTCAAACCTGTTACTTTGAACAAAGGACTCAACCTTGTTCTAAAGTCTTCAGCAGGCTCCGTTTGAGCCTATGCATTCCTTTGATTTGAGGTGTTATCTTGAAAGTTTTGTTTCTTGTTGCAATATCTTTCTGCTCGTAGAGTCTCAGAAACTCTCGGCTCTTACAGTGTGAATCCCCTTACCTTATTTTTCATTCGGATAAGGTAGTTCTGGGTACTAAGTTAGGTTTCCTCCCTAAAGTGGTTTCGGATAGGAACATTAATCAAGAAATCGTTGTTCCTTCTTTGTGTCCTAACCCTTCTTCTCAGAAAGAGTGTCTGCTGCACAACCTAGATGTGGTGCGTGTGCCTTGAAATATTATTTACAGGCGACTAAAGGATTTTCACCAGTCTTCTGCTTTGTTTGTTGTTTTCTCTGGTAAGTGCAAGGGTCAAAAGCTACGGCTACTTCTCATTTCTTTGTGGCTGAAGAGTATAATTTGTTATGGCCTATGAAACTGCTGGACCAGCAGCCTCCTGAGAGAATCATTGGCTCATTCCACAAGGGCTTCTGTGGAACAGATTTGCAAGGCTGCAACTTGGTCCTCTCTACACACTTTTTCAAAATTCTATAAATTTGATACTTTTGCCTCGGCTGAGGCTTCTTTTGGGAGAAAGGTTCTTCAAGCAGTGGTGCCTTCCGTTTAGGTTCCCTGTCTTGTCCCTCCCTTATCATCTGTGTCCTCTAGCTTGGGTATTGTTTCCCAATAGAATTAGAGATGATCCATGGACTCACTGTGTCATTAGAAAGAAAACAAAACTTATGCGTACCTGAAAAATTTTATTTATTTCTTGACACGGTGAGTCCACGGCCCGCCCTTTTTTATTTAGACAGTTTTTTCTTGTTATAAACCTCAGGCACCTCTGCACCCTTGTGTTACTTCCTTTCTCTATTTATTCTTCAGTTGAATGACTGGGGTTGGAGGGAAGGGAGGTGATACTTAAAGGGACAGTCAACACCCAGAATTTTTGTTGTTTTAAAAGATAGATAATCCCTAATTACCAATTCCCCAGTTTTGCATAACCAACACAGTAATAATTATACATGTTTTACCTCTGTAATTACCTTGTATCTAAGCCTCAGCAGACTGCCCCCTTATTTCAGTTCTTTTGACAGCCAATCACAGCTGTCTCCATGGTAAATTCACGTGCATGAGCTCAATGTTATCTATATGAAACACGTGAACTAATGCCCTTTAGTGGTGAAAAAAAGATCAAAATGCATTTAGATTAGAGGCGGCGCCTTCAAGGTCTAAGAAATTAGCATATGAACCCTCCTAGGTTTAACTTTCAACTAAAAATACCAAGAGAACAAAGCAAAATTGGTGATAAAAAGTAAATTGGAAAGTTGTTTAAAATGATATGCCCTATTTGAAACATGAAAGTTTTTTTAGGACTTGACTGTCCCTTTAACGGCTTTGCTGTGGTGCTCTTTGCCCCCTCCTGCTGGCCAGGAGTGATATTCCCAATAGTAATTAGAGATGATCCGTGGACTTACTGTGTCAAGAAATAAATAAATTTATCAGGTAAGCATAAATTTCATTTTTCGTTCCTTTAGCAATTTTAAGGGACAGAAATCTTCCTCCTCTTCTTCCAAACCAGACCAATCCAGGTCCTCTTGGAAGTCCAGCCAGCCTTGGAATAAGGGAAAGCAAAACAAGAAGCCTTCCGCTGACTCAAAATCAGCATTGAACGGACTGCCCCCAATCCGATCCTGGATTAAGTGGGGGGCAGGCTTTCATGTTTTAGACAGGCTTGGATACGTGATGTCCCAGATTGGTGGCCTGAGGGCATAGTATCCCAGGGTTACAAAATAGGATTCAAGTCTTGCCCTTTCAAGGGGCAGATTTCTCTGTCAAGACTATCTTAAAACCAGGTAAAGAGGGAGGCCTTCTTAAATTGCATAAAAGACCTAGGATTGGGGAACTTTCCACCCAATCCTAGACTTAAAGTGACTCAACAAATTCCTCAGGGTTCCGTCCTTCAAGATGGAAACTTTTCGTTCCATTCTTCTGTTGGTTCAGGAATGGCAGTTCATGACAACCATAGACCTGAAGAGCTTGTATTTACACGTTCCCATTCACAAGGATCATCACCAGTTTCTAAGGTTTGCCTTTCTGGACAAGCTTTTCCAGTTTGTTGCACTCCCGTTTGGTCTTGCCACGGCTCCCAGAATTCTCAAAAAGGTTCTGTGGTCTCTATTGGCAGTAATCAGATCCCAGGGAATTGCTGTGGTGCCTTATCTAGACGACATCTTGGTTCAGGCGTCATCTTTTCAACAAGCAAAATCTCATACAAAGATGTTTTCTTTTCTACGTTCCCATGGGTGGAAAGTGAATCTGGAAAAGAGTTCTCTAGTTCCTGCTACAAGAGTGTGTTTCCTATGGACAATCATAGATTTCCTGTCTATGAAGATTTTTCTGACGGATGTCAGAAAATCCAAACTTCTGACTTCTTGCCTTTCACTCCAGTCTGATATTCGTTTCACAGTGGCTCAATCATGGAGGTAATTGGTCTGATGGTGGCTTCCATGGACATCATTCCTTTTGCTCGGTTCCATCTACGACCTCTGTAGCTTTGCATGCTCAGTCAATGGAACGGAGGCCATTCAGATTTATCGTAGAGGATAAATCTGGATCCCCTAACAAGAAGCTCTCTCACTCGAGGTGGCTTTCACAAGAACATCTGTCTTGGGGAAACTTGCTTCCTGATGCCTTCCCTGTTTGTTTTGTGACTAATAACATCAGCCTGTTAGGCTGGGGAGCTGTGTTGGGCTCTCTAAAAGCTCAGGGTCTGTGGTCTTGGGAAGAGTCTTCTCTTCCAATAAACATCTTGGAGATTGAGAGCAATCTTCAATGCCTTTTTAGCTTCGGCCTCAATTATCTTTAGTCTGATTTATCAGATTCCAGTCGGACAACATCACCTCAGTGGCTTACATCAACCACCAGGGAGGAACTCGGAATTCCTTGGCAATGAAGGAGGTGACTCACATTCTGCAGTGGGCGTAAGCTCACGATTGTCTGCTATCTGCCATCCACATTACCAGGAGTGGACAATTGGGAGGCGGATTTTCTGAGCAGACAGACTTTTCATCCCGGGGAGTGGGCTCTCCATCCAAAAGTGTTCTCAAAGATAACCCTCAGGTGGGGGGGTTTCGGAGTTGGATCTGATGGTGTCTCATCATAACGCAAAGCTTCCAAAGTACGGTTCAAGATCAAGAGATCCTCAGGCCACCCTGATAGATGCTCTGGCGGTTCCTTGGGATTTCGGTCTAGCATACCTGTTTCCTCCGTTTGCTCTCCTTCCTCGAGTCATTGCTCGTATCAAGCAGGAGAGAGTGTCTGTGATTCTAATAGCTCCTGTCTGGCCTCACAGGATCTGGTTTGCAGATCTGGTAGATGTACTCTCTTCCAGCTTGGAGGTTACCTCCTGAGAAGGACCTTCTAATTCAGGGTCCATTCCTCCATCCAATTCTGGATTCTCTGAAGCTGACTGCTTGGAGATTGAATGCCTAGTTCTGTCTAGACGTGGTTTTTCGGAAGCGGTCATTGATACTTTGCTTCAGGCTCATAAACCTGTTACTGTTAATTTTTTGGTGCGAAGCTAAAGGTTTCTTCCCTGGAGTCGGGTGAGGATTCCCCAAATTGTTTCTTCAGAATGGCCTGGAGAAGGTTTGTCAGTCAGTACTCTGAAGGGTCAGACTTCTGCACTGACTATTCTTTGCACAAACGTCTGGCAGATTTACCAGATGTTCAAGCTTTTGTTCAGGCCCTGGTCAGAATCAGGCCTGTGTTTAAACATGTTGCTCCTCCTTGGAGCCTTAACCTTGTTCTTAAAGTTTTGCAGCAGGCTCCATTTGAGCCGATACATGTTGTTGATATAAAGTTGTTTTGTCTCTCCTTGCTATTTCTTCCGCTCGCAGAGTTTCTGAGCTTTCAGCTCTGCAGTGTGATTCACCATATCTTATTTTTCATGCAAATAAGGCTGTCCTTCGTACTAAATTGGGGTTTCTCCCTAAGGTGGTGTCGGATCGAAACATTAATCAGGAAATTGTTGTTCCTTCTTTTTGTCCTAATCCTTCTTCACATAAGGAATGTCTTTTGCATAACTTGGATATTGTGCGTGCTCTAAAGTTTTACCTTCAAGTACTAAAGATTTTTGGCAATCTTCTGCCCTGTTTGTTATTTTCTCTGGGAAAGCGTAAGGGTCAGAAGGCCACTTCCACTACTCTTTCCCTCTGGTTAAGAAGTATGATTCGTTTTGCTTATGAGACTGCTGGACAGCAGCCTCCTGAGAGAATTACTGCCCATTCCACTAGGGCTGTCTCCTCTTCTTGGGCTTTCAAAAATGAAGCTTATGTGGAACAGATTTACAAGGCGGCAACATGGTCCGCTGAATACTTTTTCCAAATTCTACAAATTTGATTAGGTCCTCCTGCCTTGTTGTCCCTCCCTGTTCATTCTGTGTCCTCTAGCTTGGGTATTGGTTCCCACTAGTAATTGGAATGACGTTGTGGACTCTCCATGCCATAGGAAAGAAAACAAAATGTATGCTTACCTGATAAATTTCTTTTTTTCCGGGCATGGAGAGTCCACAACCTCGCCCTCTCTTTTAATTATAAATCGGCAGTTTTTTTGAGTAAACCTCAGGCACCTTTTCACCCTTGTGTTTCTTCTTTTTCCATTATCCTTCGATTAAATATCTTCAGACACCGTCTTCGCACATCCTCCATTGACAGAGGCAAAGAGAATGACTGGGGATTATGGGTAAGGGAAGATACACTTAACAGCTTTGCTAGGGTGCTCTTTGCCTCCTCCTGCTGGCCAGGAGTTGAATATCCCACTAGTAATTGGAATGACGTCTTTGACTCTCTATGCCCGGAAAGAAAGAAATTTATCAGGTAAATGCATTTTTTGTTACTACACAGCATTAAAATAAGGCAGACTAATAATATGTGAACTAATTTAATAATAATAAAAATATTCCAGTAAGAGTTAATTATATTTAAATAATACAATATATATATATATAAAGTCATGGCCAAAAATATTGGCACCCATTTCTGTCAGATAATGCACCACTTCGCTCAGACAATTGGTTCAATTACAAATGTTTAGACATTCTCATGTTTATTTCTTTAGTTTGTATTGGTATGACACAAAACAGTGGAGAAAAAAATCCAAATCTGACACATTCCACGCAAAACTGCAAAAATGTACTGGACAAAATTATTGCCACCTTTTCAAAATTGTAAGAAATAATTGCATTGCAAGTGTGTGATGTTCCAGCAATTTGTAATTAAACTCACCTGTATCAATTAACAGGTGCTGATAATAAAGAAATCACACTAGTAAACAATTAAAATGGTGAACATTTGACTCAACCATTCTGTTGTGTGTCTCTGTGTGCCACACTGAGCATGGAGAAGAGAAAAAGCAGCAAATAATTGTCTGTGGATTTGAGAACAAAATTTGTGGAAAAGCTTGGACAATCTCAAGGTTACAAGTCTATCTTTAGAGATCTTAATGTTCCTGTGTTCACTGTGCGCAACATTGCCAAGAAGTTTACAGCCCATGACACTGTATTTAATCTCCCTGGACGTGGACGTAAGAGAAAAATTGATCAAAGATTGCAACAAAGGATTGTTCGAATGGTGGATAAAGAACCTCGATCAACTTCCAGACAAATTCAAGCTGACCTTCAGGCACAGGGTACAAATGTGTCAGCTCGCACTATACATCGTCATCTGAATGAAAAGGGACGCTATGGTTGGAGACCCAGGAGGACCCCATTGCTGACACAGAAACAAAGTCAGATTGGAGTTTGCCAAAACTTACCTGAGGAAGCCAAAATCCTTTTGGGAGAATATGCTGTGGACAGATGAAACAAAATGACAGCTTTTTTTGTAAAGCCTATCATTCTGCTGTGTTCAGAAAAAGACAATAATACAGTCCCTACAGTCAAACATGGTGGAGGTTCACTGATGTTTTGAGGTTGCTTTGCTGCTTCAGACACTGGATGTCTTGACTGTGTGCATGGCATTATGAAATCTGAAGACAACCAAAAAATTTTGTGGTGCAATTTAGGGCTAGTGTCAAAAAGTTGGGTCTCCGTCAGAGGTTATGGGTCTTACAGCAGGACAATGACCAAAGCACACGTCAAAAAGCACAGAGAAATGGTTTAAGACAAAGCCCTGGAGAGTACTGAACTGGCCAATAATAAGTCCAGATCTCAATCCCATAGAGCACCTGTGGAGAGATCTCAAAACAGCAGTTGGGAAAAGGAACCCTTCCAATCTGAGAGACCTGGAGCAGTTGACGAAAGAAGAGTGGTCCAAAATTCCAGTAGAGAGGTGTAAGAAACTCATTGATGGTTACAGGAAGCGATTAATTTCAGTTATTTTTTCCAAGGGGTGTGCTACCAAATATTAAATTGAGGGTGCCAATAATTTTGTCCAGTCCATTTTTTTGCGTGGAATGTGTCAGATTTGGCTTTTTTTCTCCACTTTATTGTGTCATACCATAACACACAAAATAAATAAACATGAGAATGCCTAAACATTTGTAATTGCAACAATTTTCTGGGCAAAGTGATGCATTATCTAAAAAAAATGCAGGGGTGCCAATATTTTTGGCCATGGCTGTATACATATATATATATATATATATATATACATATATATATATATATATATATATATATATATATATACTATCTATCTATATACATTATACATTTTATATGGCTGTCTAGCCAGTCGAGGGTTAAAAATACAGCAATACAACAAAAATTTATGTTTACCATTTTAATTAGAGGTAAAGCTTCCTAGATAGAATGGCATTGCCAATAATGCATTTTATCTACCATAGAAAGCATAATTCTGCCAACTTTGAATTTCATCATTTACAGTCATTTCTTCTGTTATGTGTGATCAGTCCACGGGTCATCATTACTTCTGGGATATAACTCCTCCCCAACAGGAAATGCAAGAGGATTCACCCAGCAGAGCTGCATATAGCTCCTCCCCTCTACGTCAGTCCCAGTCATTCTCTTGCACCCAACGACTAGATAGGATGTGTGAGAGGACTATGGTGATTATACTTAGTTTTTATGACTTCAATCAAAAGTTTGTTATTTTACAATAGCACCGGAGCGTGTTATTACTTCTCTGGCAGAGTTTGAGGAAGAATCTACCAGAGTTTTTTACTATGATTTTAACCGGAGTAGTTAAGATCATATTGCTGTTCTCGGCCATCTGAGGGAGGTAAAAGCTTCAGATCAGGGGACAGCGGGCAGATGAATCTGCATTGAGGTATGTAGCAGTTTTTATTTTCTGAATGGAATTGATGAGAAAATCCTGCCATACCGTTATAATGACATGTATGTATACACTTCAGTATTCTGGGGATGGTATTTCACCGGAACTACTCTGTTAAAAGTCACTAATCCTTTTAATAAGTATTTATCATGTTAAACGTTTTTGCTGGAATGTAGAATCGTTTACATTTCTGAGGTACTGAGTGAATAAATATTTGGGCATTATTTTCCACTTGGCAGTTGTTTGGTTTTAATTGTGACAGTTTCGTTTCTCTTCACTGCTGTGTGTGAGGGGGAGGGGCCGTTTTTTGGCGCTCTTTGCTACGCATCAAAAAATTCCAGTCAGTTACTCTTATATTTCCTGCATGATCCGGTTCATCTCTGACAGATCTCAGGGGTCTTCAAACTTCTTTGGAGGGAGGTAGATTCTCTCAGCAGAGCTGTGAGAATTTTATATTGACTGTGAATAAAAACGTTGCTCTGTAATTTTTATGTCAAATTTAATTATTGTTATTTTTCTAATGGGAACAAACCTTTGCTAAAAGTTGTGTTGTTTTAAAGTTTGATGCTATAACTGTTTTTCAGTTCATTATTTCAACTGTCATTTAATCGTTTAGTACCTCTTTGAGGCACAGTACGTTTTTGCTAAAAAAGATTATAACCAAGTTGCAAGTTTATTGCTAGTGTGTTAAACATGTCTGACTCAGAGGAAGATATCTGTGTCATTTGTTCCAATGCCAAGGTGGAGCCCAATAGAAATTTATGTACTAACTGTATTGATGCTACTTTAAATAAAAGTCAATCTGTACAATTTGAACAAATTTCACCAAACAGCGAGGGGAGAGTTATGCCGACTAACTCGCCTCACGCGGCAGTACCTGCATCTCCCGCCCGGGAGGTGCGTGATATTATGGCGCCTAGTACATCTGGGCGGCCCATACAGATAACATTACAAGATATGGCTACTGTTATGACTGAAGTTTTGTCTAAATTACCAGAACTAAGAGGCAAGCGTGATCACTCTGGGGTGAGAACAGAGTGCGCTGACAATACTAGGGCCATGTCTGATACTGCGTCACAGCTTGCAGAGCATGAGGACGGAGAGCTTCATTCTGTAGGTGACGGTTCTGATCCAAACAGATTGGATTCAGATATTTCAAATTTTAAATTTAAATTGGAGAACCTCCGTGTATTACTAGGGGAGGTCTTAGCAGCTCTCAATGATTGTAACACCGTTGCAATACCAGAGAAACTGTGTAGGTTGGATAAATACTTTGCGGTACCCGGCGAGTACTGACGTTTTTCCTATCCTAAGAGACTAACTGAAATTGTTACTAAGGAGTGGGATAGACCCCGGTGTGCCGTTCTCACCCCCTCCAATATTTAGAAAGATGTTTCCAATAGACGCCACCACTCGGGACTTATGGCAAACGGTCCCTAAGGTGGAGGGAGCAGTTTCTACTTTAGCTAAGCGTACCACTATCCCGGTGGAGGATAGCTGTGCTTTTTCAGATCCAATGGATAAAAAATTAGAGGGTTACCTTAAGAAAATGTTTGTTCAACAAGGTTTTATATTGCAACCCCTTGCATGTATCGCGCCGATTACGGCTGCGGCAGCATTTTGGATTGAGTCTCTAGAAGAGAACCTTAGTTCATCTACGCTAGACGACATTACGGACAGGCTTAGAGTCCTTAAACTAGCTAATTCATTCATTTCGGAGGCCGTAGTACATTTAACCAAACTTACGGCTAAGAACTCAGGATTCGCCATACAGGCACGTAGGGCGCTGTGGCTAAAATCCTGGTCAGCTGATGTTACTTCTAAGTCCAAATTACTTAATATACCTTTCAAGGGGCAGTCTTTATTTGGGCCCGGTTTGAAAGAAATTATCGCTGACATTACAGGAGGTAAGGGCCACGCCCTACCTCAAGACAAAGCCAAAGCTAAGGCTAGACAGTCTAATTTTCGTCCCTTTCGGAATTTCAAAACAGGAGCAGCATCAACCTCCACTGCACCAAAACAGGAGGGAGCTGTTGCTCGTTTACAGGCAAGGCTGGAAGCCTAACCAGTCCTGGAACAAGAGCAAGCAGGCCAGGAAACCTGCTGCTGCCCCAAAGACAGCATGAACCGAGAGCCCCCGATCCGGGACCGGATCTAGTGGGGGGCAGACTTTCTCTCTTCGCCCAGGCCTGGGCAAGAGATGTTCAGGATCCCTGGGCGCTAGAGATCATATCTCAGGGATACCTTCTAGACTTCAAATTATCTCCCCCAAGAGGGAGATTTCATCTGTCAAGGTTGTCAACAAACCAGATAAAGAAAGAAGCGTTTCTACGCTGTGTACAAGATCTGTTATTAATGGGAGTGATCCATCCGGTTCCGCGGTCGGAACAAGGACAAGGGTTCTACTCAAACCTGTTTGTGGTTCCCAAAAAAGAGGGAACTTTCAGGCCAATCTTAGATTTAAAGATTCTAAACAAATTCCTAAGAGTTCCATCGTTCAAAATGGAAACTATTCGGACAATCTTACCCATGATCCAAAAGGGTCAGTACATGACCACAGTGGATTTAAAAGATGCTTACCTTCACATACCGATTCACAAAGATCATCACCGGTATCTAAGGTTTGCCTTCTTAGACAGGCACTACCAGTTTGTAGCTCTTCCATTCGGATTGGCTACGGCTCCAAGAATCTTCACAAAGGTTCTGGGTGCCCTTCTGGCGGTACTAAGACCGCGAGGGATTTCGGTAGCTCCGTACCTAGACGACATTCTAATACAAGCTTCAAGCTTTAAAACTGCCAAGTCTCATACAGAGTTAGTTCTGGCATTTCTAAGGTCGCATGGATGGAAAGTGAACGAAAAGAAGAGTTCTCTTTTTCCTCTCACAAGAGTTCCATTCTTGGGGACTCTTATAGATTCTGTAGAAATGAAGATTTACCTGACAGAAGACAGGTTAACAAAGCTTCAAAATGCATGCCGTGTCCTTCATTCCATTCAACACCCGTCAGTAGCTCAATGCATGGAGGTGATCGGCTTAATGGTAGCGGCAATGGACATAGTACCTTTTGCACGCCTACACCTCAGACCGCTGCAATTGTGCATGCTAAGTCAGTGGAATGGGGATTACTCAGATTTGTCCCCTACTCTGAATCTGAATCAAGAGACCAGAAATTCTCTTCTATGGTGGCTTTATCGGCCACACCTGTCCAGGGGGATGCCATTCAGCAGGCCAGACTGGACAATTGTAACAACAGACGCCAGCCTACTAGGTTGGGGCGCTGTCTGGAATTCTCTGAAGGCTCAGGGACTATGGAATCAGGAGGAGAGTCTCCTTCCAATAAACATCCTGGAATTGAGAGCAGTTCTCAATGCCCTTCTGGCTTGGCCCCAATTAACAACTCGGGGGTTCATCAGGTTTCAGTCGGACAACATCACGACTGTAGCTTACATCAACCATCAGGGAGGGACAAGAAGCTCCCTAGCAATGATGGAAGTATCAAAGATAATTCGCTGGGCAGAGTCTCACTCTTGCCACCTGTCAGCAATCCACATCCCGGGAGTGGAGAACTGGGAGGCGGATTTCTTGAGTCGCCAGACTTTTCATCCGGGGGAGTGGGAACTTCATCCGGAGGTCTTTGCCCAAATACTTCGACGTTGGGGCAAACCAGAGATAGATCTCATGGCGTCTCGCCAGAACGCCAAACTTCCTCTCTACGGGTCCAGATCCAGGGATCCGGGAGCGGTTCTGATAGATGCTTTGACAGCACCTTGGAACTTCGGGATGGCTTATGTGTTTCCACCCTTCCCGCTGCTTCCTCGATTGATTGCCAAAATCAAACAGGAGAGAGCATCAGTGATTCTAATAGCGCCTGCATGGCCACGCAGGACTTGGTATGCAGATCTAGTGGACATGTCATCCTGTCCGCCTTGGTCTCTACCTCTAAGACAGGACCTTCTGATACAGGGTCCATTCAAACATCAAAATCTAACTTCTCTGAAGCTGACTGCTTGGAAATTGAACGCTTGATTTTATCAAAACGTGGTTTTTCTGAGTCGGTTATTGATACCCTGATACAGGCTAGGAAGCCTGTTACCAGAAGGATTTACCATAAAATATGGCGTAAATACCTATACTGGTGCGAATCCAAAGGTTACTCCTGGAGTAAGGTTAGGATCGCTAGGATATTGTCCTTTCTACAAGAAGGTTTAGAAAAGGGTTTATCAGCTAGTTCATTAAAGGGACAGATTTCAGCTCTGTCCATCTTGTTACACAGGCGTCTGTCAGAAAATCCAGACGTCCAGGCCTTTTGTCAGGCTTTAGCTAGGATCAAGCCTGTGTTTAAAGCTGTTGCTTCCGCCATGGAGTTTAAACTTAGTTCTTAACGTTTTACAGGGTGTTCCGTTTGAACCCCTTCATTCCATTGATATAAAATTGTTATCTTGGAAAGTTCTGTTTTTAATGGCTATTTCCTCGGCTCGAAGAGTCTCTGAGTTATCAGCCTTACATTGTGATTCTCCTTATCTGATTTTTCACTCAGACAAGGTAGTTCTGCGTACTAAACCTGGGTTCTTACCTAAGGTAGTCACTATCAGGAATATCAATCAAGAGATTGTTGTTCCATCCTTGTGTCCAAATCCTTCTTCAAAGAAGGAACGTCTTCTACACAATCTGGATGTAGTTCGTGCCCTCAAGTTCTACTTGCAGGCAACTAAAGATTTTCGCCAAACTTCTTCCCTGTTTGTCGTTTATTCTGGACAGAGGAGAGGTCAAAAAGCTTCTGCTACCTCTCTCTCTTTTTGGCTTCGTAGCATAATACGTTTAGCCTATGAGACTGCTGGACAGCAGCCTCCTGAAAGAATTACAGCTCACTCCACTAGAGCTGTGGCTTCCACTTGGGCCTTTAAGAATGAGGCCTCTGTTGAACAGATTTGCAAGGCTGCAACTTGGTCTTCGCTTCATACTTTTTCCAAATTTTACAAATTTGACACTTTTGCTTCTTCGGAGGCTATTTTTTGGGAGAAAGGTTCTTCAGGCAGTGGTTCCTTCTGTATAATGAGCCTGCCTATCCCTCCCGTCATCCGTGTACTTTTGCTTTGGTATTGGTATCCCAGAAGTAATGATGACCCGTGGACTGATCACACATAACAGAAGAAAACATAATTTATGCTTACCTGATAAATTCCTTTCTTCTGTTGTGTGATCAGTCCACGGCCCGCCCTGTTTTAAGGCAGGTAAATATCTTTTAAATTATACTCCAGTCACCACTTCACCCTTGGTTACTCCTTTCTCGTTGATTCTTGGTCGAATGACTGGGACTGACGTAGAGGGGAGGAGCTATATGCAGCTCTGCTGGGTGAATCCTCTTGCATTTCCTGTTGGGGAGGAGTTATATCCCAGAAGTAATGATGACCCGTGGACTGATCACACAACAGAAGAAAGGAATTTATCAGGTAAGCATAAATTATGTTTTTTCATATTCAGTGACATCACAGTAAGAAACATCATAGGAAGAGATGTCACATGACGTAAAGCAATATGCAAAAAGAGACTTCTAAACATGTTAAAGAATACATGGGATTCCTTTACTTTAGAATTTGACCCAGTAAACAGAAAACAATCTGCATCACTAGTCAAAATTTATTAAAATGTCTAATTTAAACGCATAATATATGTGCGCATATATTTAGAAAATGTTTACTTTTAAAGGACCACTAAAGTGAAAATTAAACTCTCCTAATTCAGTAATTCAGATAGTGCACACAATTTTAAACAACTTTCCAATTCACTTTTATTCTCTAAATGTGAACAATGTTTTTATGTGCACGCTTTCTGAGGCACCAGCTCCTACTGTGCATGTGCAAGATTCACAGAATATACGTACAGTATATGCATTTTGTGATTGACTGATGGCTTCACATGATGCAGTGAGAAGCAAAATAAAACTGACTATTACTCATATAAAATGAAAATGTAGTGCTTTTGCCTTGTCTATTTATTATGCATTTATTGATTATGCTATTCTGCAGTGTTTACCCGTCCTTTAAAAGTAATTCATTCTTCCAAAAGACCATAAAAAAATAAGCTTTTTTGCTCTATTGCAGTAAAGTTATAATGAAACAAAAACCATCTCCTAATCAATTATTTTAACTGTCCAGCTCTTATATATTATCACTTGCCTATATATTATACTATTGCAGTGCTCAGCTGAGTGCTTAAAGACACACAAAACGGATGTGACACAAAATGGATGTGACACAAAATTACCTTAGATCCACTGTATAGCCAGCAGCAATGCTTCCAGAGTTATCCTGGACTCCCAATGACACTCTGATGGCAGAGGTGTAGGGGAGGAGCTACACTGCAGTGTCAAATTACTATAAACAGGAAGGGAGACACAACAAACACTCAGTGCAGCTTATCTTATTGTGTGATTATGCACTGCACTGGACTGGGTAAGCTGTTGGGGTAAAAAAAAATTTTTTTTTTTAATGATTTATTCTTACAGCAATCTTCATATTTTGCACTGTGTGTAGGAAGTGGTGTATGTTTAAAACTCATGTGAAAATCATTAAGCTGCAGACAAAACAGAGGGCTAGAATATGAAGATTACTGTCAGACTAAGTAATGCAAAGTTAGAAACAATGAATTATCTACAGTTGTAGCCAAGTAATCCCCCTATTTTACAATAAATCAACACAGTTCCTTACCCAGTGTGGAGGAGCTGTTCTTAAGTATTTTGTCTTCTGATTTGTGGCAGTTTAAACTTCAATTATCTAGAGATGGTGCAGCAAGGAGTCCCTGCCTAGACCTGCTGTGAGTGATCAAGCAGAGTACTTGCTGCACATTCAGCCTCCCCATCAGCTACTACCCTTAACTTGTGTTACACATGCCTCATCTCAGCTGCAGCCCTCCAATTCTCCTGGAGGGGGCATTTCCAGGGACAATACAAAATCCAGGAACATATAACAAAATCCAGTTGCTGTCCCTAGAAATCAGGGACTGTTGGCAACTATGATATATTATACTTGTTAATACAGATGTGCATTCGGTAGTTTAGTTTACTTGCGAATGTGTAAGTAGGAGGCTTCTTTTCGGAGCCGAATATCTTTTGTGCAAGTGAAACACAGTAAGATTTGTACAGATCTTAGTGTGTTTCACTTGCACAAGAAGTAATTTGGCTCCGAAATGAGACGAATACCGAAAACAGCCCCTTACTTCTGCATTTGTCAGTGAATGAAACTGCTAAATGCACATCTCTACTTGATAAAACTAATTAGAGGTTTATCATATTATACTGTTTTCTATTACAAATTTTAGACATGCTATTGTACATTAGTTTTATATAATGGTTAATGTTTACAGTAATGTGAACTGTTTAACTTAAATCTCAATAAAAAGTATTTAAAAAATTGAAATACTTTTATTTAAATAACATTTTATTTCAAATCCATAAGGTTTAATAATAGAAGTTATTGCTTCGTTTTTTATTTTATTTTTATTTTTCAGGGTAATGCACGATGAAGTGAGTGACACAGAAAATATTCGCAAAAATCTCTCTATTGAGAGAATGATAGTTGAAGGCTGTGATATATTACTAGATACTAGCCAGACATTTGTACGGCAAGGTAAGTGTGTTACAGAATATGTAAGATTTAAAGCACTGACCTTTGCAACAGAGCATTGTATGGGTTTCCTGTTTAAAGGGACATAAAAGTATATGTTTAATTTCCTATAAAATCTGAAAGTTAGAATTTTTCCACTATCCCAAGATAAACTGGAGTGCATTCTATGGAATTAGAATTCTGACCCTCCTGTATGCTGCAAAGTGATTGGTTGATATGTGCAGTAGCTCATTTATATCTGACCCTAAAGGGGGACATTAAAGGAAAACTGTTCATTACCAGTAAAGGGGCTTTTTTAAGGGGTGTGTCCCTAGACTGGAAAAAAGGCAAATTTACAGTTTAAAAGGTCCTTATCAATTTATTTTGTATGAGGATCTTTCACAAATCTGTGATTAATTTATTGCAAATACTCATGTGCGAGAGCTGTTTTTTGTGGTTTTCTCATTGCATTTACACATACATTTCAATATTTTCTTTGAAGTGCACACACAAATCATACCTCCTTTTTTTCCAGCAGATCAAATATTTGCGGAAAATACATTTAGTTTGCAGAAATTTAATGAAATGCAGAACTTCCAACTGTCCCTATTTAAGATGATCAGACCCTTTTTCTGACGTTTGTCCCTCTAAAACAGTCATGTGTCCTTATTTGCAGAATTTCCCACCAAGAAATGTCCAGAGACCACCCAGACATGCGCAATATTCCCCCACTATCCACCAGTGACCCTGCCCCTCCAGACACAGCCCCACCCACAATATGGTGATGGTCCCACTCAAACTTCCAAGTCCCTAATACCTAGCATTAGTAGGTATGGAAATTCCACTATGTGAAATGCAAATTTAAAAAATAATTATTCTGCTGTACATGGGAATGATTTACAGGATTGCTGCTTTCAGTAATGGATCTCAAGTTTCTCATTTATTTTAAGTGGAAGCATAATAGATACCCCAACCCCCTGATATTCTTCCTTATGCCTGTGTTTTTAATGTTGCCATGGTTTCCAGCTGAAAGCCACGTTGGCATGCAACCCATCATTTGAAAGTGGTGGCTCTCCTCTTTAGTAGTCTTTATTTGGTGTGCTATAGTCCCTTTTAAAGCCCTGCGCACTGTGAAAGGCACCCTATTGACACATGATTGCTATTTCTATGGCAGTCACCTGCTAGCTAAAGTGGCATGAGATCACTTATGTGAAAGTGAACAATCTCTTTTTTATGGATATTATGTGTGTGCTGTATGCTATCAGTAGGAGATAGGGGCTCCTTTGGAGCCACTGCCCCATACCTTAACTAATTAGGCAGGTTATTGCAATCACCTACAAAAAAGGATTGTAATATGCCTTTTACCATAAAGGGGGGACACCCAGGAGGTTGACACCTGGTAATTGTTCACACACCGAGCATAGAGTGGATGACACCCACTTGTACTCCTGAATGGGGTTAATGTCCCTTAAAATTCTTTTTTTTGCAAGTACCTCTATATATCTAGATATTATGGGGTTGATTTCTGAAGCAGCGGATGCGGATTCAGACCCACTCCACTTCAGGTCTGCCTGGAGTGGAAGTTAAGCAGCGGTCGTAAGACAGCTGCTCCTTAACTCGTCCCCCACCTCTGATGCGGCAGACAGCAATCAGCCCGATCGGATACGATCAGGCTGATTGACACCACCTGCTAGCGGCTGATAGGCAGTGAATCTGCAGGGGGTGGTATTGCACAAGCATTTTACAAGAAATGCTTGTGTAATGATAAATGCAGACAGCGTATCTGTCTATCGTATCAGCGTATCAAATTTTAATTTCAGGCTACTAAGGATTTTAGAAAGTCTTCCTCTTTGTTTCTTAATTTTTCAGGACAATATAAGGGTCAAAAGGCTTCCGCAGTCACTTTGGCTACTTGGTTAAAACAACTGATTTGCAAGGGTTACTGGGGGGGGGGGGTTATGATATAGTGGACTCCATGACTTGGGTATTGAATGCCAACTGTTATGTCTAGTTGGCTCTCACCCACTTATAAAAGAAAACATAATTTATTCTTACCTGATATATTTCTTTTTTTCATGGTGGTGAGAGTATACGATACCTACCCAATATTTTGATTTTTCTGTTTAATAGGTTTTTATTGAGGTTATTAGTAAAACATTCTTAAAGAGACAAGTTACAGTTATATTCGAGAACTTATACACCGATATGGTGATAATGCCAAAGAATAAATTAACATGTTACAGTCACATGTAAATAGAAATTTTCTTCTATAAGATACGACAAGTCCACGGATTCATCCTTTACTTGTGGGATATTATCCTCCTGCTAACAGGAAGTGGCAAAGAGCACCACAGCAGAGCTGTCTATATAGCTCCTCCCTTGACTCCACCCCCCCCCCAGTCATTCTCTTTGCCTACTCTAAGTAATAGGAAGGGTAAAGTGAAAGAGGTGATAAAATGTTAGTTTTTATTTTCTTCAAGCAAGAGTTTTTTATTTTAAATGGTACCGGTGTGTGCTATTTTCTCCCAGGCAGCAGATGGATGAAGACTTCTGCCTGGAGGCTGATGATCTTAGCAGTTGTTACTAAGATCCAGAGTAGTTCCCACAGAATGGCTGAGGAGTACTTAAGAAACTTCAGTGTGAGGAACGTTTTTCATGCTATAAGCAGTGAGGTATGTTCAGTCATTTTTTTCTGGAGAGACTGTGTTATTTCAGAATTGGCTGACAGTATCCCCATGAGGGAAAGGGTAAGCAGTAATCCTAAAGTATAAAGAGGGGTATTACTGGACTTGCATATTGGGCTATAAAAAAAATGGTTGACACTGATGTTATGATGTTTGTGGGCAAACGTTTTCATGACTGGGAGTTGCAGATAACGTTTTTTATGATAGACGTTTTGCTACTTTATTAAGTATAGAGTGTACACATGGATTCATTTATGGGTATATGAGCCCACTCTGGTGCGGTTATTTTGGGCTGTGAGACATCGAGTGTGATGGGCGGGGCCTATTTTCACGCCTCAGTTGCACAGTTGTTTTTCCCAGACAAGCAGCAAGCTCCAACTTCGGTGGGCCTTTCAGAACAGTATTGGGCCTAATGAAAGGTTTAATCCGATTTTACAGACCCCTAAGGGCAGTTAGGCACCACAGCAGGGCTGTGGCGAGGTGCAGGGGGTGTTTTTATTTGAAGTTAACGTTTTATAGCACAACGTTTTTTGGTAAGGGTTAAGTATTCCTTTCCTTGTGGGGCAAACTTAGCTGACAAGTTGGGATGCTTTTATCATAAAATTGGGATAATTTTATCGTTTTAAAGCAGTTTTGGAAAAATTGTATGCTTTTTTTTTCTCTTAAAGGCGCAGTACCGTTTTTTCAGATTGTTATTTTTTCACTAAATAAAGTGTTTTCAAACCTGTTTGTTGTCATTACTAGCCTGTTTAACATGTCTGACATTGAGGAAAGGCAATGTTCCATGTGTTTAGAAGCCATTGTGGAACCCCCACTTAAAATGTGTCCCTCATGTACTGAAAGGGCCTTACATTGCAAAGAACATATTTTAGCTGATAAAAGTATGTCTCAGGATGATTCTCAGTCAGAAGAGAATCAGGTTATGCCATCTACTTCTCCCCAAGTGTAACAACCTTTAACCCCCGCCCAAGCGACGCCAAGTACTTCTAGTGCATCTAATTCTTTCACCCTGCAAGATATGGCCGCAGTTATGTCTACTACCCTCACAGAGGTATTATCTAAACTGCCTGGTTTGCAGGGGAAGCGCAGTAGGTCCGGTATTAGAGTAAATGCTGAGCCCTCTGATGCTTTATTGGCCATCTCTGATGTACCCACACAATGTTCTGATTTGGGGGTGGGGGAATTGCTGTCTGAGAGAGAACTTTCTGATTCAGGAAAGATGTTCCCTCAAACAGACTCAGATATGACGGCCTTTAAATTTAAGCTTGAACACCTCCGCTTGTTGCTCAGGGAGGTTTTAGCGACCCTGGATGATTGTGACCCTATTGTAATTCCACCAGAGAAATTGTGTAAAATGGATAGATATCTAGAGGTCCCTACTAACACTAATGTTTTTCCAGTCCCTAAGAGGATTTCGGACATTGTTACTAAGGAATGGGATAGACCAGGCATTCCGTTCTCTCCCCCTCCTACTTTTAAGAAAATGTTTCCCATATCTGACACCATTCGGGATTCGTGGCAGACGGTCCCTAAGGTGGAGGGAGCTATTTCTACCCTGGCTAAGTGTACAACTATACCTATTGAGGACAGTTGTGCTTTCAAAGATCCTATGGATAAAAAATTAGAGTGTCTTCTAAAGAAATTGTTTATTCATCAGGGTTTGCTTCTACAACCTATAGCGTGCATTGTTCCTGTAACTACTGCAACTGCTTTTTGGTTCGAGGCTCTAGAGGAGTCTCTTAAGGTTGAGACCCCATTAGATGATATTTTAGATAGAATTAAGGCTCTCAAGCTAGCTAATTCTTTTATTACAGATGCCGCTTTTCAAATGGCTAAATTAGCGGCAAAGAATTCAGGTTTTGCCATTTTAGCGAGTAGAGCGTTATGGCTTAAGTCCTGGTCTGCTGATGTGTCATCAAAATCGAAGCTATTAGTTATTCCTTTCAAAGATAAGACCATATTCGGACCTGAACTGAAGGAGATCATTTCCGACATCACTGGAGGAAAAGGCCATGCCCTTCTTCAGGATAAGACAAATAGAATGAGGGCCAAACAAAATAATTTTCGTTCCTTTTGAAACTTCAAAGGTGGTCCCTCTACCTCCTCCCCTGCCACAAAGCAGGAGGTGAATTTTACTCAATCCAAGTCAGTCTGGAGACCTAATCAGACTTGGAATAAAGGTAAACAGGCCAAGAAGCCCGCTGCTGCTACCAAGACAGCATGAAGGGGCAGCCCCCGATCCGGGACTGGATCTAGTAGGGGGCAGACTTTCTCTCTTTGCTCAGGCTTGGGCAAGAGACGTTCAGGATTCCTGGGCTTTAGAAATCGTGACCCATGGGTATCATCTAGAATTCAAAGATTCTCCTCCAAGGGGGAGATTTTATCTTTCACGTTTGTCTGTAAACCAGACAAAAAGAGAGGCATTCTTACGCTGTGTAGAAGACCTATATACTATGGGTGTAATCTGCCCAGTTCCAAAAGCAAAACAGGGGCAGGGGTTTTACTCCAATCTGTTCGTGGTTCCCAAAAAAGAGGGAACCTTCAGGCCGATTCTAGATCTCAAGATTCTAAACAAATTTCTCAGAGTCCCATCCTTCAAGATGGAGACCATTCGGACAATTTTACCAATGATCCAGGAGGGTCAATATATGACCACCGTGGATTTGAAGGATGCGTATCTTCACATTTCTATCCACAAAGATCATCACCAGTTCCTCAGGATCGCCTTACTGGACAAGCATTACCAGTTTGTGGCCCTTCCTTTCGGGTTGGCCACAGCTCCCAGAATTTTCACAAAGGTGCTAGGGTCCCTTCTTGCGGTTCTAAGGCCGCGGGGCATAGCAGTGGCGCCCTATCTGGACGATATCTTGATCAGGCGTCAACTTACCAGCTTTTCTAAGATCTCACGGGTGGAAGGTGAACATAAAGAAGAGTTCACTTGTCCCTCTCACAAGAGTTCCATTCCTAGGAACCCTGATAGACTCGGCAGACATGAAAATGTTTCTGACGGAGGTCAGAAAATCAAAGATCCTAACCACTTGCCGAGCACTTCATTCCATTCCTCGGCCGTCAGTGGCTCAGTGTATGGAGGTAATCGGACTAATGGTAGCGGCAATGGACATAGTTCCGTTTTCTCGCTTGCATCTCAGACCACTGCAGTGAAATGGGGATTATGCAAATTTATCTCCTCAGATAAATCTGGATCAAGAGACCAGAGACTCTCTTCTTTGGTGGTTGTCACAGGATCATCTGTCCCAGGGAATGTGTTTCCGCAGGCCAGCATGGGTCATAGTGACGACGGAAGCCAGCCTCTTGGGCTGGGGTGCAGTCTGGAATTCCTTGAAGGCACAGGGTATGTGGACTCAGGAGGAGGCTCTCCTTCCAATAAATATTCTAGAACTGAGAGCGATATTCAACGCGCTTCAGGCGTGGCCTCAGCTGGCTTCGGCCAAATTCATAAGATTCCAGTCTGACAATATCACGACTGTAGCATATAGCAATCATCAAGGGGGAACAAAGAGTTCTCTAGCGATGATAGAGGTTTCCAAAATCATTCGATGGGCAGAGACTCACTCTTGCCATCTATCAGCAATCTATATCCCAGGAGTGGAGAACTGGGAAGCGGATTTTCTCAGTCGTCAGACTTTTCATCCGGGGGAGTGGGAGCTCCATCCGGAGGTGTTTGCACAATTGATTCATCAATGGAGCACACCAGAATTGGATGTGATGGCATCTCGTCAGAATGCCAAACTTCCTTGTTACGGATCCAGATCAAGGGATCCTCAAGCAGTACTGATAGATGCTCTAGCAGTACCGTGGTCGTTCAACCTGGCTTATGTGTTTCCTCCTTTTCCTCTCCTTCCTCGTCTGATTGCCAGAATCAAACAGGAGAGGGCTTCGGTAATTTTGATAGCACCTGCGTGGCCACGCAGGACTTGGTATGCAGATCTGGTGGAAATGTAATCTCTGCCACCGTGGAAACTGCCACTGAGACAGGACCTTCTCATTCAGGGTCCGTTTCAACATCCAAATCTAGTTTCTCTGCGGCTGACTGCCTGGAGATTGAACGCTTGATTTTATCTAAGCGGGGTTTCTCTGAGTCGGTCATAGATACCTTGATTCAGGCTCGAAAGCCTGTCACTAGGAAAATTTATCATAAGATATGGCGTAAATATCTTTATTGGTGCGAATCCAAAGGCTACTCATGGAGTAAGATCAGGATTCCTAGGATTTTGTCCTTTCTCCAAGAAGGATTGGAGAAGGGGTTATCAGCTAGTTCCTTAAAGGGACAGATTTCTGCTTTGTCAATCTTACTGCACAAGCGTCTGGCAGATTTCCCAGACGTTCAGTCGTTTTGTCAGGCTTTGGTTAGAATTAAGCCTGTGTTTAAATCCGTTGCTCCGCCATGGAGTTTGAATTTAGTTCTTAAAGTTCTTCAAGGGGTTCCGTTTGAACCTATGCATTCTATAGATATTAAACTTCTATCTTGGAAAGTTCTGTTTTTAGTTGCTATCTCTTCTGCTAGAAGAGTTTCTGCGCTATCTGCATTACAATGCGACTCGCCTTATCCTATATTCCATTCTGATAAGGTGGTTTTGCGTAACAAACCTGGATTCCTTCCTAAGGTTGTTTCTAATAAGAATATTAATCAGGAAATTGTTGTTCCTTCTCTGTGTCCTAACCCTTATTCTAAGAAGGAGCGTCTGTTACATAACTTGCACATGGTTCGTGCCTTGAAGTTTTACTTGCAAGCGACCAAGGATTTCCTTCAAACATCTTCTCTGTTTGTTGTCTATTCTGGAAAGCGTAGAGGTCAAAAAGCTACGGCTACCTCTCTTTCTTTTTGGCTTAAAAGCATCATCCGTTTGACATACGAGACTGCTGGACAGCAGCCTCCTGAAAGGATTACAGCTCATTCTACTAGAGCGGTGGCTTCCACATGGGCTTTTTAAAACAATGCTTCTTTTGAACAGATTTGTAAGGCTGCGACTTGGTCTTCCCTTCATACCTTTTCCAAATTTTCCAAATTTGATACTTTTGCTTCTTCGGAGGCTAGTTTTGGGAGAAAAGTTCTTCAAGCAGTGGTGCCTTCTGTTTAGGTATCTGTCTTGTCCCTCCCGTTCATCCGTGTCCTGTAGCTTTGGTATTGTATCCCACAAGTAAAGGATGAATCCGTGGACTCGTCGTATCTTATAGAAGAAAAGTAAATTTATGCTTACCTGATAAATTGATTTTTTCTATGATACGACGAGTCCACGGCCCGCCCTGTCAATTTAAGACAGATTATATTTTTTGATTTAAAACTTCAGTCACCTCTACACCTTTTAGTTTCTCCTTTTTCTTCCTATACCTTCTGTCGAATGACTGGGGGGGTGGAGTAAAGGGAGGAGCTATATAGACAGCTCTGCTGTGGTGCTCTTTGCCACTTCCTGTTAGCAGGAGGATAATATCCCACAAGTAAAGGATGAATCCGTGGACTCGTCGTATCATAGAAGAAATCAATTTATCAGGTAAGCATAAATTTACTTTTTCAAAGAATACAAAAGAATGAAAGCACTGTAGTTACACATAACAATCTAAACTGAAACCTCATTTTGCATATTTTAAATCCCTCACAAATTGCAATGAGTCACTCTTGGGCCCATATTAACTAGAATAGAGGGAATATCATGATATATATGGTCTCTCTTGGACCTATGGTATCTGAAAATAAATCGAATTCTACTTAGTGATATAGCATAGCAATATGCGGAAACATAGAGGTATCTATTAGTAATAGCTAACAAACATATTAGTAACTGATAATGTAGATGTGGGCTTTTGTATGAGAGGGTACAGTAACACCATTGATAAGATTGATAGCCCTCACAGGGTGTCTACCGGTTCGGGTCTGTAGATCCATGGGATATTTAGAAAAAGAACATAAATATTATGAAGACATTCTTTCCATAAGCTTCAGCTCCTTGTCACATCTCAGTCCCCCACTGACCAGCCACATCGCCAGGGGATGCCGATTTAGCATTCCATTTGTAGGAGTGTTGGAACCAGGCCTGATACCAAGCTTAGAGTCTAAATGGGTATTGTTTAATGGTGCCTGCCTGTCGTCATATGTTAGTGCTTCAGATTTAGCGGTATCGCTCGTGACGTTAACAGGACCTCCATCTTGCTTCACTTCACAGGTATCTAGGGGGTTTGCCAAAGTCGGAGCTGACCTGTATATCCCGTTCTCTTCTGATGTGTTGCCTTTTTCTTCTCTCAAACTCCCTGCGAAGGAAGGCAAACTGATCCTCCATCTTGTAGGATATCAGACAGCATTAGAAGTGCAATTATGTCAGACTCCACAGTTGTAGATGATAGGCTTATATTCTCAGGATCTCTGTTGACAGCATCTCTTTCACTTGACTATTACATAGGAGTGCAGCCTAAGCGGTGAAGTGTGTCACTCTCAGCGGACAAGAGCCACTTTTACCCGGCCTGATGTCTGACCGGGGGGTATTGTGAAAGTGGCACCGCCGCCAACAGTCGGTTCGAAACTTCTGAGGTCTGGATTACGATAAACAGGGTATCTGCTAACTCCCAACCTTTCTTTCAGTGTGTACTATAGATTCAAACACTAGATGGGATGTTAGTAGAGAGATAATTATCATTTAGTTCAAGATATGTTCGGAGCTACTGATATTCATGACTGAACTTGGCTACGGCTTAGACAATCCAACCCCCCCCCCCATATTTAATTTTTTATCGAATGGTTCTGGCATGCACCTCATTAACCTGCTTTGTTCTTCCTGCCTTTCTACTACTTCTCCTTTTCTTGGCTATACGGTAGACTGAGATGGATCAGCAGTTGGGAAGGATTAAAGCTCTTGATGTGTTGAATCATTTTTGCCTGCCTCCTGATGGAGGGGAGAGAGTTTAATCTCTGTTATGGCTTATGGACTCTCACCACCATGAAAGAAATGTATAAGGTGAGAATAAATTATGTTTTTCTGGGTACACAGAGTAGATGGAGCTCTAAAACCAAGCATGATCAATGCATCCAAAATTTGCTTTCGTGAGTGCTCTCCTGCAAAGTGTCCCTTTAATTATTATTATTTTTTTAATATTGACAACTATGACCACATACTCCAAGCAAAGCAACCAATATCATGCACCTAAATAAGTGATATTCATTGAGACATTTCCCCAGAAATACAACAGAAAAAAGTATAAAATTTACTTAGAACAACTAAACAACCTGAGTATCTGAATAAATAAATATAGTCTTTAATTGTATTTTATGAAACGGTAATTACATTTTTTTGTTTTTTATTTTAGGTACCCTCATTCAAGTTCCTTCAGTAGAAAGAGGGAAGCTAAGTAAAGTTCGCCTAGGACCTTTGTCTTTGAAAAGAGAAGGGGAAAGACAATGCTTTCTATTTACAAAGCACTTTTTAATATGCACCAGAAGTTCAGGGGGCAAGTTGCACTTACTGAAGGTAAGATGCCCATAGTGATCAGTGAATATAAATATCCTTTTCAGCTTAGAAAATCATTATATTGAATAAACAGAGAAGCTATTTATATTAGTGAGCTTATAGATACACACTTAGTGTTATAGTAAATTTTGTGTGCATATCAAAAATATTTGTGGTTATATTCATAATTAAGCAGTGGTTATCTTATCATAATTCAACTAAAGATAATTAAAACATCTTTATAACATTATTCATTATTTTGAAGTAGATACCCACAATGTCACCTGTAGATCACCTCCCATAAATATGGTATACAGTAAATTACAGATATAACCCTCCACCCTTTATGGTACTTGTCTTTGTTTTATTCTACTCTGCAGGCTTGCATCTTATGATATACAACTGTGTAATAAAAAAGTGCTTTACATATAAATAAATATATATATAAACAACAGACACAAAGGAGGGCACTAGCGGGTCTTTATAACATCCAAACAATATCTTTATTAAAGGGATATTCCAGCCAAAATTGGAAACCACATGGGTGCATTTCGGTATTGAACAGAAGCAATTTTGTAATATACATGTGTTAGCAAAAATGCTTCTAATAAAAGCTATAGCTGTTACAAAAGTGTATTTAAGTATGCACCGTGCACCAGCATTTTAAACACAGCACTTGCTTAGAGAGCCTAAGGTGCTTGTACCATCTGTTAATGACTCAATTTGTTACTTGCTGAGATGATACAAGCCCCAGTGATGATCTGAGCAGCTGTATTATTTAAAATGCTGGTGCACTGAGAGTATCTAGCTGTGCTTCACATGCACGTGCAGAGAAAAATGTTAACACTAAAACAGTGATAACTTTTACTAGAAGCATTTTTGCCAATACATGTATATTGCAAATATGTTTCTCTTCAAAGATGTAATTAATCTATGTACATTTATATTTTGACTGGAATGTCCCTTTAAGTGTATAACATCATATAATAGTCAATTGACTATTACCGTATATGATGTTATACACTTAATAAAGATATTGTTTGGATGTTTTAAAGACCCATGAGTGTCCTCCTTTGTGCCTGTTGTTTTATGAATATTATTGAGGAGTCACCTAGGCTATGTTTGTGATATCAATGAGTGAGTGCATGGAATTGATGGAATATATATATATATATATATATATATATATATATATATATACAGTGTATATATATATATATATATATATATATATATATATATATATATATATATATATGTGTATATATATATATATATATATATATATATATATATATGTATATATATATATATATATATATATATATGTATATATATATACACATTAGTCCTAAAGCCTGTGTACACAGGCCATTTTTTTGCAGTACTGCAGTCCCACCCCTTGCTCCCCCCTCTCTTTTGATCTCTCTCTCCCCCTCTCTTTTGCTCTCTCTCTCTCCCCCCTCTCTTTTGCTCTCTGTCTCCCTCCTCTCTTTTGCTCGCTCTCTCCCCCCTCTCTTTTGCGCTCTCTCCCCCCCCCTCTCTTTTGGGCCCTCTCTTCCCCCCTCTCTTTTGCGCCCTCTCTCCACCTCTCTTTTGCTCTCCCTCTCCCCCTCTCTTTTGCTCTCTTTCTCCCCCTCTCTTTTGCTCTCTCTCTCCCCCTCTCGTTTGCTCTCTCTCTCCCCCCCTCTCTTTTGCTCTCTCTCTTCCCCCCTCTCTTTTGCTCTCTCTCTTCCCCCCTCTCTTTTGCTCTCTCTCTTCCCCCTTCTCTTTTGCTCTCTCTTTCCCCCCTCTCTTTTGCTCTCTTTCTTTCTCTTCCCCCTCTCTTTTGCTCTCTCTCTCTTCTCCTCTCTTGCAGTCTCTCTCTCTCTCTCTCTCTCTCTCCCTCTCTTGCTCTCACCCCCCTCTCTTTTGCTCTCCCTCTCTCCCCCCTCTCTTTTGCTCTCTCCCCCTCTTTTGCTCTCTCTCCCCCCCCTCTCTTTTGCTCTCTCTCTCCCCCCTCTTTTGCTCGCTCTCTCCCCCCTCTTTTGCTCGCTGTCTCCCCCCTCTTTTGTGCTCTTTCCCCCTCTCTTTTGTGCTCTCTCCCCCTCTCTTTTGCTCTCTCTCTCCCCCTCTCTTTTGCTCTCTCTCCCCTTCTCGTTTGCTCTCTCTCCCCCTCTCTTTTGCTCTCTTTCTCTCCCCCCTCTCTTTTGCTCTCTCTCTCTTCCCCTCTCTTGCTCTCTCTCTCTCTCCCCTCTCTTGCTCTCCCCCCCCTCTCTTTTGCTCTCTCTCTCCCCCCTCTCTTTTGCTCTCTCTCTCCCCCTCTCTTGCTCTCTCTCTCCCCCTTTCTTGCTCTCTCTCCTCCTCTCTTTTGCGCTCTCTTTCTCCCACCTCTCTTTTGCTCTCTCTCCCCCTCTCTTTTGCTCTCTCTCTCTTCCCCTCTCTTGCTCTCTCTCTCTCTCTTGCTCTCACCCCCTCTCTTTTGCTCTCTCTCTCTCCCCCTCTCTTGCTCTCTCTCCCCCTCTCTTGCTCTCTCTCCCCCTCTTTTGTGCTCACTCCCCCTCTCTTTTGCTCTCTCACTCTCTCTCTCCCACCTCTCTTTTGCTCTCTCTCCTCCTCTCTTTTGCTCTCTCTCTCTCCCCCTCTCTTTTGCTCTCTCTCCCCCCTCTCTTTTGCTCTCTCTCTCTCCCCCCTCTCTTTTGCTTCTCTCTTTCCCCCCTCTCTTTTGCTCTCTCTTCCCCCCTCTCTTTTGCTCTCTTCCCCCCTCTCTTTTGCTCTCTCTCTTTCTCTCCCCCTTTTTTCTTGCTCCCTCTCTCTCTCTCTCTCTCTCTCTCCCCCTCTCTTGCTCTCACCCCCCTCTCTTTTGCTCTCTCTCTCCCCCCCCCTTCTCTTTTGCTCTCTCTCTCCCCTCTCTTTTGCTCTCTCTCTCCCCCTCTCTTTTGCTCTCTCTCTCCCCTTCTCATTTGCTCTCTCTCCCCCCTCTCTTTTGCTCTCTCTCTCCCCACTCTCTTTTGCTCTCTCTCTTTTCCCCTTTCTTGCTCCCTCTCTCTCTCTCTCCCCCTCTCTTGCTCTCACCCCCCTCTCTTTTGCTCTCTCTCTCCCCCTTCTCTTTTGCTCTCTCTCTCCCCTCTCTTTTGCTCTCTCTCTCCCCCTCTCTTTTGCTCTCTCTCCCCTTCTCATTTGCTCTCTCTCCCCCCTCTCTTTTGCTCTCTCTCTCCCCCTCTCTTTTGCTCTCTCTCTCTTCCCCTCTCTTGCTCTCTCTCTCCCTCTCCCCTCTCTTGCTCTCACACCCTCTCTTTTGCTCTCTCTCCCCCCTCTCTCTTGCTCTCCCCCTCTCTTTTGGGCTCTCTTTCTCCCACCTCTCTTTTGCTCTCTCTCTCCCCCCTCTCTTTTGCTCAATTCCCCCCTCTCTTTTGCTCTCTCTCTCCCCCCTCTCTTTTGCTCTCTCTCTCTTCCCCTCTCTTGCTCTCTCTCTCTCTCCCCCTCTCTTGCTCTAACCCCCTCTCTTTTGCTCCCACCCCCTCTCTTTTGCTCTCTTTCTCTCCCCCCTCTCTTTTGCTCTCTCTCTCCCCCTCTTTTGCTCTCTCTCTCCCCCCTCTCTTTTGCTCTCTCTCTCTTCCCCTCTCTTGCTCTCTCTCTCTCTCTCTCCCCCTCTCTTGCGCTAACCCCCTCTTGTTTGCTCTCACCCCCTCTCTTTTGCTCTCTCTCTCCCCCCTCTCTTTTGCTCTCTCTCCCCCTCTTTTGCTCTCTCTCTCCCCCTCTTTCGCTCTCTCTCCCCTCCTCTCTTTTGCTCTCTCTCTCCACCCCTCTCTTTAGCTCTCTCTCCCCCTCTTTTGCTCTCTCTCCCCTGTTTTGCTCGTTCTCTCCCCCTCTTTTGCTCTCTCTCCCCTCCTCTCTTTTGCTCTCTCTCTCCACCCCTCTCTTTAGCTCTCTCTCCCCCTCTTTTGCTCTCTCTCCCCTGTTTTGCTCGCTCTCTCCCCCTCTTTTGCTCTCTCTCTCCTCCTCTCTTTTGCTCTGTCTCTCTCCCCCCTCTCTTTTGCTTTCTCTCTCTCCCTTCTCTTTTGCTCTCTCTCACCCCCCTCTTTTGTGCTCTCTCTCTCCCCTGCTCTTTTGCTCTCCCCCCCTTTATTTGCTCTCTCCCCCTCTCTTTTGCTCTCTATCCCCCTCTTTTGCTCTCTCTCCCCCCTCTCTTTTGCTCTCTATCCCCCTCTTTTGCTCTCTCTCCCCACCTCTCTTTTGCTCTCTCTCTCCTCCTCTCTTTTGCTCTGTCTCTCTCCCCCCTCTCTTTTGCTCTCTCTCTCCCCCCTCTCTTTTGCTTTCTCCCTCCCCTTCTCTTTTGCTCTCTCTCTCCCCTCTCTTTTGCGCTCTCTCTCTCTCCCCCTCCCCGCTTTTTTGCTCTCCCCCCCCCCTTTCTTTTGCTCTCTCCCCCTCTCTTTTACTCTCTCTCTCTCTCTCCCCCTCTTTTGCTCTCTCTCTCCCCCTCTTTTGCTCTCTCTCTCCCCCTCTTTTGCTCTCTCTCTCCCCTCTCTTTGCTCTTCCTCTCCCCTCTCTTGCTCTCTCTCTCCCCCTCTCTTGCTCTCTCTCTCCCCCTCTCTTTTGCTCTCTGTCTCCCCCCTCTCTTTTGCTCTCTCTGCCCCCTCTCTTTTGCTCTCTCTCCCCTCTCTTTTGCTCTCTTTCTCCCCCCCCATCTCTTTTGCTCTCTCTCTCCCCCTCTTTTGCTCTCTCTCTCTGCCCTCTTTTTACTCTCTCTCTCTCCCCCTCTCTTTTGCGCCCCCTTTCCCCCTCTCTTTTGCTCTCTCTCTCTCCCCCTCTCTTTTGCTCTCTCTCCCCCTCTTATTTGCTCTATTTCAATCTCCCCCTCTCCTTTGCTCTCTCCCCCCTCTCTTTTGCTCTCTCTTTCCCCTCTCTCTGTTGCTCTTTCTCCCCCCCCCACTCTTTTGCTCTCTTCCCCCCTCTCTTTTGCTCACTCTCTCCTCCCCTCTCTTTTGCTCTCTCTCTCTTCCCCTCTCTTGTTCTCTCTCTCTCTCCCCCTCTCTTGCTCTCACCCCCTCTCTCTTTTGCTCTCTCTCTCTCTCCCCCCTCTCTTTTGCTCAATCTCCTCCCTCTCTTTTGCTCTCTCTCTCCCCCCCTCTTGCTCTCTTTCTCCCCCTCTCTTTTGCGCTCTCTTTCTCCCCCGCTCTTTTGCACTTTCCCCCTCTCTTTTACTCTCTCACTCTCTCTCCCACCTCTCTTTTGCCCTCTCTCTCCTCCACTTTTGCTCTCTCTCTCCCCCCTTCTCTTTTGCTCTCTCTCTCTCCCCTCTCTTTTGTGCTCTTTCTCTCCCCCCTCTTTTGCGCTCTCTCTCTCTCCCCCCCTTTCTTTTGCGCTCTCCCCCTCTCTTTTGCTCTCTCTCTCTCCCCCTCTTTTGCTCTCTCTCCCCATCTTTTGCTCTCTCTCTTCCCCCTTTCTTTTGCTTTCTCTCTCCCCCTTCTCTTTTGCTCTCCCCCCATTTCTTTAGCTCTCTCCCCCTCTCTTTTGCTCTCTCTCTCCCTCTCTTTTGCTCTCTCTCTCCCTCTCTTTTGCTCTCTCTCTCGCCCTCTTTTGCGCTCTCTCTCCCCCTCTCTTGCTCTCTCTCTCTCCCCCTCTCTTTTGCTCTTTCTCTCCCCCACTCTCTTGCTCTCTCTCTCCCCCCTCTCTTTTACTCTCTCACTCTCTCTCCCACCTCTCTTTTGCCCTCTCCTCCACTTTTGCTCTCTCTCTCTCCCCCCTTCTCTTTTGCTCTCTCTCTCCCCTCTCTTTTGTGCTCTTTCTCTCCCCCCTCTTTTGCGCTCTCTCTCCCCCCTTTCTTTTGTGCTCTCCCCCTCTCTTTTGCTCTCTCTCTCTCCCCCTCTTTTGCTCTCTCTCCTCATCTTTTGCTCTCTCTCTTCCCCCTTTCTTTTGCTTTCTCTCTCCCCCTTCTCTTTTGCTCTCCCCCCCATTTCTTTAGCTCTCTCCCCCTCTCTTTTGCTCTCTCTCTCCCTATCTTTTGCTCTCTCTCTCCCTCTCTTTTGCTCTCTCTCTCGCCCTCTTTTGCGCTCTCTCTCCCCCTCTCTTGCTCTCTCTCTCTCCCCCTCTCTTTTGCTCTTTCTCTCCCCCACTCTCTTGCTCTCTTTCTCCACCCTTTCTTTTGCTCTCTCTCTCTCCCCCTCTTTTTGCTCTCTCTCCCCCTCTTTTTGCTCTCTCCCCTCTCTTTTTTGCTCTCTCCTCCCTCTATTTTGCTCTCTCCCCCCCTCTCCTTTGCTCTCTTCCCCCCCTCTTTTGCTCTCTTTCCCCCCTCTCTTTTTCTCTCTTCTCCCCTCTCTTTTGCTCTCTCTCTTCTCCCCTCTCTTTTGCTCTCTCTCTCCCCCTCTCTTTTGCTCTCTCTCCCCCTCTCTTGCTCTCTCTCTCCCCCTCTTTTGCGCTCTCTCTCCCCCTCTCTTGCTCTCTCTCTCTCCCCCTCTCTTTTGCTCTTTCTCTCCCCCACTCTCTTGCTCTCTCTCTCCCCCCTCTCTTTTACTCTCTCACTCTCTCTCCCACCTCTCTTTTGCCCTCTCTCTCCTCCACTTTTGCTCTCTCTCTCTCCCCCCTTCTCTTTTGCTCTCTCTCTCCCCTCTCTTTTGTGCTCTTTCTCTCCCCCCTCTTTTGCGCTCTCTCTCTCTCCCCCCCTTTCTTTTGTGCTCTCCCCCTCTCTTTTGCTCTCTCTCTCTCCCCCTCTTTTGCTCTCTCTCCCCATCTTTTGCTCTCTCTCTTCCCCCTTTCTTTTGCTTTCTCTCTCCCCCTTCTCTTTTGTTCTCCCCCCCCCATTTCTTTAGCTCTCTCCCCCTCTCTTTTGCTCTCTCTCTCCCTCTCTTTTGCTCTCTCTCTCCCTCTCTTTTGCTCTCTCTCTCCCTCTCTTTTGCTCTCTCTCTCGCCCTCTTTTGTGCTCTCTCTCCCCCTCTCTTGCTCTCTCTCTCTCCCCCTCTCTTTTGCTCTTTCTCTCCCCCACTCTCTTGCTCTCTTTCTCCACCCTTTCTTTCTCCAACATAGGTGTGTCCGGTCCACGGCGTCATCCTTACTTGTGGGATATTCTCTTCCCCAACAGGAAATGGCAAAGAGCCCAGCAAAGCTGGTCACATGATCCCTCCTAGGCTCCGCCTACCCCAGTCATTCTCTTTGCCGTTGTACAGGCAACATCTCCACGGAGATGGCTTAGAGTTTTTTAGTGTTTAACTGTAGTTTTTATTATTCAATCAAGAGTTTGTTATTTTGAAATAGTGCTGGTATGTACTATTTACTCAGAAACAGAAAAGAGATGAAGATTTCTGTTTGTATGAGGAAAATGATTTTAGCAACCGTCACTAAAATCCATGGCTGTTCCACACAGGACTGTTGAGAGCAATTAACTTCAGTTGGGGGAACAGTGTGCAGTCTCTTGCTGCTTGAGGTATGACACATTCTAACAAGACGATGTAATGCTGGAAGCTGTCATTTTCCCTATGGGATCCGGTAAGCCATGTTTATTACGATCGTAAATAAGGGCTTCACAAGGGCTTATTAAAACTGTAGACTTTTTCTGGGCTAAATCGATTCATTATCAACACATATTTAGCCTTGAGGAATCATTTTATCTGGGTATTTTGATATAATACTATCGGCAGGCACTGTTTTAGACACCTTATTCTTAGGGGCTTTCCCAAAGCTTAAGCAGAGCCTCATTTTCGCGCCGGTGTGGCGCACTTGTTTTTGAGAGGCATGGCATGCAGTCGCATGTGAGAGGAGCTCTGATACTTAGAAAAGACTTTCTGAAGGCGTCATTTGGTATCGTATTCCCCTTTGGGCTTGGTTGGGTCTCAGCAAAGCAGATACCAGGGACTGTAAAGGGGTTAAAGTTCAAAACGGCTCCGGTTCCGTTATTTTAAGGGTTAAAGCTTCCAAATTTGGTGTGCAATACTTTTAAGGCTTTAAGACACTGTGGTGAAAATTTGGTGAATTTTGAACAATTCCTTCATGTTTTTTCGCAATTGCAGTAATAAAGAAGGATTGTAAAAAGCATTCCTGGACAAACATTACCAGTTCGTGGCGCTTCCTTTCGGATTAGCCACTGCTCCAAGGATTTTCACAAAGGTACTAGGGTCCCTTCTAGCTGTGCTAAGACCAAGGGGCATTGCTGTAGTACCTTACTTGGACGACATTCTGATTCAAGCGTCGTCCCTTCCTCAAGCAAAGGCTCACACGGACATTGTCCTGGCCTTTCTCAGATCTCACGGGTGGAAAGTGAACGTGGAAAAGAGTTCTCTATCCCCGTCAACAAGGGTTCCCTTCTTGGGAACAATAATAGACTCCTTAGAAATGAGGATTTTTCTGACAGAAGCCAGAAAAACAAAGCTTCTAGACTCTTGTCGGATACTTCATTCCGTTCCTCTTCCTTCCATAGCTCAGTGCATGGAAGTGATCGGGTTGATGGTAGCGGCAATGGACATAGTTCCTTTTGCGCGCATTCATCTAAGACCATTACAACTGTGCATGCTCAGTCAGTGGAATGGGGACTATACAGACTTGTCTCCGAAGATACAAGTAAATCAGAGGACCAGAGACTCACTCCGTTGGTGGCTGTCCCTGGACAACCTGTCACAAGGGATGACATTCCGCAGACCAGAGTGGGTCATTGTCACGACCGACGCCAGTCTGATGGGCTGGGGCGCGGTCTGGGGATCCCTGAAAGCTCAGGGTCTTTGGTCTCGGGAAGAATCTCTTCTACCGATAAATATTCTGGAACTGAGAGCGATATTCAATGCTCTCAAGGCTTGGCCTCAGCTAGCGAGGGCCAAGTTCATACGGTTTCAATCAGACAACATGACAACTGTTGCGTACATCAACCATCAGGGGGGAACAAGGAGTTCCCTAGCGATGGAAGAAGTGACCAAAATCATTCTATGGGCGGAGTCTCACTCCTGCCACCTGTCTGCTATCCACATCCCAGGAGTGGAAAATTGGGAAGCGGATTTTCTGAGTCGTCAGACATTGCATCCGGGGGAGTGGGAACTCCATCCGGAAATCTTTGCCCAAGTCACTCAGCTGTGGGGCATTCCAGACATGGATCTGATGGCCTCTCGTCAGAACTTCAAAGTTCCTTGCTACGGGTCCAGATCCAGGGATCCCAAGGCGGCTCTAGTGGATGCACTAGTAGCACCTTGGACCTTCAAACTAGCTTATGTGTTCCCGCCGTTTCCTCTCATCCCCAGGCTGGTAGCCAGGATCAATCAGGAGAGGGCGTCGGTGATCTTGATAGCTCCTGCGTGGCCACGCAGGACTTGGTATGCAGATCTGGTGAATATGTCATCGGCTCCACCTTGGAAGCTACCTTTGAGACGAGACCTTCTTGTTCAGGGTCCGTTCGAACATCCGAATCTGGTTTCACTCCAGCTGACTGCTTGGAGATTGAACGCTTGATTTTATCGAAGCGAGGGTTCTCAGATTCTGTTATTGATACTCTTGTTCAGGCCAGAAAGCCTGTAACTAGAAAGATTTACCACAAAATTTGGAAAAAATATATCTGTTGGTGTGAATCTAAAGGATTCTCTTGGGACAAGGTTAAGATTCCTAGGATTCTATCCTTCCTTCAAGAAGGATTGGAAAAAGGATTATCTGCAAGTTCCCTGAAGGGACAGATTTCTGCCTTGTCGGTGTTACTTCAAAAAAGACTGGCTGCTGTGCCAGATGTTCAAGCCTTTGTTCAGGCTCTGGTTAGAATTAAGCCTGTTTACAAACCTTTGACTCCTCCTTGGAGTCTCAATTTAGTTCTTTCAGTTCTTCAGGGGGTTCCGTTTGAACCCTTGCATTCCGTTGATATTAAGTTATTATCTTGGAAAGTTTTGTTTTTAGTTGCAATTTCTTCTGCCAGAAGAGTTTCAGAATTATCTGCTCTGCAGTGTTCTCCTCCTTATCTGGTGTTCCATGCAGATAAGGTGGTTTTACGTACTAAACCTGGTTTTCTTCCAAAAGTTGTTTCTAACAAAAACATTAACCAGGAGATTATCGTACCTTCTCTGTGTCCGAAACCAGTTTCAAAGAAGGAACGTTTGTTGCACAATTTGGATGTTGTTCGCGCTCTAAAATTCTATTTAGATGCTACAAAGGATTTTAGACAAACATCTTCCTTGTTTGTTGTGTATTCTGGTAAAAGGAGAGGTCAAAAGGCAACTTCTACCTCTCTCTCTTTTTGGATTAAAAGCATCATCAGATTGGCTTACGAGACTGCCGGACGGCAGCCTCCCGAAAGAATCACAGCTCATTCCACTAGGGCTGTGGCTTCCACATGGGCCTTCAAGAACGAGGCTTCTGTTGATCAGATATGTAGGGCAGCGACTTGGTCTTCACTGCACACTTTTACCAAATTTTACAAGTTTGATACTTTTGCTTCTTCTGAGGCTATTTTTGGGAGAAAGGTTTTGCAAGCCGTGGTGCCTTCCATTTAGGTGACCTGATTTGCTCCCTCCCTTCATCCGTGTCCTAAAGCTTTGGTATTGGTTCCCACAAGTAAGGATGACGCCGTGGACCGGACACACCTATGTTGGAGAAAACAGAATTTATGTTTACCTGATAAATTACTTTCTCCAACGGTGTGTCCGGTCCACGGCCCGCCCTGGTTTTTTTAATCAGGTCTGATAATTTATTTTCTTTAACTACAGTCACCACGGTACCATATGGTTTCTCCTATGCAAATATTCCTCCTTAACGTCGGTCGAATGACTGGGGTAGGCGGAGCCTAGGAGGGATCATGTGACCAGCTTTGCTGGGCTCTTTGCCATTTCCTGTTGGGGAAGAGAATATCCCACAAGTAAGGATGACGCCGTGGACCGGACACACCGTTGGAGAAAGTAATTTATCAGGTAAACATAAATTCTGTTTTTGCTCTCTCTCTCTCCCCCTCTTTTTGCTCTCTCTCCCCCTCTCTTTTTTGCTCTCTCCTCCCTCTATTTTGCTCTCTTCCCCCTCTCCTTTGCTCTCTTCCCCCCCCTCTTTTGCTCTCTTCCCCCCCTCTCTTTTTCTCTCTTCCCCCCTCTCTTTTTGCTCTCTCTCTTCTCCCCTCTCTTTTGCTCTCTCTCTCCCCCTCTCTTTTGCTCTCTCTCCCCCTCTCTTGCTCTCTCTCCCCCTCTTTTGCTCTCTTCCCCCCTCTCTTTTGCTCTCTTCCCCCCTCTCTTTTGCTCTCTCTCACCCCCTCTCTTTTGCTCTCTCTCCCCCTCTCTTACTCTCTCTCTCCCCCTCTTGCTCTCTCTCTCTCTCCCCCTCTCTTGCTCTCTCCCCCCTCTCTTGCTCTCTCTTCCCCCTCTTTTGCTCTCTCTCCCCCCCTCTCTTGCTCTCTCTCTCTCCTCCTTTCTTGCTCTCTCACTCCCCCTCTTTTGTGCTCTCTCTCTCCCCCTTCTCTTTTGCTCTCTCTTCCCCCCCCTTTCTTTTGTTCTCTCCCCCTCTCTTTTGCTCTCTCTCTCCCCCTCTTTTGCTCTCTCTCTCTCCCCCTCTCTTTTGCTCTCTCCCCCCTCTCTTTTGGTCTCTCTCCCCCCTCTCTTTTTCTCTCTTTCCCCTCTCTCTCTCTCTCTCTCTCTCTCTCCCTCCCTCCTCTCTTTTGCTCTCTCCCCCCATCTCCTTTGCTCTCTCTCCCCCATCTCTTTTGCTCTCTCTTCCCCCTCTCTTGCTCTCTCTCTCTCTCCCCCCCTCTCCACCCCTCTCTTTTGCTCTCTCTCTCCCCCTCTTATTTGCTCTCTCTCCCTCTCTCTTTTGCTCTCTCTCTCCCTCTCTCTTTTGCTCTCTCTCTCACTTTCTTTTGCTCTCTCCCCTCTATTTTGCTCTCTCCCCCTCTCTTATGCTCTCTCCTCCTCTCTTTTGCTCTCTCCCCCTCTCTTTTGCTCTCTCTCTCCTCCTCTCTTTTGTTCTATCTCCCTCTCTCTCTTGCTCTCTCTCTCCCTCTCTCTTTTGCTCTCTCCCCCTCTCTTATGCTCTCTCCCCCTCTCTTTTGCTCTCTCCCCCTCTCTTTTGCTCTCTCTCCCCCCTCTTTTGCTCTATCTCTCCCCCTCTTTTTTGCTCTTTCTCTCCTCCCTCTCTTTTGCTCTCTCTCTCTCCCACTCTCTTTTACTCTCTCTCTCCCTATCTTTTGCTCTCTCTCCCCCTCTCTTTTGCTCTCTCCCCACTCTTTTTAGCTCTCTCTCTCCCCCCTTTATTTTGCTCTCTTTCTCTCCCCCTTTTCTATTGCTCTCTCTCTCTTCCTTCTCGTTTGCTCTCTCTCTCTTGCTTCTCATTTGCTCTCTCTCTCTCTCCCCCTCTCTTTTGCTCTCTCTCTCCCCCTCTCATTTGCTCTCTCTCCCCCTCTCTTTTGCTCTCTCTCCCCCTCTCTTTTGCTCTCTCACCCTCTCTTTTGCTCTCTCACCCTCTCTTTTGCTCTCTCTCCCTCTCTTTTGCTCTCTCTCCCTCTCTTTTGCTCTCTCTCTCCCCCCTCTCATTTGCTCTCTCTCACCCTCTCTCTTTTGGTCTCTTTCCCCCTCTCTTTTGCTCTCTCCCCCTCTATTTTGTTCTCTCCCCTCTCTTTTGCTCTCTCTCCCTCCTCTCTTTTGCTCCCTCTCTCATCCCCCCCTCTTTTGCTCTCTCTCCCCCCTCTTTTGCTCTCTCTCTACCCCCTCTTTTGCTCTCTCTCTACCCCCTCTTTTGCTCTCTCTCTACCCCCTCTTTTTTGCTTTCTCTCTCCCACTCTCTTTTGCTCTCTCGCTCTCCCTATTTTTTGCTCTCTCTCCCCCTCTCTTTTGCTCTCTCCCCCCTCTCTTTATCTCTCTCCCCCTTTATTTTGCTCTCTTTCTCTCCCCCTTTTCTATTACTCTCTCTCTCTCCTCCTTCTCTTTTGCTCTCTCTCTCCCCCTCTCTTTTGCTCTCTCCCCCCTCTCTTTTGCTCTCTCTCCCCCCTCTCTTTTGATCTCTCTCCCCCCTCTCTTTTGATCTCTCTCTCCCCCCCTCTCTCCACCCTCTCTTTTGCTCTCTCTCCCCAGTCTCTTTTGCTCTCTCTACCCCCTCTTTTGCTCTCTCAAGACCACGCCCACTCTCACCCAGCCATGCCCACTTTCACGCACCCTGCCCCGTAATGCCTGCTCCTGCCTGGCCACGCCCCCACCACGGTGCTCCCTATGTAATGTCTGTCCAATGAAAAATACTTTAAAGGGACAGTGTACCATCATTTTTTCCCTTTAATGTGTTCGCAGTGAACTGTTTTTTTTACAAATAGCTCATTAAACTTTATTTTGTAATTTGAAAATAGCTTATTTTGCCTGTTGTATCCCCAACTATTCTGAACATATCAATATTTAAGTACTGGTTATAGAAAAGCTATGTAAACTAGAATGTTTAGAAGTAATCACACGTGCAATGTTGGGAGAGAGAGATAATAAAATTCTTGTTTTCCATTGTTCTCTCTAAAAAATTGATCTCACTGTGTATACAGTGAGTTCTAATGTAAGGATTTTGTATAAATACAGCGAAATAAGCTAATGAGGTCTGCTCATCCTGCAAGCTCAGCCCATTTTATTGTGTTGTGGTTTCAGTTAAACAAAAAGATACCTAAAGGATTCATTTCCTGTCCATTTTAAACTCTGCAGCTGTTATAAAAAGTAATTGGTAACACTTTAAGAGGAAAACAATTTTACAGTACACTTATCTCTTTAATGGGACATTAAAGTCAACATTAAATGTTCATGATTTTGACAATTAATACTAAAATCTTAACAAATAAGAAAATAACAGAGGAAAGTAAATGGCCTACATTCATAGACGCTTACAAGGCTGCAAAAGTACAATATTAAATGAAGATTTTAAAAATGTTAAATAAGGGAGCCCAAGAAATAAGGGGGGTTAGCAACCCTACTTGCCCAATGCATGATATTTCACTCATCAAACATAAATGGCTAGCAACACAAATAATTACAACCACATCACTTAGGAACACAAAACGATTTATGTAAATGTGTGTAGTTGTAAAATATTCTTCTATCTGTTTTTTTATAGTAAAATAGGCTGGGTAGAACAAAAAGGTGTCAGCAGGGGCTGGTCCTGGGCATTCTGGGGTGATCTGGAGTAACGTTTAGGATTTTTTACTTCACCCCTGTGAAGTGCTATGTCTTATAGTCATTTTATATCTTGCTATATTAGAGCTGACGAGATTGTCTAAAGTTTATTTTATTTATCAAACTATTTTCAAGTATTTTGTGCATTTGTTTGGGTGAACCGTCCAACGTACACCAAAAAAAAAATCTAGCAAGTAATTATAATAAATAAAAGAATACTTTGTCACACTGAAAATCATGGGGCATTATAAGATGCTAGGGCATGCTTGAATACAATCATAAGCGAATGCACAAATCTAAAACCACGCTTGCTGAAACCAGGGCATGGTTAATCATTTGAAAGCAATGGGAAACTGTACAAGTCTCTTCTTTTTTTTTTCTTTTAAGGACAATATGAATATGAGGTTGCTGGAATCCTTATTTTCCAACATTGTTTTAACAATTACAATATAGTTTGGATTAGAAGGTTTATAGTCCAGGAGAAGTTCCTGGGTCCCTAGCCATGTCCAAAGAACACAGATGCTCCAGGGTTTTTTCTTAGGCCTATCCCTCAGGCAGCCATTCCGGATCTGGGCTCCTGGGTTTGGGCCGTCGCCAGCTTTCAGCCTCCGCCCAGCGGGTCCCCTTCCTGAATAGGCATAGACCCCAAGACAACAGCATTTGCTATGTGATGTTATTATGGAAAGAAAAGCTGGAACAATACTGCAAGGCAGGTTCGATGAGGGTAACGTTTATATATTGTTTGCTGGAGGTTTCCTAAAATTGCTTAACTTTTTTTTAAATTACTTTTTTTGCTATATCATTCAAGGGAACATTTAATGACGTTTCAGAGTTCATAATATATACTTCTGTATTTACAAAAGGAAGCTGATTAGGGTTTAGTATACCTGTGCTGTATAGAAAAGGGTTATGGTTAAAATGCTCATGAACTGTGCGTTAAAATGCATTTTGGTTAAAGGGACATGAAATGCTTTGTAGCCCCAGAATATATTTTTTTAAACCATACTGGCACAACATGCATGCAGGAGCTGAAGGGCAGTTATATTCTGTATATAGCAAATCATTACAAATCATTCAAAATGTAAAATCTGCCATCTTTAAAGGGACATGATACCCACAAAATGTTCTTTCATGATTGAGATAGGGAATAGAATTTTACAAAAGTTTCAAATTTACTTCTATTAGCAAATTTGCATAGTTCTCATCTTATTCTTTGTTGAAGAGATATCTAGATAGGTATCGTGCACATGACTGGAGCACTACATGACAGGAAATAGTGCTGCCATCTAGTGCTCGGGATAATGTATAACATTATTGCAACACTGCTGCCATATTACTGCTGCAGATACGTGCAGACTCCTGAGCTTACAACAAAAAAACAGACAATTTGATAAAAGAAAAAAATTGGAAAGTTGTTAAAAAATGTATGTTCTGTCTGAATCATGAAATAAAATGTTTGGGTTTTATGTCCCTTTAAAGGGACACTGAATCCAAATGTTTTTCTTTCGTGATTCAGATAGAGCATGAAATTTTAAGCAACTTTCTAATTTACTTCTATTATCAAGTTTTCTTCATTCATTTTTGGTGAATAACCTGGGTTTTCCTTGCTGATTGGTGGATACATTCATCCACCAATAAAAAGTGCTGTCCAGAGTCTGAACCAAAAGAAAAAGCCTAGATGCCTTCTTTTTCAAATAAAGATAGCAAGAGAACGAAGAAAAATTGATAATAGGAGTAAATTAGAAAGTTGCTTAAAATTGCACGCTCTATCTGAATCATAAAAGAAAACAATTGGGTTCAGTGTCCCTTTAACACTGTATTAAAGCAGCCACTGCTCAGTAGTTGAATTATATGTATGTGGGATTCCACAAATAAGGGAACTTTTGGAAAGAAGCGAATCCTGATTAATTATAGTTTTATATATATGGGGATGACATCGATATACAGACAGATCCACTGTGGAATCCCCTCCTAGCTTATAGTTCTCTGTCTGTCTATCTAACATATATTAAACACCTCAACTAAATAAAATATTGTGTTATTATAAAGGTATTGCCCCTTTAAACAAACAGAACTTAAAAAATGCTTCAGGTGCTGTATCAGACGTATATTTTTGTTACTGAACAAATTTCATGTTGAGCAAATTTCATTATGACAAATACTGTATTTTATCCCTCAGATCTCTCCCATTTGTAATTCTGTTTTCTGTTCAGACAGGTGGAGTTCTTTCCTTAATAGAGTGCACCTTGATTGAAGAAACAGATTTGAGTGACGATGACAGTAAGTAACGTTCCTTATTGTTTTGTCTTTTTCTCATGCAATTATTTTTTTGTAAACCAGTGTTGCTTAAGGCCTGCAGCATTCAGGTACCAGTCACATACTAATTAAGTCGCTGTGCTGAATGAGTTAAAGTATATATTATTATCGGTTATTTGTAGAGCGCCAACAGATTCCGCAGCGCTAGGGATAATACCCTATTGGTATGTATATACCCTATTGGTATGTATATGTTATTCTGTCAATGTATTTAAATGTTAAATAGAAACGTTATTGCAATTTGAATATCGGCAAAAATTCTTCTAGCAAAATCTTTTGTTGTTTCAGTGAGAGCTTTTACTGTGCATGAATACATGTAGCATATCTACATATGCTCTATGCGCCGTATTTTAAACAGTTTCAATAATTTGCAAAGGAAAGTAAGGAATTAACAGTTGAATCTAATGAGGATATTTAAAACACAATGGTGCTTTTAAGAAGATCCAACATAGTATCCATTGTGTTTCAGCGCAGTCTAATGGTAACAACAATGGTCCAGATTATAAATGGAGAGCAAAATATCGCTTCTGCGAAAGCAACATTTGTGCTCCACTTAGTAATACCAGCGCACGCAAATGTGCGCTGTTATTACACGTTAGGTGCAATGCAAACGATATCTTGCATTCACATTGTACGGAAGCTTTCGCTTCCATAGGCTCCAATGGAAGCCTCGTTCTCATGCAGTGAGACATGGCATGAGAACTAGCGCAGCAAAGGGGGTAAGTTGCGCATCGATGGGCAGCAGATTATAAATATATATGTATATGAATATATACATAATATTTGTATTTACACATATTAACACATAAATATATAACACATAATATATATGTATATTAGCATATACATATATATTTACAGGGAACACACAGTTCCCATAGACCGCAATATAAAGGCACTTTTCAGTCTGTTTTTCACCCGCCAACTTAAACCCCTCATAACTGCTTTTTGCTGGGGGGGTTTATTAAAAAATATTGCTACATTTGAATGTGAGAGAGCTTCAGACACACCCAGGGAACTCCCTGGTCCCTCCCACTTTTTAAAACTGTCATGCAGCTCTATATTGTACGGTACTTGCCCTCCGTCACATACAGAAATGCCGGGAACGCCTCTTAGAAAGATACAGTATAGTAACATTTGCCTTCATAGATCCTTGTGAGGAATCTCAGTGCTGTAGAATCATTTAATTTTAGATAATCCCATCGGAACAGGGAGCTTAATAGAATCAGTCCTTAATGATGAAGAGACAGCCAATCAGCACATAAGGAGGAGGAGAATTCTGTCTGATTGACAGTACAACTTTCCACAGATTAACTTTGACAGGGTGGGGTTTATGGAGGGTACCGCAAATAGGATAAATAATTGCTTCAATAAATTGTTAAATGGGCATAAAACTTTTCTTTCGTGATTCAGATAAAGCATACCATTTTAAAGACATTTCCAATTTGCTTCTATAATTAAATTTTCTTCATTTTCTTGTTATCCTTTGTTGAAAAGCAAGGATGTAAGCTCACAAGTGTGCACGTGTCTGCAGCACTATATGGCAGTAGTTTTGCAACAATGTTACTCATCAGCAAGAGCACTAAATGGCATCACTATTTCCTGTCATGTAGTTCCTCAGGCACGAGCACGCTACCTACCCAGATATCTCTTTAACAAAGAATAACATGAGAAAGAAGCAAATTTGATAACCGAAGTAAATTGGAAACTTTCCTAAAATTGTATTCTCTATCTGAATTTTGAAAGAAAATGTTGTGGTCCCTTTAAATGGAATCTCATCTGTTTAACCAAAGTATTTAGTTATATACTCTGGGGCCCCATAAAGTCTAGTTGCACCCCTGCAATATGTAATCCTTAAAACTGTTCATGTTTTTTTACTAAACACAGCTAATAGGTATATTTTTGTATAAAACCATTTTGTTTGCTTAGCTGGCAGAAAAGCACGTTTAATGCATCCAGTTTTGAGAGTATTGTACTGCACAATTTCAAGACTAATTTGTTGGTAATGTCGGTTCTGCGTTTATAGCATTATAAGTATATCACATATTGATAAAAGCATCTTACTGCAGTGATATAACCTATAATCAATCACAGCCTCGTGTCTTATTGTAACATAATGGATTTTATTCAAATGACAGCACTTGTTTTGTGTATTCTTTTATTGTCATTTTAAATAACTGTATTAACGCTACCCACTCCACAACATATCTTTGTAATATTAAAGGAACATACAACCCAAAAATAAAAATAGGACTATTTACTCACAGCACAATGTTTTATCAGGCTTTGCCAAGTAGTTTTATTTAGAAAGAATACCTTTTTGTTCATTAAAGTCTGCTGATTGGTGCATACAAACACAGTCAATGGTGTCAATGGTGTCCATAGTGTTTACACATCAATGAACTTCTCTAATGGATAATAAACCCAATGTTCTTCTTTCCTGATTCAGATAGAGGATGCAATTTTAAGCAACTTTCTAATTTACTCTTTTCTATTTTTCTTCATTCTCTTGGTATCTTTATTTGAAAAAAAAGCAGGGATGTAAACTTAGGAGCTGACCCATTTTTAGTTCAGCATTCCTGGTCTTCAAATAAAGATACCAAGAGAATGAATAACATTTTATAATAGGAGTAAATGTGAAAGTTGCTTAAAGTGAAGGTCCATTTTGATGAATTAGTGCCCGGTTTTTAATAAACCTATTAAAAACAAGGGCACTTTAATTCATCAAAATTGACATTTCACTGTTTTCTTCAAAAACGTACCTTTTAATCCTGGCAGCCGCTCGAGCACTTCCTCCGCCCGTCACAAGCCGTCTTCTCGGGTCCAAAATGACAAATCCGGCTTCCTCCAATCACAGCGTTGCATCAGGCCAAGATTCCCCCGGGGGGGAAGCTGTGATTGGAGGAAGCCTAATTTGACATTTCTGACATCTGCTTAGGCTTCCGACAGCCGGGGAATCACTGGAGCTGCTGCAAGGATTAAAAAGATGTCAATTTTGATGAATTAAAGTGCCCTTGTTTTAATAGGTTTATTAAAAACCAGGCACTAGTTCATCAAAATGGACCTTCACTTTAAAATTGCATGCTCTGTGCCTCTATCTGAATCATGAAAGAAAAAAATGTGGGTTTCATATCCCTTTAAGGCTCTGAGCACCTAGGGAGTCCTGTGTGGCTATGGCTGAAAGAAAACCTTAAAAGATCTTGGTGAATAGGAATAGTTTGTGTTCAGCTGTTTAAAAGTAAATAAGAGTAAGATATAACTGGAATACATAAAAACATTCATGTTTATATTGATTTGCAGCCTAATTAAGGCAGCTGACTACATACAGCATTTATTGGTTGAAATGCAGGGATAACACTTAGCAGGCTTAATCCCCAGTCCGTTGATATAAACCAATTAATTTCCATAGCTAGCTCAGGAGCGTTGGCACTAATCACTATACTACACTGACAAAACAAGGTAGGATTATAATTACCTATCCCTACTGGAATAATGTCAATTACTTACTGTCATAATGCTGCAAGAACCTCTTGTCCTATCAGTTCCTTTTAACTAGCAGAGAACTTTCTGTGCAGCTCACAGTGAAGTTTGTTGGATTCGTAGGCAGTATGTTTACAGGTACTCTCACCAACTCACATAAAGCAAGTTAGAGACATGAAATCATTTTAGCAAAATTTCTTAGAAGACTCAATCATAAGAGATAGAAGTAATTTTAAATAAATATAATATAAATTAGCAATTAATCACCGCAGTGCAGAATATCTGCTTAAAAAATATTTAAAAGCATCTAAAATGGTTATTGTCTACTCTATTTATAGGACAGACATATAAGCTTGTCTGTTAGTGTTTACTGTATTTATATTGCAGATGTGCAAGTTTGTGTGTCAGTTTGTGAATTTTTTATTATATAATTGATGTATAAGCTAGTCTGTCATTGTGTAAAGAATTTATATAATAGATGAGTAAACTAGTCTGTCATTGTGTACAGTATTTATATGGAGCAGCATTGGCTGCCGGAGTTTTAAGATTGCAAGATTGCCATCACTTGTGCAAACCCCGCCCCCTGTTCCTGGGCAACCAGTTACGTGAGAGCAGGGTTTGTCAGTCATTCCAGACAAACAAGTCCAGATTGTCTGATGTCCGCAGCCTTTGAGGTTGTGGACACGTTTAGAAGCAGCGGTTTTTACGCATAGTACTTTCTCCAACATAGGTGTGTCCGGTCCACGGCGTCATCCTTACTTGTGGGATATTCTCTTCCCCAACAGGAAATGGCAAAGAGCCCAGCAAAGCTGGTCACATGATCCCTCCTAGGCTCCGCCTACCCCAGTCATTCTCTTTGCCGTTGTACAGGCAACATCTCCACGGAGATGGCTTAGAGTTTTTTAGTGTTTAACTGTAGTTTTTCATTATTCAATCAAGAGTTTGTTATTTTCAAATAGTGCTGGTACGTACTATTTACTCAGAAACAGAAAAGAGATGAAGAATTCTGTTTGTATGAGGAAAATGATTTTAGCAACCGTAACTAAAATCCATGGCTGTTCCACACAGGACTGTTGAGAGCAATTAACTTCAGTTGGGGGAACAGTTTGCAGTCTCTTGCTGCTTGAGGTATGACACATTCTAACAAGACGATGTAATGCTGGAAGCTGTCATTTTCCCTATGGGATCCGGTAAGCCATGTTTATTACGATTGTAAATAAGGGCTTCACAAGGGCTTATTTAAACTGTAGACTTTTTTTGGGGCTAAATCGATCGATATTAACACTTATTTAGCCTTGAGGAATCATTTATTCTGGGTATTTTGATTTAATAATATCGGCAGGCACTGTTTTAGACACCTTATTCTTTAGGGGCTTTCCCAAAGCATAGGCAGAGTCTCATTTTCGCGCCGGTGTTGCGCACTTGTTTTTGAGAGGCATGGCATGCAGTCGCATGTGAGAGGAGCTCTGATACTTATAAAAGACTTCTGAAGGCGTCATTTGGTATCGTATTCCCCTTTGGGTTTGGTTGGGTCTCAGCAAAGCAGATACCAGGGACTGTAAAGGGGTTTAAAGCTTAAAACGGCTCCGGTTCCGTTATTTTAAGGGTTAAAGCTTCCAAAATTGGTGTGCAATATTTTCAAGGCTTTAAGACGCTGTGGTGAAAATTTGGTGAATTTTGAACAATTCCTTCATGTTTTTTCGCAATTGCAGTAATAAAGTGTGTTCAGTTTAAAATTTAAAGTGACAGTAACGGTTTTATTTTAAAACGTTTTTTGTACTTTCTGATCAAGTTTATGCCTGTTTAACATGTCTGAACTACCAGATAGACTGTGTTCTGAATGTGGGGAAGCCAGAATTCCTATTCATTTAAATAAATGTGATTTATGTGATAATGACAATGATGCCCAAGATGATTCCTCAAGTGAGGGGAGTAAGCATGGTACTGCATCATTCCCTCCTTCGTCTACACGAGTCTTGCCCACTCAGGAGGCCCCTAGTACATCTAGCGCGCCAATTCTCCTTACTATGCAACAATTAACGGCTGTAATGGATAATTCTGTCAAAAACATTTTAGCCAAAATGAACCCTTGTCAGCGTAAGCGTGGCTGCTCTGTTTTAGTTACTGAAGAGCATGACGACGCTGATATTAATATCTCTGAAGGGCCCCTAACCCAATCTGAGGGGGCCAGGGAGGTTTTGTCTGAGGGAGAAATTACTGATTTAGGGAACATTTCTCAGCAGGCTGAATCTGATGTGATTACATTTAAATTTAAATTGGAACATCTCCGCATTTTGCTTAAGGAGGTATTATCCACTCTGGATGATTGTGAAAATTTAGTCATCCCAGAGAAACTATGTAAAATGGACAAGTTCCTAGAGGTGCCGGGGCTCCCAGAAGCTTTTCCTATACCCAAGCGGGTGGCGGACATTGTTAATAAAGAATGGGAAAGGCCCGGTATTCCTTTCGTCCCTCCCCCCATATTTAAAAAATTGTTTCCTATGGTCGACCCCAGAAAGGACTTATGGCAGTCAGTCCCCAAGGTCGAGGGAGCGGTTTCTACTTTAAACAAACGCACCACTATTCCCATAGAGGATAGTTGTGCTTTCAAAGATCCTATGGATAAAAAATTAGAAGGTTTGCTTAAAAAGATGTTTGTTCAGCAGGGTTACCTTCTACAACCCATTTCATGCATTGTCCCTGTCACTACAGCCGCATATTTCTGGTTTGATGAACTGCTTAAGGTGCTCGATAGTGACTCTCCTCCTTATGAGGAGATTATGGACAGAATCAATGCTCTCAAATTGGCTAATTCTTTCACTCTAGACGCCTCTTTGCAATTGGCTAAGTTAGCGGCTAAGAACTCTGGGTTTGCTATTGTGGCGCGCAGAGCGCTTTGGTTGAAATCTTGGTCGGCTGATGTGTCTTCCAAGAACAAGCTACTAAACATTCCTTTCAAGGGGAAAACGCTGTTTGGTCCTGACTTGAAAGAGATTATCTCTGATATCACTGGGGGTAAGGGCCACGCCCTTCCTCAGGATCGGCCCTTCAAGGCAAAAAATAGACCTAATTTTCGTCCCTTTCGTAAAAACGGACCAGCCCAAGGTGTTACGTCCTCTAAGCAAGAGGGTAATACTTCTCAGGCCAAGCCAGCTTGGAGACCAATGCAAGGCTGGAACAAGGGAAAGCAGGCCAAGAAACCTGCCACTGTTACCAAGACAGCATGAAATATTGGCCCCCGATCCGGGACCGGATCTGGTGGGGGGCAGACTCTCTCTCTTCGCTCAGGCTTGGGCAAGAGATGTTCTGGATCCTTGGGCGCTAGAAATAGTCTCCCAGGGTTATCTTCTGGAATTCAAGGGACTTCCCCCAAGGGGGAGGTTCCACAAGTCGCAGTTGTCTTCAGACCACATAAAAAGACAGGCGTTCTTACATTGTGTAGAAGACCTGTTAAAAATGGGAGTGATTCATCCTGTTCCATTAAGAGAACAAGGGATGGGGTTCTACTCCAATCTGTTCATAGTTCCCAAAAAAGAGGGAACGTTCAGACCAATCCTAGATCTCAAGATCTTAAACAAATTTCTCAAGGTCCCATCGTTCAAGATGGAAACCATTCGAACTATCCTTCCTTCCATCCAGGAAGGTCAATTTATGACCACGGTGGATTTAAAGGATGCGTATCTACACATTCCTATCCACAAGGAACATCATCGGTTCCTAAGGTTTGCATTCCTGGACAAACATTACCAGTTCGTGGCGCTTCCTTTCGGATTAGCCACTGCTCCAAGGATTTTCACAAAGGTACTAGGGTCCCTTCTAGCGGTGCTAAGACCAAGGGGCATTGCAGTAGTACCTTACCTGGACGACATTCTGATTCAAGCGTCGTCCCTTCCTCAAGCAAAGGCTCACACGGACATTGTCCTGGCCTTTCTCAGATCTCACGGCTGGAAAGTGAACGTGGAAAAGAGTTCTCTATCCCCGTCAACAAGGGTTCCCTTCTTGGGAACAATTATAGACTCCTTAGAAATGAGGATCTTTCTAACAGAGGCCAGAAAAACAAAGCTTCTGGACTCTTGTCGGATACTTCATTCCGTTCCTCTTCCTTCCATAGCTCAGTGCATGGAAGTGATCGGGTTGATGGTGGCGGCGATGGACATAGTTCCTTTTGCGCGCATTCATCTAAGACCATTACAACTGTGCATGCTCAGTCAGTGGAATGGGGACTATACAGACTTGTCTCCGAAGATACAAGTAAATCAGAGGACCAGAGACTCACTCCGTTGGTGGCTGTCCCTGGACAATCTGTCTCAAGGGATGATGTTCCACAGACCAGAGTGGGTCATTGTCACGACCGACGCCAGTCTGATAGGCTGGGGCGCGGTCTGGGGATCCCTGAAAGCTCAGGGTCTTTGGTCTCGGGAAGAATCTCTTCTACCGATAAATATTCTGGAACTGAGAGCGATATTCAATGCGCTCCAGGCCTGGCCCCAGCTTGCGAGGACCAGGTTCATACGGTTTCAATCAGACAACATGACGACTGTTGCGTACATCAACCATCAGGGGGGAACAAGGAGTTCCCTAGCGATGGAAGAAGTAACCAAAATTATTCTTTGGGCGGAGTCTCACTCCTGCCACCTGTCTGCTATCCACATCCCAGGAGTGGAAAATTGGGAAGCGGATTTTCTGAGTCGTCAGACATTGCATCCGGGGGAGTGGGAACTCCATCCGGAAATCTTTGCCCAAGTCACTCACCTGTGGGGCATTCCAGACATGGATCTGATGGCCTCTCGTCAGAACTTCAAAGTTCCTTGCTACGGGGCCAGATCCAGGGATCCCAAGGCGGCTCTAGTGGATGCACTAGTAGCACCTTGGACCTTCAAACTAGCTTATGTGTTCCCGCCATTTCCTCTCATCCCCAGGCTGATAGCCAGGATCAAGCAGGAGAGGGCGTCGGTGATCTTGATAGCTCCTGCGTGGACACGCAGGACTTGGTATGCAGATCTGGTGAATATGTCATCGGCTCCACCTTGGAAGCTACCTTTGAGACGAGACCTTCTTGTTCAGGGTCCGTTCGAACATCCGAATCTGGTTTCACTCCAGCTGACTGCTTGGAGATTGAACGCTTGATTTTATCGAAGCGAGGATTCTCAGATTCTGTGATCGATACTCTTGTTCAGGCCAGAAAGCCTGTGACTAGAAAGATTTACCACAAAATTTGGAAAAAATATATCTGTTGGTGTGAATCTAAAGGATTCCCTTGGGACAAGGTTAAGATTCCTAGGATTCTATCCTTCCTTCAAGAAGGATTGGAAAAAGGATTATCTGCAAGTTCCCTGAAGGGACAGATTTCTGCCTTGTCGGTATTACTTCACAAAAAGCTGGCAGCTGTGCCAGATGTTCAAGCCTTTGTTCAGGCTCTGGTTAGAATCAAGCCTGTTTACAAACCTTTGACTCCTCCTTGGAGTCTCAATTTAGTTCTTTCAGTTCTTCAGGGGGTTCCGTTTGAACCCTTACATTCCGTTGATATTAAGTTATTATCTTGGAAAGTTTTGTTTTTAGTTGCGATTTCTTCTGCTAGAAGAGTCTCAGAATTATCTGCTCTGCAGTGTTCTCCTCCTTATCTGGTGTTCCATGCAGATAAGGTGGTTTTACGTACTAAACCTGGTTTTCTTCCAAAAGTTGTTTCTAACAAAAACATTAACCAGGAGATTATCGTACCTTCTCTGTGTCCAAAACCAGTTTCAAAGAAGGAACGTTTGTTGCACAATTTGGATGTTGTTCGCGCTCTAAAATTCTATTTAGATGCTACAAAGGATTTTAGACAAACATCTTCCTTGTTTGTCGTTTATTCAGGTAAAAGGAGAGGTCAAAAAGCAACTTCTACCTCTCTCTCTTTTTGGATTAAAAGCATCATCAGATTGGCTTACGAGACTGCCGGACGGCAGCCTCCCGAAAGAATCACAGCTCATTCCACTAGGGCTGTGGCTTCCACATGGGCCTTCAAGAACGAGGCTTCTGTTGATCAGATATGTAGGGCAGCGACTTGGTCTTCACTGCACACTTTTACCAAATTTTACAAGTTTGATACTTTTGCTTCTTCTGAGGCTATTTTTGGGAGAAAGGTTTTGCAAGCCGTGGTGCCTTCCATTTAGGTGACCTGATTTGCTCCCTCCCTTCATCCGTGTCCTAAAGCTTTGGTATTGGTTCCCACAAGTAAGGATGACGCCGTGGACCGGACACACCTATGTTGGAGAAAACAGAATTTATGTTTACCTGATAAATTTCTTTCTCCAACGGTGTGTCCGGTCCACGGCCCGCCCTGGTTTTTTTTTTTTAATCAGGTCTGATATTTTATTTTCTTTAACTACAGTCACCACGGTACCATATGGTTTCTCCTATGCAAATATTCCTCCTTAACGTCGGTCGAATGACTGGGGTAGGCGGAGCCTAGGAGGGATCATGTGACCAGCTTTGCTGGGCTCTTTGCCATTTCCTGTTGGGGAAGAGAATATCCCACAAGTAAGGATGACGCCGTGGACCGGACACACCGTTGGAGAAAGAAATTTATCAGGTAAACATAAATTCTGTTTTTTCATTTTCGCCTGCACTAAGTGGCCCAAAGCTGCCTACACAGCTTCATAAATGTAGATCCATATAACTCGTTTTGTCTTCAGATGTCCAGGTTTTATGATCATGATATCATCCTTTTTCACATTTTAGTGTTAGTGTCTGTGATTAAAGGTTTAGCAATTTCAGCTCTTCCATGAATGTTGACTTTGTGAAGTTCTTGGTGGGCTGTTTTTGTGGAAACAGGGTCTTCAAGGTGGATATTGAGTTGTGCTATTACTTTTGCTGCAGTAGTTCTTTGTTGTTTGAACACAATCCTCGTTAGTGTTCAATGGTCCTTCATTCATTTTCGGTTTTCATACACTTGTTCTTCACCAATGAAGTCTTGGCATGCATTGTGTATTTAGTTGTAACTAAGGAGACTGTTGCTTTTGAAACACCAAACAATTTGGTTGTTATGGTTACAGACACTCCTGCTAAATTTGTCCATTTTGGAAGGCATCCATTTCACCAACCACTTGAACTCTACTTGTACTATACAACCATTCAACCTAGAGAATATAGACAAAGAAAAGATAAACATAAAATAATCACAGCATTTGTTGTTTTTTTTATTTTCACTGTAGCATATACAAATAATATTAACCCCTATAATAACGGTGTTCACATTATTTTTTACAACACCTGTAAAAGCTCATCTGTTAGTGTGTACGATATTTATATTGAAGATGTATAAGCTTGTCTGTCAGTGTATATTGTATATATATGGTAGATGTATAAGCGTCACTGTCAGTCTGTTTATATTTATATGGTAGATGTATAAGCGTCACTGTCAGTTTGTTTATATTTATACTAGTCCTAAAGCCCGTTCACACGGGCCGTGTTGTGTTATATTTAATCTCTCTCTCTCTCTCTCTCTCTCTCTCTCTCTCTCTCTCCTCTCTCCTCTCTCTCCTCTCTCTCCTCTCTCTCCTCTCTCTCCTCTCTCTTCTCTCTCTTCTCTCTCTTCTCTCTCTTCTCTCTCTTCTCTCTCTCCTTCAGACAAACTCTTGTCTTTTATAATATAGGATGGTAGATGAATAAGCTCATCTGTCAGTGTGTACAGTATTTATATGGTAGATGCATAGGCCAGTCTGTCAGTGTATATTGTATTTATATGGTACATTACACACTGACAGACAAGCTTTTACAAATACCATAGAAATACTGTTTACACATTTATACATCTGCAATTGTCACTGCCAGTATTTGGTGGCTACAAGCATATTCTGCTTCAGATTGGCTTAGCATTATGTACTTTAATAAAATGTTTAACAATTTTTTTTTTTCTAATGACACGATGAGTCCACGGATCATCTAATTACTAATGGGAATATCACTCCTGCCCAGCAGGAGGCAGCAAAGAGCACCACAGCAAAGCTGTTAAATATCACCTCCCTTCCCTCCCACCCCAGTCATTCTCCTTGCCTATGTTAGAGCAAAGAAGTAGTAAAGTTAGGTGTTGGAAAAGATTGTTCAAGCAAGATTTTATTATTTTTTAAATAGTGCAAGATTGTGCTGCTTTGTCCTAGGGTGTAGCCGTAGTCCATATCAGTCTCTTCAGTAGAGCAGTGGTGGCTTTAGAGCAATGGGAACTGGTGGGACATAATTCTCACTGTGCCTCCCCTATACTGATGCTGCCCTAACTCTGAAAGCCTGAGTAAAATTACTCAGCCTTTATCTCTTTTTCCACAGGTCCATGTGAGGGAGAGGACCTCTCAAACCTGGTGTGCTTCCTTGCTGTCTGGCAGATTTATGAGGTAAGTGCTGACTTTAATTTTTCTGGGATAATAAAGAAGGACTCAGAAAAAGTTTGGGTACTTTATTTTAAAAGAGATGGGACACATATATAAAGGACTCAGTAAACGTTTGGGCACTTTATTTGCAAAGACAAATATTCTTCTATGGATAAGGAGACATTATGTAGACAGCTTGGATGCAGGCACTGGGGCTGAGGAGTAATATAGGCTCTCGGATTTAGGTGGTTTTCACTGCTCACGGCAGTTTTACTTTAAAGACAAGATGCCGACCGGGAGGATTTTTTCTGAGATGCCCACGATGGGCGGAGCTATGAGGGGCGGCAATTTGTGTTGCGCGCCACTTTCCCCTCACTTCCTAGTGACCGGAGGGAAAGAGAGTACAGTCTAAATTTCGATTACACATGTTTTTTCTAAAAGCATGCGTTTCTAGGACCGGAGACCGGTTTTCTATAACTGCTGCCGAGTTAGGATCTTTTGCTAGAGGGAACGGCTTCTGCACAGGAAGAGCCGGTGTCAGCAGGGCAGGTAGGCACCTCAGCAAAGTAAGCTGAGGTGTAGAGGTGATCTGCAATATTGTTTAGTTATTTACGCCTCTCTGCATATAAAAAATAAAAAAGTTACGGTTTAAAATTTAAAGTGACAGTAACGTTTTTCTGTTTTTAATTTTTATTAAAAAATGTGATCTTCTTATTTGATAGTTTGATCCAGAATGGACCAAGAGGCTTTGCAAAATGTCAATTGTTCTTTATGTTTTGATGCCAATGTGGAACCACCAATCCCTTTCTGTTCCTCATGTATTGAGAAAACTTTAAATTATAGGGATAAACTTTTTTCTGAGCCAACATTTTCTAAGGCGGATGCTGTTCAGGAGTTCAATGTATGCTGCAGCTTTCTCCTCAAGCGTCCCAAATTTTACCTCCCACACATGCAGTTCCCTGCGCTTCCCCTCTAACTCTTCCTGGAGTTACATGCAAGACATTGCTTCCCTCATGTCTTCTGCAGTTTCTGATGCGTTGTCTGCTTTTCCCATTTTGCAGGGAATACGCAAGAGAAAAAAAATAAACATTCAGTTAGCGAGGTTACTGATGCAGTTGTCGCTATTTCAAACGCCCCCTCCCAGAAGCCTGAGGAGGAGGATACTTCAGTAGCATCTGAGGGTGAAATTGCAGATTCTGACAGTATAATTCCTCCTGTATCTTTCAGGTTTAAGCTAGAACACCTCCATCTGTTACTCAACGAGGTTTTAGCTACATTGGACTACAGCGACACTATGGTCGTAGTTAACCATAAGAAATCCAGTAATCAAAACAAATATTTTGATATACCTTCCTTGGTGGAGGTTTTTCCTGTACCAGATCGAGCTACTGAGATCATTGCTAAGGAATGGGAAAGACCGGGTATCCCTTTTTCTCCATCCCCTATATTTAAGAAGATGTTTCCCATAGCAGACTCTATCAAGGAGTCTTGGCAAACAGTACCCAAGGTGGAAGGAGCAATTTCCACTCTGGCCAAGAGGACTACTATTCCCATAGAGGATAGTTGTGCTTTTAAGGATCCTATGGACAAAAAATTAGAGGGGTTACTTAAGAAGATGTATGTACACCAGGGTTTACAATGGCAACCTGCAGTGTGCATTGGTACTGTCACTAGTGCGGCGGCATACTGGTTTGATGCATTGTCTGATTCTATTAGGACAGACACTCCCCTTGAAGAGATCCAGGATAGGATAAAGGCTCTTAAGTTGGCCAATTCCTTTATTACGGATGCTTCCCTACAGGTTATTAAACTGGGAGCAAAGATTTCAGGTTTTGCTGTGCTAGCCCGCAGAGCTTTATGGCTAAAATCTTGGTCTGCGGATGTGTCATCTAAGTCTAAACTTTTGGCAAGACCTTTTTTGGACCCGGTTTGAGGGAAATAATTTCTGACATTACGGGAGGAAAGGGCCATTTCCTCCCTCAGAATAAGAGAAACAAACAAAAGGGACGTCAGAGTAAATTTTGTTCCTTTTGAAATTTCAAGAGAAATCCTTCCTCTTCCAATCAGGAACAGTCCAAACCTTCCTGGAGACCCAATCAGTCTTGGAACAAGGGAAAACAATCCAAAAAGCCTGCTATTGAATCAAAGAAAGCATGAAGGGCCTGCCCCCGATCCGGGACTGGATCTTGTGGGGGGCAGACTTTCCTTCTTCACTCAGGCTTGGGTTCAAGGTGTTCAGGATCCCTGGGCGGTGGACATCGTGTCCCAGGGATACAAACTAGAGTTCAATAACTTTCCTCCCATGGGCAGGTTTCTGCTTTCAAGATTATCTGTAGACCAGACAAAAAGAGAGGCATTTTTAAAATGTGTACGGGACCTCTCCGACCTGGGAGTGATAGTTCCTGTTCCGAGGCAGGAATGGGGTCTGTGGTTCTATTCCAATCTGTTCGTGGTTCCCAAAAAGGAGGGGGGCTTCAGACCAATTTTAGATCTCAAGAGTCTAAACAAATTCCTCAGAGTACCGTCCTTCAAGATGGAAACTATTCGTTCCATTCTTCCTTCGATTCAAGAGGGTCAATTTATGACTACCGTGGATTTAAAGGACGCGTACCTGCATGTTCCCATCCACAGGGACTATCACAAGTTTCTAAGGTTTGCATTCCTAGACAAACACTTCCAGTTCGTGGCTCTTCCATTCGGCCTTGCCACAGCTCCCAGAATTTTCTCAAAGATTCTGGGATCCCTGTTGGCGGTGCTCTGATTGTGGGGCATTGCAGTGGCGTCTTATCTGGACGACATTCTGGTCCAGGCGCCATCCTTTCAACAAGCAAGATCCCACACGGAAATGTTGTTATCTTTCCTGCGATCTCACGGATGGAAGGTAAATTTGGAAAAGAGTTCCTTAGTTCCAAATACGAGAGTAATTTTCTTGGGAACCATAATAGATTCCATATCGATGAAGATTTTTCTGACAGAAGTCAGGAAATCAAAGATTTTCAATTCTTGCCTAGCGCTTCAGTCCTCTTCTCGGCCATCAGTGGCTCAGTGCATGGAGGTAATCGATCTGATGGTAGCGGCAATGGACATCATCCCATTCGCCCGTTTCCACCTCAGACCTCTGCAGTTAGACATGCTCAGTCAGTGGAACGGAGATTATGTGGCTCTGTCTCCGCGAATACAGCTGGAGCAGGAGACAAGGGATTCTCTTCTTTGGTGGTTGTCTCAGGATCATCTCTCCCAGGGAACCTGCTTTTGCAGACCCTCTTGGGTGATTGTGATAACAGACGCCAGCCTTCTGGGATGGGGAGCAGTCTGGGGCTCTCTAAAGGCTCAGGGAACTTGGACTCGGTCGTAGTCTGTTCTGCCTATAAACATTCTGGAGCTGAAAGCAATCTTCAATGCTCTTCTGGCCTGGCCCCAGTTAGCTTTGGCCCGGTTCATCAGGTTCCAGTCGGACAACATAACTTCAGTGGCTTACATCAACCATCAGGGAGGAACACGGAGTTCATTGGCCATGACAGAGGTAGCCAAGATAATGCAGTGGACGGAGACCCACATTTGCTGTCTGTCAGCGATCCACATCCCAGGAGTGGAAAACTGGGAGGCGGATTTCCTGAGCAGACAGACCTTTCACCCGGGGGAGTGGGAACTCCATCCGGAAGTGTTTTCCAGCCTGATCCTCAAATGGGGTCAGCCGGAATTGGATCTCATTGCATCTCGGCAGAATGCCAAGCTTCTGAGGTACGGATCGAGGTCAAGGGACCCTCAGGCTGTACTGATAGACGCCCTGGCGGTACATTGGAATTTCAGTCTTGCATACTTATTTCCTCCATTCGCTCTTCTACCTCGGGTCATTGCTCGAGTCAAGCAGGAGAGGGCGTTGGTGATCCTCATTGCACCGGCATGGCCTCACAGGATTTGGTATGCAGATCTGGTTGACATATCATCTCTTCCACCTTGGAGACATCCGTTGAGGAAGGACCTTCTACTTCAAGGGCCCTTCCTTCATGCAAATCTAGTTTCTCTGAAGCTAACTGCTTGGAGATTGAACGCTTAATTTTATCTAAGCGGGGATTTTCGGAATCGGTCATAGAGACCATGATTCAGACTCATAAACCTGTGACTAGAAAGATTTACCACAAGATATGGCGTAATTATCTATATTGGTGTGAATCCAAGGGCTACTCTTGGAGTAGAGTTAGGATTCCTAGAATTCTGTCCTTTCTCCAAGAAGGTTTGGAGAAGGGATTATCGGCAAGTTCCCTAAAGGGTCAAATATCTGCGTTGTCTATTTTGTTACATAAATGTCTGGTGGACGTACCAGACGTGCAATCATTTTGTCAGGCCTTGGTCAGGATCAGGCCTGGGTTAAAACCAGTTACAACTCCCTGGAGTCTTAATTTAGTTTGTAAGGTTCTTCAAGGGGCTCCGTTTGAGCCTATGCATTCCTTAGATATTAAGTTGTTATTTTGGAAAGTTTTGTTTCTTGTTGCTATTTCCTCTGCTCGTAGAGTGTCAGAGCTCTCGGCATTACAGTATGATTCTCCTTACCTTATTTTTCATTCGGATAAGGTAGTTTTTCGTACCAAATTAGGGTTTCTCCCTAAAGAATTTTCTGACCGGAACATTAATCAGGAGATTGTTGTTCCTTCTTTGTGTCCTAATCCTTCTTCTCAGAAGGAATGGCTTCTTGTCAGGGTTTTTTCCTGACTTGTTTGCCATGTGCTGCTGGCAGCCATTTTACTCACCTCTCTTCCTGACTTGGTGCATTGTGGGGGGTGCTGCTCACTTCCTGCACTTCCTTTTATGGCCAGACTGGTTTACATCATCCATGTGAGACAGGATGCAGTCTCAGAATTGTGATGTCATCACTTATTATTTAAAGGGCCTCTGTTCAGTATGCTATGTCCTTGCGTTGTCTCAGACCAGTTTGTGAGAGCTCCTGTGTATTACCTGGCTGTCTGACGCCCTTCCTGGTTCCTGATCCCTGGCTTGTTCCTGACTCTGCTGTTCTCCTTGTTCCTGATTCCGGCTCGTCTGACTACTCACTTTGGCTCCTGACTCGGCTTGTCTGACTACCAGCTCTGGTTTTGATTTCTGGCTTGTTATTTGACTTGTGGACTTTTTATTTTTTTTTGCTATTAATAAAGGTGTGATTATTTTTGCACTTCTCGTCTCAGTCTGATTCCTGGCACCCTGACATTACGCAAGGACCATGAAACTTGATGGTGCTAATAATCCACCTTTACCTGCCATAATTTCCAGGATGGATGAACAGGATCACCGCTTGGATCAATTTGCACTAGACCTGCAAACCCTGCTGACTCGCACTGCACATTTGGATCAAAGTGTCCCGCAAGTTATGGCTGCTCCTGTTTCTGCTGCTGCACCTATGCCTACCAGGAGCATGTCCGGTTCAGCACCTCTACCTCAGCGATATGGAGGCGATCCTAATCAGTGCAGAGGGTTTTTGAACCAGGTGGGCATTTACTTTGAGATGTTACCTCAGGCGTTTCTCTCTGACAGAGCTAAGGTGGGATTTCTCGTCTCGTTACTCTCTGATACAGCTCTTGTCTGGGCTAATCCCTTGTGGGAGACTAATAAACCTGTGATTTCAAATTACCCTGAATTTGTGGCCTCCTTTCGAAGGGTATTTGATGTTCCAGCTCGCTCCTCCTCTGCTGCTAAACTACTCATGTCCATTCAGCAAGGTACAAGATCGGTTGCTCAGTATGCCATTGAGTTCCGTACGCTTGCAGCAGAGGTAGGCTGGAACAATGAAGCCCTTGTTGCTGCCTTCTTTCATGGGCTCTCTGATGCGATTAAAGACGAAGTTGCTTCCAGAGATTTACCAGAGGATCTCGAGGCATTGGTGTCTTTTTTGATCCTAATTGACATCAGACTAAGTGAGAGGCCTTCTTTCAAGGAGCGCTTGTGGAAGCCTCCTGTACCGTTGTCTCTTACGTGTTCGTTCCCACCCATGCCTCCCTCTCCTCCCATGCCTCCTGGTCCCGAGTCACCAGGTACTGCTGAGCCGATGCAGTTGAGATTCACACATCTCTCCGCAGCGGAGAGGGCCTTTAGGAGGAGGGAGGGGCTCTGCCTCTATTGTGGGTTACAGGGCCACCTTTTGAAGTCTTGTCCTACACGGCCGGGAAACGATCACACCTAAGGTCCTGTCGGGGGCAGACCTTAGGTGGTTTATACTTGTCCCCGGAACCGCTAAAGGAGAAACCTTTGGTCACGGTTGTCCTTTCCTGGGTGGACTCCTCCATAGTCACCCAGGCTCTTGTTGACTCCGGTGCTGCGGGCTATTTCATTGACAGTGCTTTTGTTTTAAGTATTTTTATTGAGGGAATAACAATTTCCAAGACAAATACAGTTTGCTCATACAAACATATGGCACATAATACATGGTAAGATACATATCGCATGCCTAAGAAAAAAATAAAAAATAAAAGATACATAACAACATATGCAGAAATAGTACCCTTAACACAATATTCATATAGCTGACCCAAATTGAAATGTAGTCAAAGGTGTGAATATTAAAAAGCAAACCTGATATCACCCTCATTTTCCCCTCCAATACTGCTGGGGCCACTTTTGGACCCCTGTATTAAAAGTACTACGCAGAGGGGTTTTTAATAATGCAGACCTAAACAAGGCCTGCATTTTATAGGCTTCTTCCCATGGCAGCTAGGACCACGGGTAGGTCCCTAAGACTAATAATAACATTGAGGGAAGATATTGCAGTTATGGATAAGAACGTTAAAGATACAAGTACCAAACGCTGTGTCAGAGATAAAGAACCACATAGACAGTTTCACGCATACATAGGAAAACAGATAGGTGATACACAAATGAGCTAACATCAATACTAAAATTATGGTGATAAACAGTCTATAGACATTGAACTCAGGATAATTCATAATAAATCTCTTCATTTTTAATCCGGAGAACCATTTTTTCGCTTATATAAACAGAAACCACTACGTTAGTTCTACGAACAGGGCAGAGACAATATAACTCTGCCAAAAAGGAGTATGGAGGATAAGCTAGTTATCCCTTACCTTACATTTGTGAGGGGGGGATGGAAGAGGGAGAGAGGGGGGAGAGGGAGAAAGGGGGGAAGAGGGCAAGGGGGGGAGAGGGGAAAAGAAGGGGGGAGAAGGAGAGGGAAGGGAGAGAGGGGTGGGAGAAGGGAGAGGAGGAGTACTGGAGAAGGGAGAAAATGTGGAAAGGGGGGAATAGGATGGTAAGGGGAGAAGGGGAATGGAAAGGGGAAAGGAGGATGGAAAGAGAGGGGGGGAAGGATGGAAAGGGAGGGGGGGAGGGTGGAAAGGGAGGGGGGGAGGGTGGAAAGGAGAGGGGGAGGGTGGCGAAGTCTAGAATGTAAACAAAGTCCTTCATGATGGGCAAGCAATGGATCTTAAGTTATATTTAAATGTATATACTTCCCTCCTCGCCAGTGTATAGTCTCGGGAAGGGACCACAGTAGAGATAGAGATAAGGGGGCAGACTTTCTACAGGGTATATATGGAGAAGGGATCACAAATAGACATTTAATAGGGCACTAAGGTTATTAGGTTTAATGGTGATCTGTGCACATGGCTTAATTAACTAGGTAGTTCAATATTGCTAGATTATATGCTATAAAAGCATCGCTCTCTCCAGCGCTCAGGTTACACACATTAAAAGATCATAAGAGGTAGGCCTACAACATACTGGGAGTTAGTAGTACAATGACACACATATATCATTTATAAGTGAAGTTCTACCGCAAAGCGATCCAGAGATGAACACTGCGTATTGATATTACCCAGTGTAAAAGCTACACTACTGAATCAGCCCAAGGACTTCATAATACACATAGCAACATATAACTTATAACATAACATAAAACATATAGCAATGTGAGAAAATTAAAAAAGATAAACAACAAATTACATTGCATCAAAACAACAGACATGTAGTATAATATACATTGCAGAGGTCATAAGCACTCCAGTTAGGTATGAGATAGGGAACATAATACCCTACCAATTGCAATCTGAGTGTCTGGTGTCATATAGCTCTACCTTAAATGTGAGATGCTAACCAGGTTCAGCTATGTTCGGCTCGACAGTAGCCTATAATTTCACATGTATAAATATAAAAGACACTTCAGGAAGGCATGCAAATTGAACACAAGTCTTTTCAAAAGGAAAACAGGAACCAAACTAGTCCTGAATAAAGGAGTCCACCGCTATAAATTATGGTTCCCTGGACCTCTGTTTCAAACATTATAGTTGTCATGAAAGTGTCCAGGACCCAAACTCCAAAAGGTGCCCAGTTAGAAGGGAATGAAATACGTTAAACCAGACCCGAGGGTCTAGGGGCCCCCTTTGTGCTTAAAATGTCACCCAACACCGACTCTTGTATTGATACAGGAGACCTGATTACCTTCCGGCTGCCTGGTGGTCCCCCACAGATCTAAGTCCAAGATCACCATGCGGGTGCGAGAGGTGACATCTACTGGTCTGCTGACCTCAGGGGGGCAATGGCTCCCTGACCGGAGCGCCCGGAGACTCCGGTAGCGGTCCCAGCAGGGTGCATACATGCTTCTCAGATCCACAAATGGAGAGCTAAGTCCCTCTCCTGGTTCCGCCTTCACCGGTATCAGAAGAGGTATTAAATGTCCAATTAAGATAAAAATATTTAGCACTGTCTCTGCAAAGGCTAATTAAATACAGAACTCACATAGCTATACCAGTGGTTTGAGCTTGTGTTTGATTTGCTGCCTAAGAGTATTAAAAAATATGACTTTATTTAGAATTTTATTTATAGTACTTTGGTCTTATAATTTTTTTAAGCCCCGCCCACCACATTTCAAATTTTTGCCGCGGGGTGGGGGGCTGTGTCCCTCTTTTGAATTTTGAAATGTTGGGAGGTATGCATACATGTAATTGCAGATGCCAGGTCTGTTTGGTGGGTTATGGTTCTGGTCAAGTACATGATGCACTGCAAACTGTGGGGGAGCATCTTTAGCAAGTGTTGATATGAGTACAGATTTGTAATGCAAGGCCATGGGGTCTGGACAGGAGAAGGTGAACAGGACACTATTGAGGATGGCAGAAAAGTCTAAAAGATGTAACTCATTTAATAAACAGCAGTTAGAATGAGGGAAAAGGTTGTTAGCAGATAGTGGTCGGCAAGAGGGAAACAAAGATTAGAAAGCTAGGAGATGGCAGCTTATACCAGTGGCATCCAGACATTTTTGTATAGAAAGCTAGTCACTGATGGTGGGATTGGATGGGAGTCACTTACAAAATACACTAAGATAGCACCTCAAAATAAAATTATAGTTACATTTTCAGTAAAAATGAAAACTATATAAACATTACTTACTATAAATGTATTTCATTTAACTGTGTATACAACCCAGATTTACAAAAGTTGGTGCAAATAAACATGCTTCATCATCTAATAAGAAGAGTGCTACAACTTTTTCAACAAGTATCTGTTTCATGCTCAGTGGAGCAGAGCACCACAGAAAAATCCCTGGAGGGTCAGATGTGGCAAGTGGGTCATAGTTTTGGCTGTGTTGGTTTAGACGTTTTAATATATCATCCTATATCAGAAACCATTTAATGTTTCAAAGTTTATACCAGTGTTGTACTCGCCTACTAAGATACCATGGCATTCTCCAGTAAGGTACCTTTCTTATTGCACCAGCTCTCCTACTACTATACTTTGGGCCTTTTAAATGACAAATGTGTACGGTTATGCTTGTCATGGCAGCATTAAGCTATCCTCTGTGTATATATTACAAGGTAGCTGTAGCATGAAAAGTACTACTATTGGTCAGCACCCACTTTACACAGAAGGTAGCCTTAGATATTAGTATAGGGTATGGCAAGGACGACTTTTGTGTCACAGTCTTGAATGTGTCAAGTGGAGGAATGTGTTGGAAAATGAAGCATTGCTGCCTGGTAAGGATTTACAAGCATGTGCCCATATCCCACAGCCAGGCATCTGAGCTGTGGGATATTGGTACATTATGCTGAGAAAAAAGCATAGGAGCTAATAGCACAATAAATAATACAATACAAAGCTACAACTCATTTGGGGGGTAAGACCAGAACTATTTTTTATATCATCAATCACCTTATCAAAAATGCCTCTTGTTTTTTCCACTTTATTATTTCAAGTAAACTTTGCTCATATTAAACAGAAAGCCACAATAATGAAAAAATGTATTTAGTTTATTATAAATAATCATAATAATCATCATCATCTAAAATTAATTTATAGCTCTACAATGGGTTGGTGCAGCACTAGAGAAGTCCTGCAGTCTAGCATGGGAGGAGGTGATGGTCGAAGATGCAAGGAGCAGGTCATTGTTGGATCTTAGTGGGTGGGCTGGAGTATATTTGTTAATGAGCGAGGACAGGTAGTGGAGAGCGGCAGTGTTAGGGCTTTGTAGGTCAGGGGAGAAATTTGAATTTAATTCTTCTGTGAATGGGGAGCCAGCATAGGGACTCAGAGAGTTCCAGCAGATACAGAGGAGCAGGAAAGGCGAATTTGACTGGCAGAGGCATTTAGCATGAATTGAAGGGGGAGAGGCAGGAGAGAGGAAGGCCAGTTAGTAGGTTATTACAGTAGTCAAGTCAGGAAATTACTAGGGAGTGAATTAGTTGCTTAGAGGTGTCAGCGCTCTAAACAGATGAATTTTGGAAAAGTTGTTTAGGTGGTTGCGGCAGGATGAAGAGAGCAAATGAATATGTGCAGGAGCGGAACTACCATTGGTGTAGCAAGTGCAGTTGCACCAGGGCCCAATAGCTGGAGGGGGCCCATAACTGCAGGGGAACCTTTTATTAATGCAGGTTGTAGGTCCATCCGATTATCTATCTTTTTATCTGTCCATCTATCTATCCTCAAAATCATTATACAGAGCAGAATGTATATTAATATTTTGCTTTCTATTGAGTTACCAGTTGGGGGCCCCAAAAAAATCTTGCACCAGGGCCCTCTGTTGAGTAGGTCTGTGTACTGGATATGGGGATGAAAGATAGATTGCAGTCAAGTGTAACTTCAGGACAGCGGACTTGGGGTGTGTGTACAGATGTTTTTATATGTGTATATATGTATTTACAGACATATATACACATATAAACACTTAACTACATATGTACGCACATATATATATATATATATATATATATATATATGCATTGGAGCCCTTTGCAATTAAGTAGATGAAAACATATAAAAACATATTTCTGCAATATTCATATCTAATAAATGTTTTGTTTATGCATTTACTGTAAATATGTCACATTCCAATGTTCTGCACATAGCAGAATATGTTCTAAGTATTTATAAATAGATATTCCAATATATATACAGTATATATGTATATATCTATGCCTATATATAATCATGCGTGTATGTGTGTGTGTAGAAGATGCAAGGAGCAGGTCTATATAGATATTGTCACAAAAACCTCAGGATTTAGCTAAGAAGGGGTTAATTCTGTGTAGCTTGAACTCAAAACAGTTATTTGTTTTTCAAGAAGAATTGTGACTTGTGTTTTCTTTGAAGTGCCAGGAGCCTCATAAATAGCTCCACCAAATGTTATTGTGTATGCATTGAGTCATAAAGCCACTCAAGCTCTTAGTTCCAGAGATACACAGGATAGAGTTTATGGCTTAGGCTGTCAATAGAATGCATGATGCAAAACAGGGCCTCAATCACAAAAACTGACCAGGCCACTAAAAGGACATTGGTATATTATGTATATATGTGTTTAAAACTGTTATGACATTAAATGAAGGGAAATCTGTCAAATCTGGTATCAAATTGATTCTCCCAATGAAACTAGGTGATTCCTGATAGGTATATATGGAAGTGGAGTTACCTAGCAGAAATTATAAAGATTGTCATTCTTACAAGGGGAGCTGTTCTACAAGAGTAATAATCCATCGCTTCATGCCAGCCCCTGGCACAGATCTTGAAACTTGGAAAGTATTCAATTCGGTTTTTCTCCTTTTTATTTTAAAACACTGTTTGTGTGTGTAATTTTATTTGAAACAACTTTTTATTAATAATGCATTGTGCATAATAATTTTGGCATAATAAATAATTCATTTATTAAGTTTGGCCTTTGTCTAATAATTGAACCACGTTACTGAAAGAGACTGGAATATTAGAACTGTATAATTTAGGTTATTTTCTGCTAAATTGTATTTAGAGAGTTAATGTGTAAAGTTTGGCTTTTTTCTTAGTATTTTCCCTTTAATAAATTTTAAGTGGTGACAGTATTGGAGCTATAGGTGTTGGTTTAGTGTGGGTGGCATTAAAAGGGAGTTTTGGGCATTTCTCTTACATCTAGTACAGACTACGGAGTGTGGTTAACCCTTGCACCCACTAAACTGAATCACAAGCTTGCCTGGTGTGGCTAGATTGTGACCTATTGGTGACAGTAAAAGGGGTCTGAAAACCCTTTCTGTGCCAAATAAGTGACTGGCGCAGAGTTGGATAACCTTGGTTCATCACAGATATATATAGATATAAATATATATTTCTGCAAAATAGCATCAGATATATATAGAAATGTGTTTATGAATAAATAGAACATATTTTTCTATGTGAAGAACATTGGAATGGGAAATATTCATATTTTCCTGTCGGATTTGTGAGCGAGTAGGGTGTTTTTTTTTTCTCAATTGACTTCTGTGGGGGAATAGGTTATTGCGTGCGTGATATACTTAGTCCGGCTTTTGTACGCGCATCGGGTTAGTGCGTGAACGAAAACAGTTTACTTTTAACTTGTAATACGAGCTCAACTGGACACGCGCAAAAAGCTTACTTCTAGTGCAGTTACCGCTCGAGCGGGAGCATTAAATAATGCTTCACTTGTAAACTGGCACTAAGTTGGTAAGTCTTTTGTAGTTCCGTACATAATTGCTGGTATAAACTATGCATAAATTAAAAAAACAAATTATTTAATGATTTTTTTTAATGTGCATTTATTAATATAGGTTATGTAAGACTGAATTGTTAAGAATTAGCAGCATATTATTTTTATTCATCTTGTCGATTGATTTTGACAGATTTCTTTTGCAGTGCAGTATGAATGATCAGTGGGAGAGTGATATTTAGACTATCAGTGCCCTTCCTCATTAATTACATCGTAGGAAGCTTTTTTCTCTCTAAACCTAAGGCATCTCTGTCACCCTCTTTGTATTAACAGAGTTAATAAAATAACATTTGACAACATTATAAACAGTGGAATTTTTTTTTTATTTTTATTTTGTCTGACCAGATAAATTAAATATTTGTAAGAACTATTTTTTTTAACCGATTTAACAAAATATATATTTTTCTATTATTTAAGAAAGCTATTTTTTTTGTTTTTGCTTACTAAAGAGTTCATTTATCAAAATGCAACCAGGCACGGTAAATGCATCAAAGTGGGAATTCATTAACGGACTGCTTTTATACAAAGGATACTAAGAGAACAAAATTAATTTGATAATAGAAGTAACTTGAAAATTGTTTTTAAAGGGATATGAAAGTCAAACATGTTCTTTTCTGAGTTCGAGAATACAGTATTAAAAGAGGTTTTTAGTTTATTTCTGTTATCAAATTTGCTTTATTCCCAAGGTCTTTTTTGTTAAAGAGATATCTAGGTAGGTATCTAAGCATTGTTTCAAAATGTCTGCCTTATTGTGCTCCATATATGTGCATGCCCCAGGGCTTAGGTCCCTGCTTTTCAACTAAAGATACAAAAGGAACAAAGAAAATGTGATTAGATGAGTAAATTTGAAAGTGGTTTAAAATTGCATGCTCTAGGCCCAGATGGCCTACCCAACGAATTTTATAAGATCTTGTCTAGTGAAGCTACCTCACATCTTTCCATTCTTTTTAACAGTTTTTTTGCAAAGGGCAACTTGATTCCCCCTCTATTCTCTAGTTCATATACAACATTGATATTAAAGGGTGGAAAGGATCCTTATTGTAAAGAATCTTATAGACCAATTGCTCTGCTAAATTCTGATTACAAAATTCTTACTGCGATTCTAGCATCCAGGCTTCAAGGGATTCTCTCAGAAATTAATGCTTTGGATCGCCTCTTCGCACCGGGAGGGATATATGGGGGGAGGGTGGGGAGGGCTCAGGGGGGGTTGAAAAGTAAAACCCCAAGCAATGTCAATGAATAAATTGATTAGATTATACCAATACGTAGATTACTCAAAGTATATTTGGATCTATAGTTAAACACAGTGCTACATGAATGAATTTATGTATAAATTGTGGTTTATGTTATGTGTTCAATGTTGTTTTTATTTGTTTTTGACATTTGTTTGGATTATAAATAAAGGTTTAAAAAAAAAAAAATTTCATGCTCTATCTGAATCATAGAATTAAAATGTGGGCTTTCACGTACCTTTAAGTTAGGATTAAAATGATTGTAAAGTTTAAAGAATTAAAGCCCAGTATCTAAAAATACTCTTAATAGGGGCACTTTAATTCATTAAACTTTACAAACACGCTTTTCTTTCATGTAATTGGCAAGAGTCCATGAGCTAGTGACGTATGATATATACAATCCTACCAGTAGGGGCAGTTTCCCAAACCTCAAAATGCCTATAAATACACCTCTCACCACACCCACAATTCAGTTTTACAAACTTTGCCTCCTATGGAGGTGGTGAAGTAAGTTTGTGCTTGATTTTTTTCTTTCTTCTATGATAAGGGCTTCTAAGTATTCTGAAGCCCAATTCCTCTCAGAGTACAGTGTTTGTCAGAGGGATGTGAAGAGAGTATTGCCTATTGATTTTATGGTTTCCCTCGTGGGAAATCTTTTCAAGGGTTCTCTGTTATCAGTCGTAGGGATTCATCTCCTACCTCCCTTTTCAGATTGACGATATACTCTTATATACCTTTACCTCTGCTGATAGTTTTCAGTACTGGTTTAGCTATCTGCTATATGTGGATAGGTGTCTTTCGGTAAGTATGTATCATTATTTAAGACACTCTCAGCTATGGTTTGGCGCTTTATGTAATAATATAAAGTTTTAAATATATGTATTTTACTTATATTTGCCATGAGTCAGGTCTATGTGTATTTCCCTTTGCAGTCTGGCAGTTTTGTTATGGAAATCATGTTTTAGGAAGTTTGTCTTACCTGGGGTATAGTCTTTTTCCAATTCGACTTGTTTTTTTCTTGGAAAACTTGCGGGCAAATTAGGCTCGCGAGGGCGCAAAATGCTGTTATTTATTGCGTCTGTAATGACGCAAGTTCATCATTTCCTGCGTCTTAGTTGACTCCAGGTTGCTTGGCGCAAAATTGTGTTTGTTATGACGCAAGTTGCTTCATTTCTGGGTGTTTGTTGGCACAAGAAAAAATTCAACTTCTTTTTGCGTTGTGCGTCATACTTGGCGCAAAAAAAAGTTGTTTTATTTTAATCCACTTCCTATATGCTCCTTGCCTTCTTTATACTCAGAGGGCTATGCTATTTGATTTTTTGTCAATTTTAGCATTTGCATTTTTTCCCATTCCTGAAACTGCTATATATGGAAATAAGATATTTTTGTTTAACCCCATGAGTGCTAACGACGGCTCTGAGCCGTCGCAGAGTTTCCCACTCTGGTGCTAACGACGGCTCAGAGCTGTCGCTAGCACTCTCCCACCTTGAGGGAGATCTGGGGGCTCCCACCAGCTCCTATCCCGGCGATCGGGCCTGCATAGTGACAGGCACCGCCGGGGCTTCATGTTTTGCGCGGTGACATCACACACAATGACATGATGACGTCACTGCGCAACTTTAATTAAAATGTACAATACAAATTATAGGGAAAGGGAGCATGCTGCTTAGACGCCTGTATCTCAGGCATCTAAGCAGCTACAGACCCCCAAGAACCACCATTGGGAAGGTAATCGCCTAAACTTTTCCAACGGTGTAAGTTTTGGGGATCTGGAAAAAAAAAATACAAAAGTTAAAAAAAATAAAAAATTAAATCACCTTAGTACCCAGGTGAGAAAGTGCTTAGCACTCAAAGGGTTAAATGTTATTTTTTCTTTTACATTTTACAATATGTCTCAATCTGATCCTGTCTTAGAAGCTGCTGTAGGAACCATGCTGCATGAACATAGTTCTACCAAAGCTAAGTATATCTGTTGTTAGCTTGTGGAGCTTATATCTCCAGCTGTAGTATGTAACAGTTGTCATGATAAGCTTTTGCATGCAGAAAAGGTTTCTATCAGTGCTAGTACAGTATCTGTTGTTCCTTCAACATCTAAAGTACATGCTATCCCTGTTGATATGAAAAATTATAATGCTGATGCGATACAGAAGGCTATGGCTGCTATACCACCTTCAAATAAACATAAAAGGTCTTTTAAAACTTCTCATAAAACTGATGAAATTTGTAATGACCGACAACATACTGATATATCCACTTCTGATGAGGATCTCTGTGATTCGGAAGATCCTACTTCAGACATTGACACTGATAATCAACTTATCTTTTTAAGATTGAGTATGTTCGTTCTTTGTTAAAAGAAGTGTTGATAACGTTGGATATTGAGGAGTCTGGACCTCTTGATAATAAATCCAGTAAACGTTTAAATTCTGTCTCTAAACCTCCTGTGATTACTCCTGAGGTTTTTCCTGTTCCTGATGCTATTTCTGATGTGATTGCTAAGGAATGGTCTAAGCTTGGTACTTCTTTTGTTCCTTCTTCAAGGTTTAAAAAGTTGTATCCTTTGCCAGTAGCTAAGTTAGAGTTTTGGGGAAAAGTCCCTAAGGTTGATGGGGCTATTTCTACTCTTGCTAAGCGTACTACTATTCCTATGGAAGATAGTACCTCTTATAAGGATCCTTTATATAGGAATATTGAATCTTATCTAAGGAAAGCTTATTTACATTCTGGCTATATTCTCAGACCTGCCATTTCTATGGGTGATGTTGCGGCTGCGTCAACTTTTTGGTTGGATAGCTTAGCACATGGGGAAAAAGATTCCAATTTGCGTAGCATTGTTCGTTTGCTTCAACATGCTAATCATTTTATCTGTGATGCTATTTTTGATATCATTAAGATTGATGTTAAATCTATGTCTTTGGCTATTTTAGCTAGAAGAGCTGTATGGCTCAAATCATGGAATGCTGACATGGTATCTAAATCTAGGTTACTATCTCTATCAATGTGTTTGGTTCCCAGTTGGATTCTATCATTTCCACTATTACTGGGGGGAAGGTAGTTTTTTGCCCCAAGATAAAAAGTCTAAGGTTAAATCTAAAGCTTCTAATCGGTTTTGTAACTTTCGTCAGAATAGAGACCAGAAAACCACTCCTTCCTCTAAGGACTCTGGCTACAATTGGAAGCCATCTTCGAGTTGTAATAAATCCAAGCCTTATAACAAACCAAAGCCAGCCCCCAAGACTGCAAGAAGGTGTGGCTCTCAATTCATTTCTGCTGGTGGGGGGCAGATTAAAATTATTTCAAGACGGTTGGGCAGGTTCTGTTCAGAATCATTGGATTCAGAATATTGTCTCTCAGGGACATAGGTTTCAGAATAAGACCTCCTGTGAGAAGATTTTTTCTCTCTCACGTTCCAACAAATCCTGTGAAAGCTCAGGCTTTTCTGAAGTGTGTTTTAGATCTAGAGCTTTCAGAGGTAATTGTACCAGTTCCACTTTTGGAACAGGGTCTGGGTTTTTATTCAAATCTATTCATTGTCCCGAAGAAGGAAAATTCTTTCAGACCAGTTCTGGATCTGAAGTTTTTGAATCAATTTGTAAGGGTCCCAACTTTCAAGATGGTGACTATAAGGACTATTCTGCCTTTTGTTCAGCAAGGTCATTACATGTCCTCAGTAGACTTACAGGATGTGCATCTTCACATTCCGATTCATCCAAACCACTATCGGTTTCTGAGATTCTCTTTTCTAGACAAGCATTACCAATTTGTTGATCTTCCATTTGGCCTAGCAACAGCTCCAAGAATCGTTACAAAGCTTCTTGGTGCCCTTATATCTGTAATCAGAGAGCAGGGTATTGCGGTGTTTCCTTATTTGGACGATATCTCGGTACTGGCTCAATCTTTTAATTTAGCAGAATCTTACAGGAATCAACTTGTGTTGTTTCTTCAAAAATATGGTTGGACGATCAATTTACCAAAGAGTTTCTTGATTCCTCAGACAAGGGTCACCTTTTTAGGTTTCCAGACAGATTCAGTGTCCATGTCTCTGTCTTTAACAGACAAGAGACAAATTAAATTGGTTTTTGCCTGTCGAAACCTTCAATCTTGATCATTCCCTTTATTGGCTATTTGCATGGAAGTTTTAGTCTCATGACTGCAGCATTGGACACGATCCCCTTTGTTTGTTTTCATATGAGACCTCTGCAGCTTTGCATGCTGAATCAATGGTGCAGGGATTATACTCGGATATCACAATTGATATACTTAAATCCCAGCATTCAACTCTCTCTGTCCTGGTGGTTGGACCATAATCAAATTATTCAAGGGGCCTCTTTTGTTCGTCCTTCCTGGACTGTGATTTCAACAGATGCAAGTCTCACAGGTTGGGGAGCATTCTGGGGGTCTCTGACAGCACAACGAGTTTGGAATCCTCAAGAGGCGAGGTTACCAATCAATATTTTAGAACTCCATGCTATTTTCAGGGCTCTTCAGGCTTGGCCTCTATTAAAGAGAGAATCATTCATTCATTTTTTTAGACAGACAATATCACAACTGTGGCATATGTCAATTATCAGGTTGGGACTTGCAGTCCTTTAGCAATGAAAAAAGTATTTTGGATACTTTCGTGGGCGGAATCCAACTCCTTTCTAATTTCTGCAATACATATCCGAGGTGTAGACAATTGGGGAGCGGATTATCTCAGTCGTCAGTCTTTACATCAAGTCGAGTGGTCTCTCCATCCAGATGTATTTTGTCAGATTGTACAAATGTGGGGTATTCCTGAAATAGATCTGATGACTTCCCATCTAATCAAGAAGCTTCGCAGGTACCTTTCCAGGTCCAGGGATCCTCAGGCGGAGATGGTGGATGCGTTAGCAGTTCCTTGGTCTTACCAACTTGCTTACATTTTTCTGCCTCTAGTTCTTCTTTCAAGGGTGATCTCCAAGATCATAATGGAACAATCGCATGTGTTTCTGATAGCACCAGCATGGCCTCACAGGTTTTGGTATGCGGATCTGGTCTGGAAGTCCAGTTGCCAACCTCAGCCACTTCCTTTAAGGTCAGACCTTCTGTCTCAAGGTCTGTTTTCCATCAGGATCTCAAATCACTGAATATAAGATTTAATCTATGGTTAAAACAGAAATGGAAAGATTATTGTACTTTTAACATAGCATATTTCCAGAAAATTGAAACGTTTTGGGAAGCCTCTATATGTGTAAAAAAAAAAAACGTAAAGACAAAAGGCGAGAAATCCAACTCGCTAAACAGGTTAAGAATAGTTATCAGAAATACGTTAGAGATCCAACTTCTGTGTATTGGAAAAAGTATTCTAGTGCTAGACAGGAACAGGATGTTTTTTTTAGACAAAAATCCTTAGAAGAAGAGAAAAAATTAAATCTTCGTTATTAACTATATATTAGCAATCAGGGATCAGGACAACAGATATACGGGAGTATCGGATATCAACAAAACACTATTTGTGTATTATCAAAAACTT